>NC_136615.1:33553296-34153296 GCF_933228915.1 Telmatherina bonti
TGTACCATGAACACCGTAGTTTAGAGGTGTGGCGGCCCCTCAAAAAGAAAAAAATCTCGGAAAAACGTTTTTTCAGGAAAAAGTGACGCGTAAAACTACTCTTTTTTTATACGGAAGCGTAGAGTTGTCATCCTCATAAAAAAAAAGTTTGGGCCTTATCACGTTATAACGTGATATGTTTTATTGTAAAAACGTGAAACGTATCACGTTATAACGTGATAGTTTTATTGTAAAAACGTGAAACGTATCACGTTATAACGTGATATGTTTTATTGTAAATACGTGAAACGTATCACCTTACAACGTGATAGTTTTATTGTAAAAACGTGAAACGTATCACGTTATAACGTGATATGTTTTATTGTAAAAACGTGAAACGTATCACGTTATTGTAAAAACGTGAAACGTATCACGTCATAACGTGATAGTTTTATTGTAAAAACGTGAAACGTATCACGTTATAACGTGATAGTTTTATTGTAAAAACGTGAAACGAATCACGTTATAACGTGATAGTTTTATTGTAAAAACGTGAAACGTATCACGTTATAACGTGATATGTTTTATTGTAAATACGTGAAACGTATCACCTTACAACGTGATAGTTTTATTGTAAAAACGTGAAACGTATCACGTTATAACGTGATATGTTTTATTGTAAAAACGTGAAACGTATCACGTTATTGTAAAAACGTGAAACGTATCACGTCATAACGTGATAGTTTTATTGTAAAAACGTGAAACGTATCACGTCATAACGTGATAGTTTTATTGTAAAAACGTGAAACGTATCACGTTATAACGTGATAGTTTTATTGTAAAAACGTGAAACGTATCACGTTACAACGTGATATGTTTTATTGTAAAAATGTATAACCAATTGAACGTTGGAGGGATTATATCTCTCAGCTGGCCCGGGAGCGCCTTGGGATCCCCCCCGCAGAGTTGGCAAATGTGGCTGCGGAGCGGGAAGTCTGGGCTTCCCTGCTTAGGCTGCTGCCTCCGCGACCAGAACCCCGATAAGCGGTAGAGGAGGGATGGATAGATGGCACTTGGATGCACCTAAGATGATGTTTGCATTCTTAGCGATTCTCATGCCACTCAAGTTTCAATTAGAAATGATGCCATGTCATGGGTATCAGACGCATTTTTCCTTCTGTGCAGACCCATGACTTTTAAAACTGTCTTTACACTACGCATATTTATTACAATGTGATCCAAAGCGTTCCAAAGCACCATAATTTCACAATGTCTCAATGCAAGTATGGAGAAAATCTCTATCAAATCCTGTAAATGAGCCATTTGTGACCTCCTGTCCACCCCACGCACAATTTCCTTGTCTTAAGTCGAAAATGACCAAGTTCACGTTGTCAGATACATGATATGTTTCACGTTTTTACAATAAAATTATCACGTTATAAAGTGATAAGGCCCAAACTTTTTTTTTTTTTTTTATGAGGATGACAGCTCTCCGTGTCTGTAATTTTACACCAAAAATCCATCAGTATATTTGTTTATTGTCGCATCATTTCTGCTCTTTGGTTTCAGGCAGGAAGAGTTATGAAATGACTAAACCAGAGGTGCTCAAGTTCGGTCCTCAGGAACCACCATCCTCCAACTTTCAGAAGCAACCGTTCTCCAGCACACCTGAATGAAAAAGCTGAATTCCCTCGTCTGCATGGCGTCCCGCTCAGCCGAGGCCTGGTGACGAGCCGTTTGTTTGATTCAGGAGTGTTGGACAAAGGTTGCATCTAAAAGTTTCAGGATGGCAGATCTTGAAGACCGAACTGGACTAAACCAGTACTGGCACACAGACCAGTTAGAGACAGGCTCATAGACATATAGATATATATGTTTACTATGTCTATGTTCCGGCTAAAGTTAACGCAGCTGATGGCTAACTGCAGCAGTGTAGCATAGCTAGCCTTAGCCGAACTGTTGGACGACCTAGGCATAGACATCATATATACATTGTAGGCCGGAGAGTGAACCAGCGTCACCACCATATATGATGGGTCGCCGCCATATTGGATGGGTTGACGCCATATTGGATGGGTTGCCGCCAAATTGGATGGGTCTCCGCGTTCGAGTTTTGTTGCAGATTCAATGTAGTTTCCCCACATAACTGTTTTCTGTGGAACAACGCGTACATATTACACACAAACAAAACACTTTTCTACATAACTGGTTTATAAATAATGTTAACACAGTGAATAATCTACTAAATGTAAATAATAAATTTCACTCCTATGAGGTGTTTATGGAAAAATATGATATTGTTGTTTCACAAAGAGAGATTTACATGGTGGCATAATTACCTCCACCAAGGAGGTAATGTTTTTACAGACTATCTGTTTGTGTTCAAGATAACTTAAAAAGTTATGGACGGATTTTCATGAAATTTTCAGGACTTGTTGAAAATGTAAAAAGGAAGAACTGATTTAATTTTGGTGGTGATTCAGATCACCGTTTGGATCCAGGAACTTTTTAAAGACCTTGGCAGAGGTTTACGCTCTCCGTGTGTTTTTCTGGATAACTTTTGAACTGCACAGTTTTGATACGATACTTTATTTTCAGACTTTGTACAACTGTCTCTCTATGTTGATAAATTAATACATGTAAATAAATTAAAGAGTCAACCGTAGTTAAACGACATCCAGAAACTATTCCCGTAGTTTGTTCAGCATACGGTTTCAATAACCGGCGAAATATTGAAAGTAGGTCGTGTGGTATTGAGCGATACCGATGCCAGTATCGGTAATGGTGCATCCCTAGTTTGCAGTTAAGCTAATTAACTGCAACATGTTCCCTTTGCTGCTTATTTTTACTTCTAATTTCTCTTCCAGCCCTTCGTTGCTCCTCTTCCAACTTTTTACAGACGTGTTGCATCAGATTCACAATCAGCTCGTTTTTTCCATGAAATAATAAAATCTCTCCGTTTTTACGCCTGATATGTTGGTTATCTTCTCCTGGGAATGAAATATGAGTTGATGTAGATCTTTATATATACATACATACATATATATATATATGTATATATATATATATATATATATATATATATATATATATATATATATGTATATGTATATGTATATATATGTATATATATATATATATATATATATGTATATGTATATGTATATGTATATGTATATATATATATATATATATATATATATATATATATATATATATATATATATATATATATATACATATATATACATATACATATACATATATATATATATATATATATATATATATATATATATATGTATATGTATATATATATATATATATATATACATATATATATATGTATGTATGTATATATAAAGATCTACATCAACTCATATTTCATTTTTCATAAGCTAATTAACTGCAACATGTTCCCTTTGCTGCTTATTTTTACTTCTAATTTCTCTTCCAGCCCTTCGTTGCTCCTCTTCCAACTTTTTACAGACGTGTTGCATCAGATTCACAATCAGCTCGTTTTTTCCATGAAATAATAAAATCTCTCCGTTTTTACGCCTGATATGTTGGTTATCTTCTCCTGGGAATGAAATATGAGTTGATGTAGATCTTTATATATACATACATATATATATATATATATGTGTATATATATGTATATGTATATGTATATATATATATATATATGTATTCTCAGAGACTTTTTGGGTTGTACAGGAAATGTTTTTTGTTTTAAAGTATGTTTAATGTCTTTTGACCAGGTGGGACTACCCTCCAATAACATGCAGGGAAGATGTCCGGTGTGCTAATGAAGGCGTCTGCAACGACGGGCTGTGGGGAGCTAACTGTACATGCATGCCTGGTTTCACAGGAAGCAGGTAACAGCTCTCTTCATGTGTTGTGTTTTACACAGACCAGCTCATGTTCTGCTTTACTTCTCTTGTTTTGCCTCTTTAAGAAGTTTAAGGTTCTTATCTTCCCAGTCACCAGCAGGTGGAAATGGGATGAAATGATCATTGACTTTTGTAATTAATGTTGTGCCATATAAATGAATCAACCTGAACTGGGATGAGAGGAAGGGTGTGATGTTTGGAAGCTGGAGCAGGTGTTAAAAGGTCCACACTCATAAACACTCAACCAGTGCTTCCTGTTATGACTTGAATCAGTGTTTTTCTCTAAATATGGCTTAATTTAAAAGGGAAATAAACAATCAGAAGTATCTTTTTACCATTGTTAGGTCTACCAAACACACCTTTACTGACTGTTTCTGACCTTTTACTTGTTTCTTACAGGTGTGAAATGGAGATCGATGAATGTGACTCGAACCCATGCCAGAATGGAGGTTCCTGTTTGGATCGATTCAATATGTTTGTCTGTGAATGTCCGCCTGGATACAGCGGTCCAACCTGTGACGCCAACGTAAGTTTGTTGCTTCATTATTCTTAGGTCTAGTTATGGATAATACTAGAGATCCTCGATCCAGATCCTAGATCCTGGTCCTCCATCCAGATCCTAGATCCTGGTCCTCCATCCAGATCCTAGATCCTGGTCCTCCACCCAGATCCGAGATCCTGGTCCTCCATCCAGATCCGAGATCCTGGTCCTCCATCCAGATCCTAGATCCTGGTCCTCGAGGGCCGGTGTCCTGCAGGCTAGCCAGGTGTCCCTGCTGAAACACATCCTGACTGAGACTCTGTGCATCTTCTAGATACAAACTGTTTACAGTCAGGTGTGTTGAAGCAGGGACACTTGGAAAACCTGCAGGACACCGGTCCTACAGGACCAGGCTTGAGGATCCCTGACCTACAGGGTATAATATCATGTCTTCTGTATGAAAGCAGACACGATTCTGGAAATGCTGCATGGGCTCAGGAAAACCCCCAGAAATCTTTAGAACCACACATGCAGGTTAAAGCTCCATCATGTGTGAAGAGGATCCAGAAACACGCCGTCTTCTCTGGACCAAAGCTCATTTAAAATGTTCTGAGTGGAAACCTGGATGAAGATGTGGAATAGTTTGTGGACAGCATGGACGGCGTGTCCTGCAGACTAAAGAGGAGAGGGAGCATCCAGCTTGTTATCAGCCTGCATCTCTGATGGGATGGGGTTGCATTAGTGCCGATGGCGTGGGCAGCTTCCACATCTGGGAAGCTCCATCAATGCTGAAACATCTGCTCCCATCCAGACAACGTCTCTTTCAGGGAAGACCTTCCACCATGCTGGACCACATCCTGATGGTGGAACAGGAGAACTGGTCTGCTGCAGTCCACACCAATACAGAACATCTGGAGCTTCATGGAAGCAGAATCATTTTGACATTTTGCTGCCATCAGACAACTGGAAACACAAAATCAACAGTTTAAATCGCCATAATTAAGCTTTAATGTTTGTTGTCTGTTTGTTTGCAGAAACAAGCCCATAAACAAGGAATTCCCTGGCCGATGATCGCCATCCCACTGCTCTGCCTCTGCGCGCTGGTTCTGATAATCGGCATGACCTTCATGCTGCTCACAGCGAGGAAGAAGCGTCAGTCAGAGGGGGTGTACAGCCCCAGCTCTCAGGAGCTCGCCGGAGCCCGTCTGGAGATGGACAGCATGCTGAAAGTCCCCCCAGAGGAAAGACTCATCTGACACCAAATCTGACTGGTTCAGATCTGATCGGAGCAAAGACTCCCTGCAGGATGTCCAGCGTGTTGGTAAATACTGCCCCCTTGTGGTGAAGGCCATGTACTGACCTGGCGCCGCTTCGCACCAGTTTCATGGTGTGTGTGGACCGTCCCGGTTTTCATTCCAGCTCCCATGGAAAGATTCTGGATCACATCCCAGGTCTGACAGCAATGGTTTCAGATGATTTCATACCAGTTTCCAGCAGCACTGTTGTACCAGTAACCAGCATGAGGACTCCTGCGAACCTGGACCTGGACCTGACCAACTGGTAGACTGGCTTGTACTAGACATGACCTCTGCCTGTCTCCTGATGCTCCATCCCTCTGGAACAGGGTCTATCTGGACTCACCAGACCACATGACCTTCTCCCATTACATTCCAGTCTTTCTGCTTCCAGGCCATCCGAAGCCTTTTCTCCGTTTAGCCCCACTGATGAGTGGTTTCCCAGTGGGTACAGGGCTGTTCCAGTCCCGTCACACTGTCCATGTGGAAATGTTCAGACTTTCACTATTAAACAGTTCTGAGTTCTACTGTTGTTTTTCTTCCATGTGAACGTTTACACTGCAAAAACTCAGCCTTAAAAAACAAGAAAAAAATACAAAATGAGGTAAATGTTGCTTAAAATAAGATAAATGATCTGCCAACAGAACAAGAAAATTTGGCTTGTCAAGACTTCCCAAAACAAGTAAAAATACTCTTAAAACAAGAATTATCCTACCTTTAAACAAATAAGCAGATGTGTACTCAGTTTAAGATGTTTAATCTTCCTTAGATTTCAGTTTTTTGCAGTGTAAGTGATCACCATCATTCTGGAAGTCTTTCCCGCCACATTTCTTCATGGAAGATGATGGCTGCCCTCCATCCTTCCAGTTTTCAGTGATGTCTCCAGTTTTAATGCTTTCTGCATCTCGTCGATCCGTTCTGTAGTGGATGCTCATGATTTGAGCTTCCCACATGGTTGTTTCAGAAGTCTAAATCTGACGTGGTTTTCCTGTTTCATGCTAAAACTAATTAGATGAGCAGCTTCATGCTCAGATCAGGTTAACAGAACATTAGTAGTTGTACCTGCACAGGAAGAAAACTCCCTCCAGCTACGTGTTACAGGATGAATAGTCTGGAAACGGAACCTGGTGTGGTGATACTGGTGTCCATCCCACCTTCACCCCTCTTGCTCTGCTGACGGCTCCAGCAGGTATTAAACAAACTTACTGGCCTGAAATCTTCTGTGATCTGTTGATGTGTCTCATTTAAACACATCAACAAAAAGTCCTGGCTTTAAAATGATGCTTGAAGATTTCAGGCTTTTTCATGCACTGAAAGGGAAACATCGACATGCTGACTGGCCTTATGGAGGCTTTTAGACATTCCCTGATTCACAAATATGTTTTTATATGCAAGTTGTATAAATTCATCTTCACAAAAATACAGAAACCAGCACATATAAGGTGCTCCGCAAACATTTGCTCATGTCTGGATGTTCTTTTAAAGCAGGTTTTGCATGTTTGTGCGTCTCTTCTGTAGTTTATGTTGCTGATATTTCCACATGACAGTCTATAAATATATCATAAAAGTCTCTCTATCTGCGTGTATTTAGCTGAAATCATCTACATTAGGACAAAGGATGATTTACTGATCTGTTTCATTTGCTCTGTCAGCACACATACTGATTTCACATTAAAACAATAAAGGGATATGCATCTGTAAATAAATGACTTTCACCTCTGAAATATGTGTAAATTGTTGATTTAAACGGTTTGTTTCTGGCCATAGTGACTCCAGCTCCTGGATCTCTGCAGGTCGCTGATGTCTGTGGTCAGTCGAGGAAACAGCGTTTTATGTCACATGAACTTTTTAACGAAGCTGTAAAAACCATATTTTATCATAATAAGCCATCCGGCTGAGAGAAATTAGCTTTGATTCTGTAATTCAGTTGAATCAGTCCAGCGGTGTCGTGGAAATGGGTGAACTCTAAAGTTTTTGCTTTTGTTTTTTTAAAAACAGGAAAAAAAGCCCAGAAAAATGATATTTTCAGGAAAAAGTGAAAGACTATTCAGTTTTCCCAAAAATAGGTAGTTCTACTTAATACTGACTGGTAAAGAAGTGTCTACTCTACATAGACACGTATACAGACTGGACTACACCTCAATCCGTCCATTATGTCCCCAAAAGAAACGTTCCTAGTAATTGTAATATTTAGATGTTCCATTATTAAGATGATGAGCAACTCCTAAAGGAATTATTAACCTGATTTCTTTTCCTATTTGGAGAAAAAGTGTTTTTTCTTTGTTTATTGCAGAAGCAGAATTTGGGTGTTTTGGATGAACCAGACGGTTTTTCCGGCCGTGTTTTATGATGCGCGTCTCATTGCTACTTTAAACTGGACCATTAGTCTGTGTTTATGTGACGTGAGCACCCCTCTTAAACCAGTTTATTTGAAATATACAGAACGTATATTTCTTCTTTTGTGAAATGTATCATGACTCTAATAAAATGAAAGTATAATTTTTATTTTTTAACACACAGGGTTATCTCAGAGCACCCTGCAAACAAATCAACACAAATGAATAATATCCTATGAAAGGAAAAGCAGCAGGTTTCTCTGAATCTCACATCCTGAGCTGCACATTAAAGACACGTTTGTCCAGAGAGACCCAAATAAACCTGAAGGTAGATTCCAGTTTAGTATAAAAACTCTCAACATTGCAAATCCCCTACGAAACACTCTCTTAATATCTGGACTGAAATGTAGATTTTATTTTTTGTAAATCACATCAGATCATGCCCAGATGACAGACGCTTCCTTCCAGTCCATATTTGAAGTGCAGGAATGGAGGACTGGGTTTGTGGGTCCAGAATGGTGCAGGAGGGTTCAGAGGAAGAACAGATCCACCAAAAACTGTGCTTTTCTGAAGGGTTCCCCAGAAACTGGAGTCTATCCCAGCAGCCAGCGGGCGAGTCCACCTGGACAGGTCACCAGTCCATCACAGGGACTCTTACCAGTTAGACCAGCATCATAGCCAACATGAGCTGGAGGCTCAAACCAGCGACCTTTCACCGAGCTAACCGCTACGCCACCGTGCAGAAACACCTGATAAACATGAGAATAAAAAGTTGTTCTTCGGGTTTTAATGAATTTTGCTTTAATGTTTGTCAGAAAAGTCATCAGAAGTTAAAGTTCCTTCCATTCATGGCTGGAAATGTTCCTTTTCTTCTCATCTTTGTTAAATAAAAGAGTTAAAATCAAACATCAACACGAGTCTGCAAAGTCTCCTGGTCAGTGGTGGTGCTGTACGTGTCGTTGCTGGTTTAACTGGTTTTTCCTCTGTAGCGACGTCCAGTGGAAATAAAACGAGCTTTTTATTGTGGCGTCTCCAGAAAACTTGTAAACTGTTTAAATAAACTTCACTGTTTGTCATAAAAACACAAATTCTACAAATGTTTTGCACCACAGAACGTAAGAAGCAAAACAACCTGAAACCAGCGGAACCAGACAGTTCACTGGACATCTTCTGTGGAGCACCAGCCCAGACTGGAACTGATCCCTTCAGTCCGGTTTGGACTAAAAGACTCGGTCGAACTCGGTCTGACTGGTGGTGGCTGGGTTCCGGTTCTGGTTGGGCTGCTGCTGGGGCATGTGGCCTCTCCGCCTGGGGGGAGCCAGGTATTCGAACATGGAGGTATTGTGGGTGGAGAGCATGTTTTTCAGGTCGGATGGCATGGGGTCCGACCAGAAGAAGTCGTGGTTGAGAGCGTCGTCGCTGTCCGTGCGCTGCGCCGGGTCCAGAACCAGAAGCTTGTCTATGAGATCCAGAGCATACGGGTCTTTGACGTAGGCCTTGAGACGGTCCTTGACTTTCCTCTTCTGGCCTTTCGGCAGCTCCATCTTCTGGTACAGCTCATACTTCTTATCCACGCCGGGCCAGACCTGAGGGACAGGAAGCAGAGCTCAGCGTCCGTCCAGAAGGCGAGCGCGCCGCCGCGCCGCCAGAAAAACGTCTCACCTCGGTGGTGATGGAGCCGCAGAGCTGGCTGATCAGCGTGAGCTGGTGCTGCTCCGTGTTGCCCTGCATGATGGGACTCCTGGTCCACATCTCCGCCATGATGCAGCCTGCCCCCCACAGGTCTATGGGGGGGCCGTAGTCCCGCTCCCCTACAGATCCAGAGACTAAAGTCAGCTTCTACAGGCAAGGCCGGGTTGTTTCTACAGCGCCGGTCACGGACCAGACTGTTCAGTCTTTACATGAAACGATAAAAACATTGCAGGAAAAAAGCACAAAAGAAAACAAATAGACACAATAAAATCATAAATAAAATCATAAATTATATTAAAATAACTGAAAGCAGAATTAAGTAAAAGTTACTCTGCAGATTTCATGCAGGAGAAAAATGTTTTAACCTGGAGATAAAAGTTTCTACGTTTGGTGAAAGTTTCATCTGGCAGCTAAATGCTGCTTCTGGTCTCTGGTCTACTCTGGACTCTGGTCTACTCTGGTTTCTGGTCTACTCTGGTCTACTCTGGTCTCTGGTCTACTCTGGTTTCTGGTCTACTCTGGTCTACGCTGGTCTCTGGTCTACTCTGGTCTACTCTGGTCTCTGGTCTACTCTGGTTTCTGGTCTACTCTGGTCTACGCTGGTCTCTGGTCTACTCTGGTCTACTCTGGTCTCTGGTCTACTCTGGTCTACTCTGGTCTCTGGTCTACTCTGGTTTCTGGCCTACTCTGGTCTACGCTGGTCTCTGGTCTACTCTGGTCTACTCTGGTCTCTGGTCTACTCTGGACTCTGGTCTACTCTGGTGTACTCTGGTCTCTGGTCTACTCTGGTTTCTGGCCTACTCTGGTCTACGCTGGTCTCTGGTCTACTCTGGTCTACTCTGGTCTCTGGTCTACTCTGGTCTACTCTGGTCTCTGGTCTACTCTGGTTTCTGGCCTACTCTGGTCTACGCTGGTCTCTGGTCTACTCTGGTCTACTCTGGTCTCTGGTCTACTCTGGTCTCTGGTCTACTCTGGTCTCTGGTCTACTCTGGTCTCTGGTCTACTCTGGTTTCTGGCCTACTCTGGTCTACGCTGGTCTCTGGTCTACTCTGGTCTACTCTGGTCTCTGGTCTACTCTGGTTTCTGGCCTACTCTGGTCTACGCTGGTCTCTGGTCTACTCTGGTCTCTGGTCTACTCTGGTCTCTGGTCTACTCTGGTCTACTCTGGTCTCTGGTCTACTCTGGTCTCTGGTCTACTCTGGTCTCTGGTCTACTCTGGTCTACTCTGGTCTCTGGTCTACGCTGGATTCTGGTCTCTGGTCTACGCTGGATTCTGGTCTCTGGTCTACGCTGGATTCTGGTCTCTGGTCTACGCTGGATTCTGGTCTCTGGTCTACGCTGGATTCTGGTCTCTGGTCTACGCTGGATTCTGGTCTCTGGTCTACGCTGGTCTCTGGTCTACTCTGGATTCTGGTCTCTGGTCTACTCTGGATTCTGGTCTCTGGTCTACTCTGGATTCTGGTCTCTGGTCTACTCTGGATTCTGGTCTACTCTGGTCTACTCTGGATTCTGGTCTACTCTGGTCTACTCTGGTCTACTCTGGTCTCTGGTCTACTCTGGATTCTGGTCTCTGGTCTACTCTGGATTCTGGATTCTGGTGTACTCTGGATTCTGGTCTCTGGTCTAATCTGGATTCTGGTCTCTGGTCTAATCTGGATTCTGGTGTACTCTGGATTCTGGTCTCTGGTCTACTCTGGATTCTGGTCTACTCTGGATTCTGGTCTCTGGTCTACTCTGGATTCTGGTCTCTGGTCTACTCTGGATTCTGGTCTACTCTGGTCTACTCTGGTCTTCTCTGGTCTTCTCTGGTCTCTGGTCTACTCTGGTCTACTCTGGTCTCTGGTCTCTGGTCTCTGGTCTACTCTGGTGTACTCTGGTGTACTCTGGTGTACTCTGGTGTACTCTGGATTCTGGTCTCTGGTCTACTCTGGTCTCTGGTCTACTCTGGTCTCTGGTCTACTCTAGGCTACTCTAGTCTCTGGTCTACTCTGGTCTCTGGTCTACTCTGGTCTCTGGTCTACTCTGGTCTCTGGTCTACTCTGGATTCTGGTCTACTCTGGATTCTGGTCTACTCTGGATTCTGGTCTACTCTGGTCTCTGGTCTACTCTGGATTCTGGTCTACTCTGGATTCTGGTCTACTCTGGATTCTGGTCTACTCTGGATTCTGGTCTACGCTGGTCTCTGGTCTACGCTGGTCTCTGGTCTCTGGTCTACGCTGGTCTCTGGTCTACTCTGGATTCTGGTCTACGCTGGTCTCTGGTCTACTCTGGATTCTGGTCTCTGGTCTACTCTGGATTCTGGTCTCTGGTCTACGCTGGTCTCTGGTCTACTCTGGATTCTGGTCTCTGGTCTACTCTGGTCTCTGGTCTACTCTGGTCTCTGGTCTACTCTGGATTCTGGTCTACTCTGGATTCTGGTCTACTCTGGATTCTGGTCTCTGGTCTACTCTGGATTCTGGTCTCTGGTCTACTCTGGATTCTGGTCTACTCTGGATTCTGGTCTACTCTGGATTCTGGTCTACTCTGGATTCTGGTCTCTGGTCTACTCTGGATTCTGGTCTCTGGTCTACTCTGGTCTCTGGTCTACTCTGGTGTACTCTGGTCTCTGGTCTACTCTGGTGTACTCTGGTGTACTCTGGTGTACTCTGGTGTACTCTGGTCTCTGGTCTACTCTGGTCTCTGGTCTACTCTGGTCTACTCTGGTCTCTGGTCTACTCTGGTCTGCTCTGGTCTCTGGTCTACTCTGGTCTCTGGTCTACTCTGGTCTACTCTAGGCTACTCTAGGCTACTCTAGTCTCTGGTCTACTCTGGTCTCTGGTCTACTCTGGTCTCTGGTCTACTCTGGATTCTGGTCTCTGGTCTACTCTGGTCTCTGGTCTACTCTGGATTCTGGTCTCTGGTCTACTCTGGATTCTGGTCTCTGGTCTACGCTGGTCTCTGGTCTACTCTGGATTCTGGTCTCTGGTCTACGCTGGTCTCTGGTCTACTCTGGATTCTGGTCTCTGGTCTACGCTGGTCTCTGGTCTACTCTGGATTCTGGTCTCTGGTCTACTCTGGTCTCTGGTCTACTCTGGTCTCTGGTCTACTCTGGATTCTGGTCTCTGGTCTACTCTGGATTCTGGTCTCTGGTCTACTCTGGATTCTGGTCTCTGGTCTACTCTGGATTCTGGTCTCTGGTCTACTCTGGTCTCTGGTCTCTGGTCTACTCTGGTCTCTGGTCTACTCTGGTCTCTGGTCTACTCTGGTCTCTGGTCTACTCTGGATTCTGGTCTCTGGTCTACTCTGGATTCTGGTCTCTGGTCTACTCTGGTCTCTGGTCTACTCTGGATTCTGGTCTCTGGTCTACTCTGGATTCTGGTCTCTGGTCTACTCTGGATTCTGGTCTCTGGTCTACTCTGGATTCTGGTCTCTGGTCTACTCTGGATTCTGGTCTCTGGTCTACTCTGGATTCTGGTCTCTGGTCTACTCTGGATTCTGGTCTCTGGTCTACTCTGGTCTCTGGTCTACTCTGGATTCTGGTCTACTCTGGATTCTGGTCTACTCTGGATTCTGGTCTACTCTGGATTCTGGTCTCTGGTCTACTCTGGATTCTGGTCTACTCTGGATTCTGGTCTACTCTGGATTCTGGTCTACTCTGGATTCTGGTCTCTGGTCTAATCTGGATTCTGGTCTACTCTGGATTCTGGTCTCTGGTCTACTCTGGTCTCTGGTCTACTCTGGTCTCTGGTCTACTCTGGATTCTGGTCTCTGGTCTACTCTGGTCTCTGGTCTACTCTGGTCTCTGGTCTACTCTGGATTCTGGTCTACTCTGGATTCTGGTCTCTGGTCTACTCTGGTCTCTGGTCTACTCTGGTCTCTGGTCTACTCTGGTCTCTGGTCTACTCTGGTCTCTGGTCTACTCTGGTCTCTGGTCTACTCTGGATTCTGGTCTCTGGTCTACTCTGGTCTCTGGTCTACTCTGGTCTCTGGTCTACTCTGGTCTCTGGTCTACTCTGGTCTCTGGTCTCTGGTCTACTCTGGATTCTGGTCTCTGGTCTACTCTGGATTCTGGTCTCTGGTCTACTCTGGTCTCTGGTCTACTCTGGTCTCTGGTCTACTCTGGTCTCTGGTCTACTCTGGATTCTGGTCTCTGGTCTACTCTGGTCTCTGGTCTACTCTGGTCTCTGGTCTACTCTGGATTCTGGTCTCTGGTCTACTCTGGTCTCTGGTCTACTCTGGTCTCTGGTCTACTCTGGTCTCTGGTCTCTGGTCTACTCTGGACTCCGGTCCGGTCTCTGGTCTGGAGTCTGTACTCTGGTCTGGACCCTGGTCTGGACTAGCTGACCCGAGTATTTGGATTGAAGAGCTCTGCTTGGTTTATATTGGAACAGCCTTTCAGAAGGTTCTGGGTTCTTGTCTGAGAGTCCACCTGGGTTCTGGTCTGAGAGTCCACCTGGGTTCTGGTCTGAGAGTCCACCTGGGTTCTGGTCTGAGAGTCCACCTGGGTTCTGGTCTGAGAGTCCACCAGTTCCACCAGCGTGTTAGTCACATTGCCGCTGAGTTTTAAGATGACGCTCCATTTGCTCGGAAGCTCTAAGCGGACCGATACGGGAAGCGGACCGATACGGGAAGCGGACCGATACGGGAAGCGGACCGATACGGGAAGCGGACCGGGACCGATATGGGGAGCGGGCCGTTACGGGGAGCAGGCCGATACCGATACGGGGAGCGGACCGGGACTGATATGGGGAGCGGACCGATACGGGAAGCGGACCGATATGGGGAGCGGACCGATACGGGAAGCGGACCGGGACCGATACGGGAAGCGGACCGATATGGGAAGCGGACCGATACGGGAAGCGGACCGATACGGGGAGCGGACCGGGACCGATATGGGAAGCGGACCGGGACCGATACGGGAAGCGGGCCGATACGGGAAGCGGACCGGGACCGATACGGGAAGCGGGCCGATACGGGAAGCGGACCGGGACCGATACGGGAAGCGGACCGATATGGGAAGCGGACCGGGACCGATACGGGAAGCGGACCGATACGGGGAGCGGACCGGGACCGATATGGGGAGCGGGCCGTTACGGGGAGCAGGCCGATACCGATACGGGGAGCGGACCGGGACTGATATGGGGAGCGGACCGATACGGGAAGCGGACCGATATGGGGAGCGGACCGATACGGGAAGCGGACCGGGACCGATACGGGAAGCGGACCGATATGGGAAGCGGACCGATACGGGAAGCGGACCGATACGGGGAGCGGACCGGGACCGATACGGGAAGCGGACCGATATGGGGAGCGGACCGATACGGGAAGCGGACCGGGACCGATACGGGAAGCGGACCGATATGGGAAGCGGACCGATACGGGAAGCGGACCGATACGGGGAGCGGACCGGGACCGATATGGGAAGCGGACCGGGACCGATACGGGAAGCGGGCCGATACGGGAAGCGGACCGGGACCGATACGGGAAGCGGGCCGATACGGGAAGCGGACCGGGACCGATACGGGAAGCGGACCGATATGGGAAGCGGACCGGGACCGATACGGGAAGCGGACCGATACGGGGAGCGGACCGGGACCGATACGGGGAGCGGGCCGTTACGGGGAGCAGGCCGATACGGGAAGCGGACCGGGACCGATACGGGAAGCGGACCGATACGGGGAGCGGACCGGGACCGATACGGGAAGCGGACCGGGACCGATACGGGAAGCGGACCGATATGGGAAGCGGACCGATACGGGGAGCGGGCCGGGACCGATATGGGAAGCGGGCCGGGACCGATATGGGAAGCGGACCGATATGGGAAGCGGACCGATATGGGAAGCGGACCGATACGGGGAGCGGGCCGGGACCGATATGGGGAGCGGGCCGTTACGGGGAGCGGGCCGGGACCGATATGGGGAGCGGGCCGTTACGGGGAGCGGGCCGATACCGATACGGGGAGCAGGCCGTTACAGGAAGCGGACGACATCGTGGGTTCAACTCCCGCTGAAGGAGCTGAGTCTAAACTACGAGTTGGTTCGCCGCGCCGCTTCGCCGGGATCCACTTCCACTCAGACTGCTTGACTTCAGATTCTTCCATCTTTATTCCTTTGCAAGAATCTTGTGGAGTTCAAACGTCTCATCGCGCCCTCCGGTCGAAAAGCTTCGGCCCTTCTGGGCCAAACATCTGTCCAACCAGTTGCCCCAGTATGCGTCACCTGCCCAGGTAACACTAAAGCGCCCTCTAGCTGCACCAATCAGAACGCAGTTAAACAAACTGGATCCATTACCCGGTCTTCGTCCGCAGACGCAGCCAGGACATGATGTGGGACAACGGACGGCTCTGGATGGGAGAAACGACTTGCGGCGAAGAATCTGGTCAAAGTTCTGACAGAACTCTGGCCAATCAGCCGCCTGCTTGTTTTCCTGCTCCAGACGGGAACAAGACGTTTTACCAGTTCTGACTGGTTTCAGAAGCGCAGCGTGAACTCGGGACGATAACGTCCAGCTTTATTACGACGGTTTTCAGGATGCGGCGTGTTTTTTCTGACGGGCTTTGTCTCAAATCACTTCATTTTTCTCTGTTTTCTTTACGTTTGATCCAAACCAAACAGTGAGTCTGGACCGGAGAATCCCAAACTGGCTGGAGTCACAGGACTGAAGAGGTCTGGAGAGCGGGTCTCACCCAGCAGCAGCTCTGGAGGTCTGTACCAAAGCGTGACCACCCGGTTGGTGTACCGGTTCCCCTGGCTGTTCTTCGCCAAGCTGAACGCTCGAGCCAAACCGAAGTCCGCCAGCTTCAGGACGCCGTCTCGGGTGATGAGCACGTTGGCTGCCTTCATGTCTCTGTGAAGGATCTGAGCCGACACGGCCGGGAGGTTAATGACCAATCAGGAGGAATTCTACCTGCTGACATCAGAAGTTATCTCCAGGTCCTTTTATCACATCTAGTCTCCTTCATGGTAAAATAAACACAACGTAGGACTCATATCAGAGTTTAGCGTGAAGAACATAAAGCTGTGCCGTTTTCAGACCAGTTCTTCCCAGTCCTCTCCCAGTTCTGCACCTTGTTCCTGTGGATGTAGTAAAGTCCATTCAGCAGCATCTGCATGACCTTCTTAATCTCCGCCAGCGTGAACTTCACGTTGGCGTTGCTCAGGAGCCCAGCCAGGTCGTGCTCACAGAAGTCAAACACCAGGTAGATGCTGCCTTTGTATCTGTTGAACTGAGAAGCTTCAGGTGCAGGGAGGGAAACAAACAAACACATGGTTGAACAAACAAACAAATGTCCTGCTCAGTTTTCCTCAAACCAAACACCAACCTTTGGTTCTGCAGATCTCGATCAGGTTGACCACGTTCTCGTGTTTCAGCAGCTGGAGGATCTTGATCTCCCTCAGAGCGGTGATGGGGAACTGGAACAACGCAGCTTTCATGAGTAAACATGCAGGAAAACTTCACAAGTTCAGCGTTTTCTTAGAGATGGAGAGGAACCAGACATCAGATCACTGACAGGTTTAGAGCTGGGAAGCACTGGGAACCATCAAGCTCCTCTCCAGATCATATGGGACAGAAAATGCTACAAGACGGAGATTCTGAAGTTACTTATTTACAGTGGAGGTTGATGCTTTTCACTGCAGCTGTAATGGGTTTGTTTTAACTGGATTGGTGTGTCTGTGTCTGTACAACAGCCTTGAGATTTATTTATAATGAATTATTTCTGTATAAATAAATCTGAAATGAACTGAAATCATTACCAAGGAGGAGCAGAAAACATACACATCCAGACTCCATCTGACACTGGTTTCACTAAACTCTGGAACTGCTGAGTCTCTATTAAATAACAGTGAACCTAGTTATGAAGTGAACGACTTCATCCTGCGTTCTTACCCCTTCTTTCTCATTTTCCATCAGGACTTTCTTCAGTGCCACCTTCTTCCCCGTCTGCCTGTGTTTAGCTTTGAACACCTCCCTGTGAAACGTAGTTTATACACACAGACAGAAAATAAACCACCATAACAAAAAAAAGCTAAACCGGTTATAGATCTACAGATTTAAAATGAGATCCTTTCAATAATCATCTCAGTCCAGTTTACCTGTAAACAAGATTCCTGTTAATGTTAGTTAACTTACTTGAAAGAAGAGCTATTTATTATTAACATTATTATTTTTATTGACTACTAACCAACCATTCAGATGATGATGATAATAATAATAATAATAACAATAACAACCACCATTCAGATCATAATAACAATAACAACAACAATAATAATAATAACCATTCAGATAATAATAATAATAATAATAATAATAATAATAATAATAATAATAACAATAGGGCCCTGTCATACTTCGTATGGCTCGGACCCTAATAACATTCAGATCAGTGATGTTTCTATCAGTAACAGCTAGCGGCTACCATTCACAATCCCACAGTAAAATGTTTGCATACCACTCACCCAAACGTTCCCTGTCCTATTTTAGCCATCTTTTCATATTTAGAAAATTCATCACAGAAAGGAAATTCTACTCCATCGTAGTATTTAGACATGATGGCGGCCTCCCGGTCGGGCCTGGAGGGAAACAAACATTACAGTGTTGCTGGGGTATCTATGAAAACATTAGGGCTACAGACAACATATAATCAGATAAAATAAATGTTAAATACCACAACAGTGACATAATTTAACTGATAAAGTGTTATAGTCTTACTTTTCAGCCCCACCGGCGTTACTTGCTTTCTCCCGTTGCATGTCTGGCTTCTTCTTCTTCTTCTTGTTTTTGTTCGTGTTCTTCTTTTTCTTCTTCTATTCCTCCGCAACGATATGGTGTGTTACCGCCACCAGGTGGTACGGAAACGAAACACCTTCATACATACACACACACACACACACACACATATATACATATATATATATATATATATATATATATATATATATATATATATATATATATATATATATATATATATATATATATATATATATATATGTGTGTGTGTGTGTGTGTGTGTGTGTGTGTGTGTGTGTGTGTGTATGTATGAAGGTGTTTCGTTTCCGTACCACCTGGTGGCGGTAACACACCATATCGTTGCGGAGGAACGATATGTATATATATATATATATATATATATATATATATATATATATATATATATATATATATATATATATATATATATATATATATCTATATATATATATATATATATATATATATATATATATAGATATAGATAGATATATATAGATATATATGTTCCGCTGCCCATTGTGTTTATGACCACTAGTACGCACAAACTAGTCACCAGAATTTCTCAATAAAAACGTGCTTTTGACAGTTAAAAAAAAAAAAGCTCATCAACAATGTTGATACCAGACAAATTTTTATTTATTTATTATTTTTCTTAATTTTTTAAAAATTGTTATTTTTAAGTTTTTTCCAGACAGATGATAATTTTATTTCTATTTTTATTTATCCATTTTTTATTATTTTTATTCACTTTTTTTTCAGACAGATAACTTTTTTATTTTCATTTTTTTTGTTTTATTTATTTAATTATTTATTTTTCCAGACAGATGATTTTTTTTTTTCGTTTTTCTTTTTTTTTTTTAACTTTTATATATATATATATATATATATATATATATATATATATATATATATATATATATATATATATATATATATAATTTTTTATTTTTTATTATTATTATTATTTTTTTTTTTTAATTAAAAAAAATAAAATCTTTTTTTTATTTTTTACTTTTGTATTTGTGTTTCTCCAGACAGACGATAACTGGCGCTGTGTGGGGGAGTGGCGTGACGTCATTACGCATGTGTAAACAGCGTCCCAAATTTGGTAGCCGCTTCCTGTGACATCTGAAACCATCACTATGGCGTGTTTGTCGCGTGTGTTACGGAGCTCCGGGTTTTCCGCTGTCTTCAGAGAGCGGGACCGGGTGTGCACTTTGGCGGGCTTGACAACTAGATACCACAGCACCAAGACGGCACCCCAGTTACCGGGAATGGAGTACCAGGTACGCCGTGACAGCGCCAACGAAGCTCGCTTTACTTGGCTGCTAACAAGCTAGCTCCATGCAGGCAGCTGCAGTAGTGGAATAAGTTCTGTGATACTTATTAAACCTGTACGGGTGGAATATGCACAGAAACATGGCTGACAGCAGCACAGTCTTTTCAGGGTTGCCATAAGCTCGGAAATGAGTATTTTTCTGCTGAATGACTGCTCTGTGGGGAATTACAGTGTAATGGAAAACGTTCATTCCTTAATTCTCTGGATTATTTTCTGTCAAAGTGCTCCTGTAAAAACACGTGGCGGCAACTTTCTCTGTCATACCATGTTTTAGTTGCAGTTTGCACCTAGTTTCCACTTTATGAGACCGAATCAGCTCAGATTTGATTGTGTTTATGTGGTATTGAATCCAAAACATGTCCAATGCCGCAAAGCAGCCAGTACTGGTTTGATCCATAAAATACCAGACCTTGATGACCATTGTCCATCACAGGTTGCCATTACATAATAATTCTGCATGCTGGGGAAAACATCTTATTTTAAAGACCAAGCAAGAGGATAAAAGTTTTTCCTAACAAGACATTGGGGGAATTTAAACTGCTTGTTTTCTGCTGATGAAATGAAAATGTAATTGTTAACATGCTTGGTGTGCATGGTTGTCTCTGTGTTGGGCCAGTGACCCATCCGGTCCAGAGCTGTCCCTCCTCCTGGATGGATAATCTTTGCTCATGTTGTGTAATATGCTTCAGCTGTGTATACCATAGAGCAGGGGTGTCAAACATACGGCCCGGGGGCCAGAAACGGTCAGCCAAATGGTCCTACCTGGTCTGTCAAATGAATTTTGTAAGAGTAAAAATGACATATAATTAACTGCTCATATTATAAACTGCTAATAAAAGTGTAAAAGTGCGTCCACATGAGATTTTTTTCTTTTCTTTTTTGTTTAAATATGACATTTCCAAGGCAGGGGGACTTGTTCTATTTTTTATCGTACTTGCAAATTTGTTGTTTTGACCAAAGAAAATTACGTTATAGTTTTATCAGCAGCAACTTTTCCCTACAAAGTTTGGTTTCTTGACATTATCAGTTGTTTGGAGGTAATTCTGATCAGTATAATCTGCTATGTAACAACGTTGTGAAGGACATCCCGATCTGTTTCTCTAATGTCACTTTTGCCAACATAGTAAACTTTATGATGGAAATTTGCATCCACCTGTTAGCAAACAGACTTCCCACTTGGGATGAAATTATGCGGTATGGTGGCTTCTGAACTAAAGTGAGTTGCCCTGCTGTCCAGATTTCACCTTGCAGGGCGGTAAATGTTTGATCAAGCTGAGATGCAGATCAGTGTGTTTGTTAATATGGGATGAGTCAAAGAACTGAGTTTATGTCTCATGTTCGTTCTGGATCGTCGAGCGATCATTAATTCCAGTATTGACACTAATGTTTTATGCATCACTGAAATGGCTGCAACAATGTTTTTAATCTCAGATGGAAACAGATTCCTGTAGAGCTGATTTTTTAATCGCCAGCAGTTTGCAGGCAGGAACGTTGAAGAGTAGATTGAGGCGATCTCCAATAATCAGGGGTCGAAGGTGTCTTATGGGGCTGGATAGGAACCATAGACTGTATATGAAAGATGTACGGAGCCTCCGGCGGTAAAAAGTGAAGCCTATGCGGAAGTGCAGTTCCCCCTTCATCCACTAGGGGCTCCAAAACAGAGCGAATCCCCATAGACTCCCATGTTAAAAAGACCAACTTCACAGCAGAAATAAAAATGTTTACAGCAGAAATAAACATGTTTACAGCAGAAATAAACATGTTTACAGCCTGGTTTAAAAATCCATTTCGGTTTAATAGGTCATGACAACTGTGGGGGGAGTGAATTTTTTTCTAACTCACCTGTTTAAAAGTAATCTAATCTTGAAGTTTGGCATATTTAGGGGCGTGTCTTTTTGATTGACAGGTACCCAATCTCCTGCTTCATGTCAGAAAAACGTAGAACAACCGTGGTATTTAGCTGGTTACCTCTGTTAGCTGGTTAGCTCCTGTTATCTCCGGGTTAGCTCGGTTAGCTCTCAGCTACAGGCAGCTTCGAGTTCGCTCAATGTCAATCATCCACCATGACGCTCACAGCCCCCCTCTCAGCTCCACCTCTTTGCCCATATTTGTATCTTCCGGGTGAGACGACGCACATGCTCCTGCCAAGATAGTGATGGTAGGAAATGCCCACCGAGCTTCATTTCAGCTCTTTAGAAACCTACGGGTGACGTCACGGAAGCTTCTCTATATACAGTTTATGATAGGAACATGGCTTTGCACACATCTTTTTTGCAGAAGGAAAAAAGAAACAGTGAAGTTCTAGTAATTACATTTTTCTAAAGATGATTCTAAAATGACCTCCTTTCCGTTTGGGTGTCCCAGTGAATGTTTCTGTGACACCAGAACAAATCCTGCTGCCTGGGCCGTGTTACATCTGCTTGTTCTGAGTGTTTTCCTCTTTGTGTTGCCAGGATGCCATTTGCACCCTCAACACACTGCAGACCAACTCCAGCGCTCTGGAGCAGGTCCGACGGGAGAGGGGCAACCCTCAGCTGCAGCTGCAGGCCATGAGAGGCTTCCTGGAGCGAGCTGGGCTTACGGTGAGTCCATAACAACATGATCTCACAGAACAGGGACATCTCCAATCATTACGGGTTTCATCAGCATTCTGTGTTTTCAAAGGTGGAGGAACTAGACCATCTGAATATCATTCATGTCACCGGAACTAAAGGCAAGGTGAGCAGCTGGGTTTCATTCAGTGTTTTATTGGACCACCTGGTTCCCAGTCTGATGGATGATAATCTGTCTGATCTCATGAATCTTTTCTAAAACGTTGATCTTCTGTTGCGCAACTCGAGACCAGGAGGTCACACAAACAGCTTTTCACACACGTGTCCATGAACCAAAGAAAAGGACCTGCTGCTGTTTGACGAAGGCTTGCATGTGTGTTTGTTTGTCTTTCAGGGATCAACGTGCGCATTTACTGAGCACATCCTGAGGAGTTACGGCTTCCATACTGGATTTTACAGGTAAAACTGGGAACCACAGGATCCCTGTTAGACACGTGGTTCCCTAATAAATGTGGGACGTGTTTCAGGAGAAAAGTGAGATGTGTTTCTGGACAAACTGGGGACGTGTTTCAGGACAGACGGGGGACGTGTTTCAGGACAGACGGGGGACGTGTTTCAGGACAGACGGGGGACGTGTTTCAGGACAGACGGGGGACGTGTTTCAGGACAGGCCGGGGGACGTGTTTCTGGACAAACTGGGGACGTGTTTCTGGACAAACTGGGGACGTGTTTCTGGACAGATGGGGGACGTGTTTCTGGACAAACTGGGGACGTGTTTCGGGACAAACTGGGGACGTGTTTCAGGACAGATGGGGGGTGTGTTGCAGGACAGGCGGGGGTGTGTTGCAGGACAGGCGGGGGACGTGTTTCTGGACAAACTGGGGACGTGTTTCAGGACAGACGGGGGACGTGTTTCAGGACAGACGGGGGACGTGTTTCAGGACAGACGGGGGACGTGTTTCAGGACAGACGGGGGACGTGTTTTAGGACAGACGGGGGACGTGTTTTAGGACAGACGGGGGACGTGTTTCAGGACAGACGGGGGACGTGTTTCAGGACTGACGGGGGACGTGTTTCAGGACTGACGGGGGACGTGTTTCTGGACAAACTGGGGACGTGTTTCTGGACAAACTGGGGACGTGTTTCTGGACAGACGGGGGACGTGTTTCAGGACAGACGGGGGACGTGTTTCAGGACAGACGGGGGGCGTGTTGCAGGACAGACGGGGGGCGTGTTGCAGGACAGGCGGGGGGCGTGTTTCAGGACAGGCGGGGGGGGGGGGGGGGGGGGCGTGTTTCAGGACAGGCGGGGGGCGTGTTTCAGGACAGGCGAGGGAGCGTGTTTCAGGACAGACGGGGGGCGTGTTTCAGGACAGACGAGGGGGCGTGTTTCAGGACAGACGAGGGGGCGTGTTTCAGGACAGACGAGGGGGCGTGTTTCAGGACAGACGAGGGGGCGTGTTTCAGGACAGACGAGGGGGCGTGTTTCAGGACAAACATGTTGGAGGTGTTTGGAAATAAACGTGGGAGGAGTTTTTAGCAGATTTCCTCTGGTTCAGGAGGAAGTTTGGCGTCTGTATTGAAGGCGATCCTCCAGCTGTGTATGACAACATCCTGTTGCTGGTTTAGGGAAGGGAGGACATGAGACCATCCCTTCTCAGTCAGACTACGAATGTTGTCATGTGATGTGACTAAACAGCATCAGGATTACTTCTAAACCCTGGATATTTTCTGTCTCTGAGGCAGCTTTATGTTTTCCCAGAAGTCTTGAAGCCTTGCGTCCAACAATCAACCAGAGTTCGAGACATTTTAAGGATTTAGCATGAATGTCAGATGTCTTCCTCCTTTTCTTCCATTCTTGTGGGTTCAAACCTGCAGTTTGTCCAGGAACTGTATTAGTGTTGTTGTTTAGGAGGACGTTGTGAGTCTAATCAAATCAGATGATCCTACTTTGGTTTGGATTAAGGATGTCGCAATTCTAGATTTTCTTGGTATGATTATGGTGTGAAAAATAATCCAATTTATCTTGTTTTATTTTCCCAATGCTGTAAATGAGTATAATGTCATCAACACTGCCTATAGGTCATTAAGGGGCCACTAGGACTACTAAACCTGCAACTTTCCACAGACCACACGACACTCTCCATCCTGTATGCAGACCATTATAGGAAATGTTTTTATTGCCTAGAAACCACTCCAACCTGTGCAAAATGAAATGAAATTAAAAATACTTTACTAACCCCCAAAGGGAAATTCAATACAAATTATTGTACTTTATAATTATATCTATAATTATTATACTTAAAATGTCACGTTAGCTTTGGTCTGTTGCTGATTAGCTTCAACTAGCCACATTTAGCTTCTACTAAACAGATAAAGATACAGACGTATACTGCAACTTTCTGCAGCTCATCATACACTTACTGCTGTTGTTCTGAACAAACGCTGGCTGAAAGGTGGGAAAAAGTTCATCACATGTTTCTATGTTTGCATAACGGGTAAACGGCTAAGTTAGCAGTGTGATAACACCGAGGCAAACAGAGGGTTTTACATCCACATTGATAAGACTTATCAGACTCCAACCAGCCAGTCAGATCCAGTCAGAATAGAAGTCTTTGTCTGATCGGTCCACCTCATGTTTCTTCCCACCCATGGTCATTCTGATTGACTTTATAGTTTTATAACCCTCCTTCTCTGGTTCTGGTTGCAGCTCTCCACATTTGGTCCAGGTCAGGGAGAGGATCCGGATCAACGGGCAGCCCATTGGAAAAGACATTTTCACCAAATACTTCTGGCAGGTTTACGGACGGCTGGATGAGACGAAGGTAGATCATCTAACTCGGTCCAGATCTGATTGTATTAAACAGAACCCGTCCAGTCCCTCATCCAGTTCACGTAGTGAATTTAATTCTTTTAAATGGAAAGCATTTCAACCAGTCATGTCTTTCTCTCCTGTCTGAACAGAACCTTTGTGGTGCTGTACGTTATTAGAACCACGTGGCGTAATTGAGAAAATGAGCCTCATGTGACACTGGTCACAGAACAGATGGTGGTTTTCATTGATTAAAATAGAAGTGTGGAGGTCACCAGGGATCTGAAACCAGTCCAAGTACTAGAAGCTGATCCCACAGATGTTCAGAGGCATCTGGAAAAGCTGGGGGTCCAGTTGACACATGAAGCTCGTCCTGCTGGATGAAGCGTTTCCAGTTCTGGCACAGACTCCAAACTCCTCCCACAGCTGCTTTGCTTTCATTCAGACACTGTTGCCAACTTGGCGACTTTCTCGCTAAATCTGGAGACTTTTTTTGTTAAAAGCGACAAATTTAGCAACTTTTACTGGAGTTATTAGAGACTTTTCTGGTGTTTTGGCGACTGACTTGAAGGCACATATTGTTCTGCAGTTACTGTAAGGAAGGAGCAGCGGGAGCCTCTCCCGTCCTAAAGCACTCCCAGGCGGCCAGTCTCAGTCGGCTCCGGCTGCAGGTCAATGTAGAATAACTGCAGTAGGTTGTGGAAGTTCACATAAACATAGTTTATACCATTGTCAGTGACAACTGGCTGCATTAGTTTCCTATACATAGTTCGGCTAGTTAAACACTGTAATATCTCTCCATTACGGGGCGTTACCATAGCAACGCGTTAACCAGCTGGTTCAGATCAGCCGTCTTTTAACAGGTGAATGAGAGAAACGCGCTGCAGCCTGACAGCGGTTGTTTGGTATAAAACGTAAAATTGTTCCTATATAAGCTGATTAAACAACTCTGAACCGTCCATTAGACGGTTATAATGCACGACACGGAGTCTAGAACACCACGACGCGCAGCGTTGTTTAAAGATACTGAATAATTGTGTTAAATAATCGAGATCCCAATTTCAGTCAAAATAATTGAGATTATAGTTTTTGTCATAATCGAGCAGTCCTACTTCATAGTGGTTTGAAACAAAAAATCCAGCCTGTATTTAAACATGTAGCTGTATCTACTTTGTTCTTTTTGCGTGGTCACACGGGAAGTGGTGATTCTTTCCACCAATCGATGGATAGCAGCGTGTCAAGCCGCACCCTTCAGGCGAGGCAGTTTTATTTATAGATCACATTTTATGTGCAAGGTGACTGAAAATGCTTTTACCTGAACATAACACAGCAAGGTGCAACACAAAAAAAACTGAAAGGAAAAGATGTGTCCATTACTCTCTCACCCAGTTATTGGACTATGACTCGTTTATTTGGGGTCAGATTGGTAAAATTAGGACCCCAAAAGGAGGATGGATCTTATGAGATCATCCTGAACCCTTCCTAGTTTTCACCTGCAGAAGCAAACAAATAGTACTCTGATCCCAGCATGAGGAATTCTCCAGCTGATCTTCTGGAGACCCTGATTCAGATGTCAGTGGATGAGGGTCTCCAGATTCATACTAAGTTTCCTAAAGTTCACACTGACGGACCATGAAATGTTTTGGCGGAGACCAGGACCCCGAACAGAGGCCTGGGGCCTGATGTGAAATAAGACATCATCACCGAATCAGAAAAGTCTGAAAGCCAAACGCGTATCACCATGTGTTAAACTTTGCACACCTGATCCTGCTGTGCAAAGTGCAATAATACACCTCGTCTGTCCCTTATCGTCCAATCAGCATCCAGGAAATTTACAGAGGGGGAGATCAAAGTTCGGATTGTCAGAAACAAATGGACTATTTGGCGTTTTATCACCCGAGAGAAGAGATGAGACATCAGGTGTTCAGTGATGAGATTGGTAATAAATCCATGTCAAGAATGGTATCGATCCTGGTAGCGCATGCTAACAATGCTAACAGCCTGTCAGGGATGGATATCTGTTTTTTGGAAAACTGCCACAATGGAAAGAGAAGGAACCAGATCAAAATCCAGAGGCAAGCGAAGTCTGGAACCGGAGCAGGAACCAGAGATCAGAGCAGGTCCATGTGAAAATAATTCAGACTAATGAATAGAGGTGGGAATCTGTCCATCTATCCATCTTCTTCCTCTTATCCGGGGTCGGGTCGCGGGGGCAGCAGCCTAAGCAGGGAAGCCCAGACTTCCCTCTCCCCAGCCACATTTGCCAACTCTGCGGGGGGGATCCCGAGGCGTTCCCAGGCCAGCCGAGAGATATAATCCCTCCAGCGTGTCCTGGGTCTTCCCCGGGGTCTCCTCCCAGAGGGACGTGCATGGAACACCTCACCAGGGAGGTCCAGGAGGCATCCTGACCAGATGCCAGAGCCACCTCAGCTGGTTCCTCTCGATGTGGAGGAGCAGCGGCTCTACTCTGATCTCCTCCCGGATGACTGAGCTCCTCACCCTATCTCTAAGGGTGAGCCCGGCCACCCTGCGGAGGAAACCCATTTCAGCCAGGGTTCAGAGTTCACTCCTCTGAGCCGCATCAGTGCTCTCCTTCCCACCTCCCCAAACAACATCGAAGTCCTTCCACGTGCTAGCTGTAGCGATTACCATCCACAATGCGCTACAGGTTGGCAGTGGCTTGCTAAGTTTACTACATGTACTTCCATAAACAGTGACCACTCCTTTCTGATGTTGTAAGATGCCGTTTGTATTTATTTTTTCTCTGCTGTCCACTTGTTTGCATTTCAGAAAACATAACAAACTCCATAAATGGTGTGAAAAAGGGTTCTGATCAAAGTACAGCAGAAAAACTGTGCGACTCTCCCATTCACTACACCTGTTCAATTAAATCCCTGCCCTTAAGTAACCCCCGTTACAAGCATCACAAGATGTTGTACACCCCCTAGTGGACAGGGGAACTGTAAAAGAAAGCATGGCTCCTATTCTAGCTTTCACTACAGAGGGGTTACACATCAAATTCCAGCTCCGCCATCATGTTTCTGTCACGGCACTGATGGTCCGGTTGCTGCACTTCTACAATCTTTTTCTTTTCTTTCCTCACGTTGTGTTGTTAACGAACAGGAAGAGGATCATTGTTCTGGTTTCTATGCATGTAAAGAGCGGACACAACTGATGAAAAAGGCTTCTTCTCCACCGTTTTAACTGGCACCAGTTTGTGTAATATTTTTCCAGTCACTTTTTTCATTACAGCAGTTTTTTCTCAAGTAGATCTGACATGAATTTCATCACTCTTAAAATAATGACTAAAGTAATTTTTTCAAGGTTTTCTAAAAACACCAAAAAGTCAACAAGAAATCTACAACAAATTATTCTTTTGGGGAAAAAGCACATAGGCCATTGTTTTAAGAATGTGATGATTTGTTTTCATTACTTTCTATTAATTTCCATTCATTTAATCTTCTTTCTGACCTCCTCAGGAAGCACATGGCGGGACGATGCCGGCATACTTCCGTTTCCTCACCATCTTGGCCTTTCACATCTTCCTCCAGGAGAAGGTAGGCGAGATGAGACTCAGAGCAAACCAATCATCCAGACTGGTTCTGAATGTCATGACTTGTGAAGCTTACCTGGTGATTGTTCTCAGGTGGATCTGGCTGTAGTTGAAGTTGGTATAGGTGGAGCGTATGACTGCACCAACATTATAAGGTAAGAAAGTGTGACCAGCTGAGCCTGTACTGGACTGCTGCTGCTGCTGCTAAACTGTGAGGAGATGCAGTGAAGATGGAAGTTGTAAATGATTAAAAACAGCTCTACTGTACTGATTCCTGCAAAGCGATTCTGTTTCTTCCTCCTCTGGGAGAACAAGTCGCAGTTTCCTCCAAACAAGACTCCAGCGGCAAGTTTACCAGAATATTTAACAGTGTAGCTTTATTAGTCTTCTCAGAGGACAAAGAAGCAGCTCGATCAAAACGTTGCAATCCAGCTGGTTGTCATGGCAACATGGCCTCAGATAAGGCGTCAGACCAGTTTATCAATGTCTGGTTGGTGTCAGAGGAGAATGGACAGACTGGTTGGAGATGATGGAAAGACAACAGGAAGTCCAGTAAGCACTGGTTCCCACCAAGATCTACAGAACATCATCTCTGAAGACACAACCCATCCAGCCTGGAAGCAGATGGTCTCCAGCAGCAGAAGACCACACCGGGTTCCCTCCTGTCAGTAAGAACAGGAAACTGAGGCTACAATTCACACAGACTCACCAGAACTGGACAATAGAAGATGGAGAAACGTTGCTGTTCTGATGAGTCTCCAGTTCAGCTCCACATTCACATGGTAGGATCAGAATCTGCTGGAAACATCATGACAACATGGATCCATCCTGCCATCAGGATCAACGCTTCAGGCTGCTGCTGGTGGAATGGTGGGGGGAGGTTTTCTGGTCCCACTTTGGTCCCCTTAGTCCCAGCATGACATGGTTTAACCTCCACAGCCTACCTGAGTCCTGCTGCTGACCATGTCCATCCCTTTCTGAGCACAGTGTAGCATCTTCTGATAGAAACTTCCAGCAGGATGATGCACCATGTCACAAAGCTCACATCATCTCCACCATGACGATGAGTTCACTGTCCTCCAACGGCTCCACAGTCACCAGATCTACATCCAACAGAGCAGCTTTGGGATGAGGTGGAACGGGAGATTCTCATCATGATGTGGTGGAACGGGAGATTCTTATCATGATGAGGTGGAACGGGAGATTCTCATCATGATGAGGTGGAACGGGAGATTCTCATGGTGATGAGGTGGAACGGGAGATTCTCATGGTGATGAGGTGGAACGGGAGATTCTCATGGTGATGAGGTGGAACGGGAGATTCTCATGGTGATGAGGTGGAACGGGAGATTCTCATGGTGATGAGGTGGAACGGGAGATTCTCATCATGATGAGGTGGAACGGGAGATTCTCATCATGATGAGGTGGAACAGGAGATTCTCATGGTGATGAGGTGGAACGGGAGATTCTCATGGTGATGAGGTGGAACGGGAGATTCTCATCATGATGAGGTGGAACGGGAGATTCTCATCATGATGAGGTGGAACGGGAGATTCTCATGGTGATGAGGTGGAACGGGAGATTCTCATCATGATGTGGTGGAACGGGAGATTCTCATGGTGATGAGGTGGAACGGGAGATTCTCATGGTGATGAGGTAGAACGGGAGATTCTCATGGTGATGAGGTGGAACGGGAGATTCTCATGGTGATGAGGTGGAACGGGAGATTCTCATGGTGATGAGGTAGAACGGGAGATTCTCATGGTGATGAGGTGGAACGGGAGATTCTCATGGTGATGAGGTGGAACGGGAGATTCTCATCATGATGAGGTGGAACGGGAGATTCTCATGGTGATGAGGTGGAACGGGAGATTCTCATGGTGATGAGGTGGAACGGGAGATTCTCATCATGATGAGGTGGAACAGGAGATTCTCATGGTGATGAGGTGGAACGGGAGATTCTCATCATGATGAGGTGGAACGGGAGATTCTCATGGTGATGTGGTGGAACGGGAGATTCTCATGGTGATGAGGTGGAACGGGAGATTCTCATGGTGATGAGGTGGAACGGGAGATTCTCATGGTGATGAGGTGGAACGGGAGATTCTCATGGTGATGAGGTGGAACGGGAGATTCTCATGGTGATGAGGTGGAACGGGAGATTCTCATGGTGATGAGGTGGAACGGGAGATTCTCATGGTGATGAGGTGGAACGGGAGATTCTCATGGTGATGAGGTGGAACGGGAGATTCTCATCATGATGAGGTGGAACGGGAGATTCTCATCATGATGAGGTGGAACGGGAGATTCTCATCATGATGTGGTGGAACGGGAGATTCTCATGGTGATGAGGTGGAACGGGAGATTCTCATGGTGATGAGGTGGAACGGGAGATTCTCATCATGATGAGGTGGAACGGGAGATTCTCATCATGATGAGGTGGAACGGGAGATTCTCATCATGATGAGGTGGAACGGGAGATTCTCATGGTGATGAGGTGGAACGGGAGATTCTCATGGTGATGAGGTGGAACGGGAGATTCTCATCATGATGAGGTGGAACGGGAGATTCTCATCATGATGAGGTGGAACGGGAGATTCTCATGGTGATGAGGTGGAACGGGAGATTCTCATGGTGATGAGGTGGAACGGGAGATTCTCATCATGATGAGGTGGAACGGGAGATTCTCATGGTGATGAGGTGGAACGGGAGATTCTCATCATGATGTGGTGGAACGGGAGATTCTCATCATGATGAGGTGGAACGGGAGATTCTCATGGTGATGAGGTGGAACGGGAGATTCTCATGGTGATGAGGTGGAACGGGAGATTCTCATGGTGATGAGGTGGAACGGGAGATTCTCATGGTGATGAGGTGGAACGGGAGATTCTCATGGTGATGAGGTGGAACGGGAGATTCTCTTCATGATGAGGTGGAACGGGAGATTCTCATGGTGATGAGGTGGAACGGGAGATTCTCATGGTGATGAGGTGGAACGGGAGATTCTCATGGTGATGAGGTGGAACGGGAGATTCTCATGGTGATGAGGTGGAACGGGAGATTCTCATCATGATGAGGTGGAACGGGAGATTCTCATGGTGATGAGGTGGAACGGGAGATTCTCATGGTGATGAGGTGGAACGGGAGATTCTCATCATGATGAGGTGGAACAGGAGATTCTCATGGTGATGAGGTGGAACGGGAGATTCTCATCATGATGAGGTGGAACGGGAGATTCTCATGGTGATGTGGTGGAACGGGAGATTCTCATGGTGATGAGGTGGAACGGGAGATTCTCATGGTGATGAGGTGGAACGGGAGATTCTCATGGTGATGAGGTGGAACGGGAGATTCTCATGGTGATGAGGTGGAACGGGAGATTCTCATGGTGATGAGGTGGAACGGGAGATTCTCATGGTGATGAGGTGGAACGGGAGATTCTCATGGTGATGAGGTGGAACGGGAGATTCTCATGGTGATGAGGTGGAACGGGAGATTCTCATCATGATGAGGTGGAACGGGAGATTCTCATCATGATGTGGTGGAACGGGAGATTCTCATGGTGATGAGGTGGAACGGGAGATTCTCATGGTGATGAGGTGGAACGGGAGATTCTCATGGTGATGAGGTGGAACGGGAGATTCTCATCATGATGAGGTGGAACGGGAGATTCTCATCATGATGAGGTGGAACGGGAGATTCTCATGGTGATGAGGTGGAACGGGAGATTCTCATCATGATGAGGTGGAACGGGAGATTCTCATCATGATGAGGTGGAACGGGAGATTCTCATGGTGATGAGGTGGAACGGGAGATTCTCATCATGATGTGGTGGAACGGGAGATTCTCATCATGATGAGGTGGAACGGGAGATTCTCATGGTGATGAGGTGGAACGGGAGATTCTCATGGTGATGAGGTGGAACGGGAGATTCTCATGGTGATGAGGTGGAACGGGAGATTCTCATGGTGATGAGGTGGAACGGGAGATTCTCTTCATGATGAGGTGGAACGGGAGATTCTCATGGTGATGAGGTGGAACGGGAGATTCTCATGGTGATGAGGTGGAACGGGAGATTCTCATCATGATGAGGTGGAACGGGAGATTCTCATCATGATGAGGTGGAACAGGAGATTCTCATGGTGACGAGGTGGAACGGGAGATTCTCATGGTGACGAGGTGGAACGGGAGATTCTCATGGTGACGAGGTGGAACGGGAGATTCTCATGGTGATGAGGTGGAACGGGAGATTCTCATGGTGATGAGGCGGAACGGGAGATTCTCATCATGATGAGGCGGAACGGGAGATTCTCATCATGATGAGGCGGAACGGGAGATTCTCATCATGATGTGACTGAACGGGAGATTCTCATGGTGATGAGGCGGAACGGGAGATTCTCATGGTGATGAGGTGGAACGGGAGATTCTCATCATGATGAGGTGGAACAGGAAATTCTCATCATGATGAGGTGGAACGGGAGATTCTCATCATGATGAGGTGGAACGGGAGATTCTCATCATGATGAGGTGGAACGGGAGATTCTCATCGTGATGAGGTGGAACGGGAGATTCTCATCATGATGTGGTGGAACGGGAGATTCTCATCATGATGTGGTGGAACGGGAGATTCTCATGGTGATGAGGTGGAACGGGAGATTCTCATCATGATGAGGTGGAACAGGAGATTCTCATGGTGATGTGGTGGAACGGGAGATTCTCATCATGATGAGGTGGAACGGGAGATTCTCATGGTGATGAGGTGGAACGGGAGATTCTCATCATGATGTGGTGGAACGGGAGATTCTCATGGTGATGAGGTGGAACGGGAGATTCTCATAATGATGAAGTGGAACGGGAGATTCTCATCATGATGAGGTGGAACAGGAGATTCTCATGGTGATGAGGTGGAACAGGAGATTCTCATGGTGATGTGGTGGAACGGGAGATTCTCATCATGATGAGGTGGAACGGGAGATTCTCATGGTGATGAGGTGGAACGGGAGATTCTCATGGTGATGAGGTGGAACGGGAGATTCTCATCATGATGTGGTGGAACGGGAGATTCTCATGGTGATGAGGTGGAACGGGAGATTCTCATCATGATGTGGTGGAACGGGAGATTCTCATGGTGATGAGGTGAAACGGGAGATTCTCATCATGATGTGGTGGAACGGGAGATTCTCATGGTGATGAGGTGGAACGGGAGATTCTCATCATGATGTGGTAGAACGGGAGATTCTCATGGTGATGTGGTGGAACGGGAGATTCTCATGGTGATGAGGTGGAACGGGAGATTCTCATCATGATGAGGTGGAACGGGAGATTCTCATCATGATGTGCAGAAACTGTGCGATTCATTTCAGTTTGGAGAAAAACCTCTGATGAATGTTTCCACCTCGTTGAATCTGTCACACCTAGAATTGAGGCGTTTCTGGAGGGAAAATGGGTCTTACCAGGTTCTAAAATGTCCTGAAGCCTGTCCCCCGTTTACCCTGAATGAAGTCCTGGTGAAATGGATGATGTAGAATAGTTTGTAAGTTGATTATCTAATTTTTACTTCAGAGATTAATATTTTTTTTAATCATTTAAATTCTTCTAAACCTGAAATGGAACTTTAATTTTCTAAAAGAATTTTTAATGATAAAAAGAGTTTTGTCTACAATATAATGTCATATTTCTGACCAACCTGCAGGAAAAGGCAGGAGTTTATCTTTACACAGACAGGCAAGTGTGTGCAGAGATGGAGAATTTTGATGATGATGTTTAAATGAGATCTATGTTTGTGAATAGGAAGCCGTGGGTGTGTGGCATCTCCTCCCTGGGCATAGACCACACTCAGATTCTGGGAGACACCATTGAGAAGATCGCCTGGCAGAAAGGAGGCATTTTCAAGGTGTGGAATGTGACGATGAGGATGTAACTTGTTTACTAACCCACGGACGTTAGATTTAGTTTATTACCGTCTGATATTTGTCCAGGATTATTTACTAGCTGTGTCTTGTTTTCTGATGTGCACGTCTGCAGCCGGGGGTTCCTGCTTTCACCGTCAGACAGCCAGAAGAAGCCATGGCTGTGCTCCGAGACCGGGCCAAAGAGATCTCCGTAAGCTTCCATGTTCTGTCATCAGGGATGGCTCCCTGAGGGAAGATGAACCTTTTGTCCTGTCCTGTCCTTGCAGTGTCCCCTGTGGGTGTGTCCACAACTGGAGGACTACCAGGCAGACTGTGGACCTCTGCATCTGGGCCTGGCAGGTCAGCACCAGCGCTTTAACGCTTCCCTGGCCCTCCAGCTGAGCCACACTTGGCTGCAGAGAAGATGCGGATCAGGTATGTCTGCAACATGTCACTGATCATCTAAAGCAGGCTTAAACCTGATTGATAAAAATCATAAAAAAGATCGCTAACGCTGTTGTATCGCTGTGAGACCTCTGTTTTGACCTTCCTTTATCAGCAGTGTCCGTAGCACCGTCCATAGACCGTCTGTGAATGATGGACGGAGTCTCCGGCGGTTAAAGGTGAAGGCAATGCAGAAGTGTATAACACTGCAGTTCCCCCTTCATCCACTAGGGGCTGCAAAACAGGGCAAATCCCCATAGACTCCCATGTTAAAAAGACCAACTTCACAGCAGGAATAAACATGTTTACAGCAGGAATAAACATGTTTACAGCAGGAATAAACATGTTTACAGCAGGAATAAACATGTTTACAGCAGGAATAAACATGTTTACAGCAGAAATAAACATGTTTACAGCAGAAATAAACATGTTTACAGCAGGAATAAACATGTTTACAGCCTGGTTTAGGTTTAATAGGTCAGGTTTACCTTCATGACAACTGTTGGGGGAGTGAATTTTTTTCTAACTCGCCCGTTTTAAAGTAATTTAATCTCAAAGTTCAGCATATTTAGGGGCGTGTCCTTTTGATTGACAGGTACCCAATTTCCTGCTTCAAGTAAGAAGAACGTAGAACAACCGCGGTTTTTAGCCGGTTAACAACGTGACTTAGCTTTAGCTCGCTTACCTCCGTTAGCTGGTTAGCTCCTGTTATCTCCAGGTTAGCTCGGTTAGCTCTTAGCTACAGGCAGCTCAGACTTCGCTTGATGTCAATCATCCACCATGACGCTCACAGCCCCCCTCTCAGCTCCACCTCTTTGCCCATATTTGTATTTTCCGGACGAGACAACACGCATGCTCCTGCCAAGATGGTGATGGTAGGAACCGCCCACCGAGCTTCAATTCAGCTCTTCAGAAACCTACGGGTGACGACACGGAGACTCCGCCCATCTTTTATATACAGTCTATGCGTGTAACTCCGTAAGGTAAACTGTTGCAGATAGCTCACCCAGTAAGTGAGCTACTGAAATTTTCCAGCATTTCTTTTCATCCAGGAGGTTTATATCCAGACAGAACATGTAGTGTTTATTCACAGTGACCCATGATAACATTATTTATCACATCTTCATCACCATCACTACCATGTTGCTAAGAGACCTCTATTTTCACCTGGACATGATGATGAAGACACTTCCTGTCAGACTTTCCACCAATCAGAGCTTAAACCTACAATAAAGTCCCATTAAGACCAAATGCCAAGGCAAAAATGTGAGATTTTCTTTCGTAGTTTTTCTATGAATTTACATTTTTATTCCAGTATTTTCTAGCTTTACTAGATACTGGACACTAAGGGTATACGACTCATGGACAGGTCAACCCCCTAAACCATTAAAACCATCAATCCAAAGCGCAACGGGTCAGTAACTGTGGTCCTGCAGGGATTGAATGTTTCCATGTGGAAACACACCTGTTTCAAACGAATGGGTCATTATAAGACTTGTGCAGAACAACGAGCTGTTGGAGATCCATTTGATGACTCTAGTGTGTTCCAGTCGGGAAACATCCAAGACCTGCAGGACACCTGTGGTCCCTGTAAGGTGTTGCAAAACCACAGAAAATGCTGTAGGTTTGACAGGTGTTGCATCTGTGGGGGGATGCAAAGGCCATTAAAAACCAAGAGGAGGAAGGGTCAACTGCACTCTCATGGTCTTATTGTGAATTGTTCCTGGTGGTGTAGTGGTTAGCACAGGAAGGAGGTTGCTGGTTCGAGTCTTGGCTGGGGCGAGGCTTGAACCGTGTCCTTTCTGTGTGGAGTTTGCATGTTCTCCCTGTGTACGCATGGGTTCTCCGGCTTCCTCCCACCATCCAAAGACATGCATGTTGGGTTAACTGGTTACTCTAAACTGTCTCTAGGAGTGAGTGTGAGTGTGTGTGTGTGTGAAGGGTTGTTTGTCTCTGTGCGGACCTGTGATGGACTGGCAACCTGTCCAGTGTGTCGTCTGACACCTGCAGGACACCGGCCTTCGTGGAACGGAGCTGGTGATTGGTTGGGATAGGCTCCAGCTTCCCGGCGAGCTTCAGCTGGACCAGGCGGTTCAGAAAATTAGGGAAAACTATATAAGTGTGCATATATACACATATGTATATATGAGTGGAGCAGGACTCGAACCACCAAGCGGCTCTACCACCCGAGCCACTGCCTCCTTTTGAGCTGTTTTTGTATGAAAAGTAATTTATAAATAAAGTTGAACAACTTTTCAGGTTTGTGCTTCTCTGTGTAGATCAAACTTTTCCTGTTTTATTTATCTCCTCCATCTTTATTCTCTCCTTTACCTTTGCTCTCACACACCTGCTCATTTAATTTTTCACTGAGTTTGTGAATTCCTGTGTCCGTGTGATGGTTTAGGTCTGTCTTCACTGCTTCTGTAATCCTGCCTCTGTGTTGTTGTTCTGGAGGAAAACATGGTTTGGATTTTAGCAGAAAGCTGCAACATGGCAGGTCTGAAGACTTCCTGAACGTCCTGTTCTCTGGAGAGTCTGGACAGAGACGTGGAGATGGCGTTGTTTCTGTGTCTCACCTGGAACGCGTCTGTCTTTAACAGATAAAACGTTTCCCTCGGCCAATCTGGAGAACTCCAGAGTACCTGAGGCCAGTCCCTTCAGCCCCAGCCCCGTCATGGTGAAAGGTGAGTCTCATCCAGCAGCGTTTCCGGGTTTTCTGGCATCTTCCAGTGAGGTTCTAGTCTGTGTTTGGTATCAGGGTTGTCAGAGACAGAATGGCCTGGCAGGAGCCAGACTCTGAAGCATGGAGCAGTCACCTACTTCCTGGATGGAGCTCACACCAAGCGCAGCATGCAGGCCTGCGTGCACTGGTTCAGAGAGACTGCAGCCCAGCATGAGAGGAACGCAAGGTCAGCATCTCCCTCGCATCACCTCTGCTTCCTGTAACAGATTCTGTTAGAACTTGTGTATTCTCCATAGATTGTATATGAAAGATGGACGGAGCCTCCGGCGGTTAAAAGTGAAGCCTATGCAGAAGTGTCTAAAACTGCAGTTCCTCCTTCATCCACTAGGGGCTGCAAAACAGAGCAAATCCCCATAGACTCCCATGTTAAAAAGACCAACTTCACAGCAGAAATAAATACGTTTACATCAGGAATAAACACGTTTACATCAGGAATAAACACGTTTACAGCAGGAATAAACACGTTTACGGCAAAAATAAACACGTTTACGGCAAAAATAAACACAATTACGGTGAAAATAAACATGTTTACAGCAGGAATAAACATGTTTACAGCAGAAATAAACATCTTTACAGCCTGGTTCAAAAATCCATTTTAGGTTTAATAGGTCAGGTTTACCTTCATGACAACTGTGGAGGGAGTGAATTTTTTTCTAACTCGCCCGTTTTAAAGTAATTTAATCTCGAAATTCGGCATATTTAGGGGCGTGTCCTTTTGATTGACAGGTACCCAATTTCCTGCTTCAAGTAAGAAGAACGTAGAACAACCGCGGTTTTTAGCCGGTTAACAACGTGACTTAGCTTTAGCCCGCTTACCTCCGTTAGCTGGTTAGCTCCTGTTATCTCCAGGTTAGCTCTTAGCTACAGAAAGCTCAGACTTCGCTTGATGTCAATCATCCACCATGACGCTCACAGCCCCCCCTCTCAGCTCCACCTCTTTGCCCATACTTGTATATTCCTGGCGAGACGACACGCATGCCCCTGCCAAGATGGCAATGGTAGGAACGCCCACTGAGCTTCAATTCAGCTCTTCAGAAACCTACAGGTGACGTCACGGAGGCTCCGCCCATCTCTATATACAGTCTATGGTATTCTCTGATGAATTCCTGCTTCAGTCGCTCTGAGCCACTCTGTCGCAGGATGCCACATGATTACTGTCAGAGGGTTCAAACATCCGTCTGTGTTTCAGTGGTCCAGTGGTCAGAGTGCTGCTGTTCAACGCCACGGGAGAGCGAGACAGTGCTGCCATGCTGAAACTGCTGCAGGTGAGGCATCTCTATGGATGAATGTGAAGAGTTGTTTCGCCCAGTAACACAAACGCTCTCTGCTCCATTTTCTGTCCTGTCAGCCGTCTCAGTTCGACTTTGCCGTGTTCTGTCCAAACATCACAGAAGCCATCGCCTCCTGTAATGCAGGTGAGATCATCAGTATGCATGTCGTTATCAAAGCGGACATCTTAAAACTCCACTAGACCTCCACCGTTCAACTCTATGGGGGGAATTGTGGTGTTTAGGTTACTCTTTAGCTGATCTACGCAGGTTTTCCAACATTTCTATCCATCCAGGAGGTTTACAGTCCAGCCGCAACATGTAGTGTTTATTCAGAGACTCTTGATGGTAAATCCATGATAACACTATTATTTATCACATTTTCATCAAATTAGCCATCTTCTGTCAATTTTCTACCAATCAGAGGGCTTAGATTGACTGTCAGCCGCAGATGAAGTGAGCTGAAATTTCTGTCTGAAAAGGAGGAAAAAGCTTTTTTGGCTGCAATCCAGCCAAGAGGACACTGTCCTCCTCTGTTTCTGGCAGAGATGCAGTAAAGTTTGTCGTGAAAGTCAAACAATAAGAATCTTACTGATCATGTAAAGTTCACAAGTTCATCAGTAAAGTCAACAATAATGCCTCACAGTGACCTGGAAAAGCATAGTGATTGGTCCAGCTCAGATCTTCTTTTACATGTTCATATTGAGATGAGGTGAATTTATTATAAGTGATTAAATTCAGTGATGACTTGTTAATAATGCCAATAAGTTGTTCCTGTTCTCGTTAAAACTGAGAATTTCCTTTTATTTCTCGTTTCTTCAGAAAAACGAAGTTATTTGCTTTTTTTTTTTTTTTTTAACTTTAGTCAAATCCGAAAGGTTTTTTCTTTTAACACATTTCCATATGAAATAATCATTAAGTGATATTTAGATTTTATTCAGCGTCTCGACTTGATGGATGATGATAAAACCACAGAATGTGAGAAAACAATGTGTGCATCAAGATCTTCATCAGACGTTTCTCTGCTCCTGACTCTTCAGACCAGCAGAACTTCAACGTGTCGGTGGAGAACATGCTGACGCGATGTTTGGACAACGAGAGGAGCTGGCGTCTCCACAACAGCCAGACTTATCAGAACGGTTCGGAGCTGCTGATCGAGGGCAGCCTGCCGATGGTCCCCAAGAGGGCTGCTGACACCCTGGTCTTCCCCTGCATCCTCAGCGCCCTGCAGTGGATCACCCAGGGAAAGGACGCTGTCTTAACGCAGTCGGCACAAAGAGTCTTAGCAGTTAAACCCAGCATCACGGCCAAAGCAGCTTCTCTCCGGGAGGCAGCTGAGATCCACGTCTTGGTCACTGGCAGCCTCCATCTGGTGGGAGGAGTCCTCAAACACCTGGACCCAGAGTCCTCTAAGTGAAGTGGACTTGGTGACTGAAGTCAGCTCGTATCCACCAGACAGGAAGTGGGGTGTAGGTGGTGATTTTAGGGGTGTACCTGAACGGGCTTAGCTCCACCCACCACCATTGTTGCCTTGGTTACCTTCTCATCACGGCAGCTTCATCCTCACCTAGAGCCTTACAGAAGAGTGCACAAAAATGTAGAGCTCATGTGTTCAGTCGTACTTGAAGCTAAATGTGTTTACTTGAGCAGAGGTGTGTGCGTGCGTGCGTGCGCTTTATCACTGATGTCCCTGGATCAGCCATACAGTGGCCGGTGGACGGTCTTCACAATGTTGTCTCAGAACCTGCAGATTAATGGGACCAGAAATGACTTCCTGGTTTAAACCCTTCTGTTTTCAACTTTTTCTTTTCTTTTTATAGAGAAACTTATTTTTCAGTTTTCCTCTTTTTATTCTGCCAGTAAGTGACAGGAGGGCAGTTTGGTGTAAATATTCTGACAGTAATTACAGATCACTGTTGGACTATGGATAAAACAGTTGGAAGTGCCAATCAAATCCAGCCTGTTAGTCGCTGTTTAAATGAGCATTAATCTAAATGATAAAACACCGTATGTGTCTGGTGGTGAATGGTACTGGACTTCTACCTTCACATAAAAATGAACTTGTTTTTACTATTTGTTTGTACGCCTCACATAACAAGCACTTAGATGGAACTTTAAATAAAGATTAAATCTGAACCATTAAAAGAAAGACGATTAAATATATAAATAGACTGGGTGTTGTGTTAAATTTGTATATTTTATATATTGAATGTGTGTGTGTACATCATATATATATAAAGTATACATATATACAGGAGCTATAGGCGTGTGTGTGGGTGGGGGGTTATTTAGGAGATAAAATTTATTTCAGTACAAACACTTGAACCTCGTTTTTAAACTCGGCACAAAGACATTTTATAGCTAAATTATTCGCAATTTTACTCGTTTATTTTTCAAAACTAAATCTGATTTATAATCTGATCAAGCTTTGCTAAATTTCACTTGATTTATGATGTAACGTAGTTTATATAGTATTTTTTATTATTATTATTATTAACGTTACTTTCCCGACCGTTACTGATTCTGTTCGTTTCAATGTATAAATAAAGTTTTTTCTTTTATTTTTTTTAAATCGACTGTCTCCTTCCAGCCAATAGGATCGTACTTCCGCTCTACTCTGATTGGCTGAGCGTTTGAGGAGTTGTTCAAATTTCATGCTGGAGTTTGTTGTTGCTGCAGACATTCACGTTGACTCTTCTAAGAACTAAAATAACTGGATTAAAGTCTCCCAAAGGTTCAGGTACTCATTAGTTCTATCTAATTCCGCTTTTATTGATCTTTTGATATATTTACACGCTAAGTAGTGAACATATCCTCAGGAATGTCGCCGTGTTTCTGTTTCGTGGGCCATCCCGGCAGGAAGGCTTTAAACATGTACGTCGCCGAGAGAATTCTCCACCGTGGCTTTGCTTCTGTGTGTATGTTTATGTACACGTATGTTTGTGTATTTACAGGTACAATTCAGAAAAATTAGAATATCATGAAAAAGTTCATTCATATCAGAATGTGAAACCCATATATTATATAGACTCATTACATTGTGTGAAATGAATCATTACACATAGAGTGAAACGTTTCAAATATTCAGTCCTTGAAATTTGGATAATTATGGCTTATAGATAATGAAAACCCAAAATGCCGTGTTTCAGAAGAGTAGAATATTGTTAAAAACTTCAATCTTAGAAAGTCATGGTGTCACACCCTGATCAACTAGTTAACCTTTATATGATGTTACAGGTCAATTTGACCCGTTTCAATTTTTGTGATGAACAAACTACTGCTTTTCCTTTTTTATACATGAAAATTTGTGACCTTTCCTCCTCTGGGCTCCTGAACTTCTAAATGAAATCTGAAAGACTGTGATGTGTATCTTAACATCTGTTCAGTGTTTGTACACAAAGATAATGTTGGGGGTAATTTTGACCCAGACACATCTCTCTAAGCTGCTGATTAGAGTAAAAAATGTCTCTTCAATGTACTTTATTTTGATTGCTTATTTATGTTTTTAATACTTTAGAAAAGACATTCATACACAGACACTCAGGTGTTTCTTGGGGATAAACTTTCTTCCCCCTGTACTGTAAGTCTGTAGAGACGTTTGACATAAAATCTCAAGTCATCTGATCACAACCGCTATGCCAGAGTGAATTGACATGAAAGAGACAAGCTTGCTGCGATCAGATGTTAGGGATAAATGGGTTGTTACTGTCGATCAGCGCCTTATTTCATTCAGGTGGTGCTGTCCTTTCTGACAGTACGCGCCCAACAATCCTGCAAGTATGGCTTAAGAATATGGATAGCCTGTGATTCAAAATCCAGCTATGTGTGAAATATGTAGGTGTTCACTGGAAAGCCACGTGGAGGTGCATAACATCCCATGTGACAACTTCTTTACATCCTGCAGCCTTGGAGATGAACTGCCAAAGAGGAAGCTATATGTTTGTAACAGTCAGAAACAATAAGCCAGAACTTGAATGAATTACGTCTGCAGAAAACACTGTTACTGTCTGTCCGTCTGGAGGACATTGGAAAAGTTCAAACTGAGAAAATCCAAGAAAAAATGCCGCAAGTTAAAAGTGTTTGTGAAGAAGAAAAAACAAAAATAGTTCCTAAATATGGTGTAGTTAAAAGATTGGATTGAATGTCTCTTTTCTAAACGTTTATCTGAAAAAAGTTATTAGTTGAACTAGATTTTTTTTTATTTTTTAATGTTGTGAGTAGATTGACATTATCCAGTATCAATGGGAGTCTGCTCCGTCCTTTCCTCTAGATGACCTCTGTGTTGCTTTGCTATTTTTTGTTTAAACATTTCATTCCAGCTAAAAAAACAAAAAACCTGCTGTGTTCTCACATGACTCTGCCACATTGTGTGAAATGAATCATGAAGGTCCTGTTAGTTTCCATGGAGATGAAGCAGATTTCATAGTGAAGTATTCTCTCCTCCAACCATAAACTATCCTGTCTTTCTGGACGCTCATGGTGTTTCTAAGGTGAACGTGGGGTCTATCCCTTCAGTCTCCTGGCTCTGACCATTGATAGAGGTGTCCATCAACATCATCAGCCAATGGCTTCCTGAGATATTTACCTGCTCAACCTCTATTAAATACCTTCTACTTTAGCAGGGTCCCTCATCAGACATTACATCAGTCACAAAAGAACTGGGATCCTATAATCTGGTTAAACTGGAAGTGATGTGGTTCTCTTTTAGGAGGAGAGAACATCTACATTTTCTACCGTGTTTATTCTGACACAGCGATGCATATCTGTCTCTTCTATAGTAATCACATGTCTCAGCTTTCTATAGAGACCAGGATTAAACATGCAGCCCTTGTAGTTGTGGAGATGTAATTAATTTATTTTGGGTTTGTTATTTTAGTTAGGAGGCAGAAAAAATAGGTCTTTTCATGAAAAGCATGTGTTATATGTCAGCATGTGAGAAGAGACATGGTTGTTTCTGGCATGGACTGGCCACCAGAATCCAGACCTTCAGAGAGTCCAGGTGATGTGCGGAAAAGCTGAGTTTAAACTGTCAGTAAAGGATCTGGACAAAACGCTGAATGCAGAGAAGTCGTGTATAATCTCATCAAAGCAACACGTGGTGAAGTCCTGATGGCGAGCAAACCGGGGCCGTGTTTCTGATGGCCTGAATACGCAACGCTGTTCTCAACCTTTCACAGTGACATTGTGGCTGCAGTGTTGGACTCTTTGTGGCCCTGACCTGTGTGTTGGACATTGGAGACCATGCGTCATGACTCGTCTACCAGTCGTAGGAAGGGCACAACCCCTCAACGTCGCCCCCCAGTGCCAGCAACGCCTTCTTCTGCAACCACGAGGTCTCCGAGAAGAAGTGGTCCTTCGGGTGAGTGTCTGAAATGGTTTGAATTCATGACTGGTGCAGAAATACAACACTAAAGTAGTCAATGAAACTCTCATTTTGCACAAAATATTTACTCTGTCCACATGGGTTTATTATAAAAGCAAAAACAAACTATGCTAGATAATAAATGTAAAGGAGGGGGTGCATAATTAGCATTTTATATAGCAGAAGACACACCATTGACACTTGCACGTGATTGTGATCAGTTTGTACAAAAAACACGTAACCTTACTAAATCAGAATTTTCTGGACACCAAATCGGAGACAGAGTGTGACTGTCTAACCAACCAGAGGAGCAGCTGTGACTGGTTTAACTTGGTTTTTACTGTCCCACAGTGTCATGCGAAAGCTAAACGGTGAAGGTACCATTTAGGAAATGCAGTTAAAAAAAAAGAGAAAATGCAGGGAAGCTGGAAATGGAAGAGAGAAGCCCCTCTTTGAATGTAAGAAATGAAAATTTATTTTAACCAAATTTAGGTCACATTCACATCAACCTTTTTAACTGAATCCTGGTCCGTTTGCTCAGAGAGTCCGCTTCGTTTGGGGAAATGTGAAAGAGCCAAATAAATTCTGATTTGGACCAAAGAAGCAGACTTGGCCTGCCTACAAATGCAGGTCTACATCCGTTTCAATCAGACCAAATACAGGAAGCGGACTAAAAAAAAAAATCTCTTCCAGCATTTGGTGTAGCATTACATTGTGTGTAAATACCAAGTGGCAACCTCCAGCGGTTTAAAGTGAAGCCTGTGCGGGAGTGCATAAAACTGCAGTTCCATCTTCATCCACTAGGGGCTGCAAAACAGAGCAAATCCTCATAGACTCCCATGTTAAAAAGACCAACTTCACAGCAGAAATAAACATGTTTACAGCAGAAATAAACATGTTTACAGCAGGAATAACCATGTTTACAGCCTGGTACAAAAATCCATTTTCGGTTTAATAGGTCAGGTTTACCTTCATGACAACTGTGGGAGGAGTGAATTTTTTTCTAACTCTTCCATTTAAAAGTAATTAATCTTTTAATTTGGCAAAATTAGGGGCGTGTCCTTTTGATTGACAGGTACATGATCTCCCGATTCAAGTAAGAAGAACGTAGAACAACCGCGGTTTTTAGCCGGTTAACAACGTTACTTAGCATTAGCCTGTTTACCTCCGTTAGCTGGTTAGTTCCTGTTAGCTCTTAGCTACAGGCAGCTCAGACTTCACTCGATGTCAATCATCCACCATGACGCTCTCAGCTCCACCTCTTTGCCCATATTTGTATTTTCCGGGTGAGACGACGCGCATCCCTCTGCCAAGATGGTGACGGTAGGAACCGCCCACCGAGCTTCAATTCAGCTCTTCAGAAACCTACGAGTGACGTCACGGAGACTCCGCCCATCTTTTAATATACAGTCTGTGGTAAATCCATAGCGATGGCGTTAAGGGTCCTCTGCCTCGTCTGGTGTTCATACTGCGTCCATTGTTGCAGAGTATTTCTGCAGTATACAATAAAAACCCAAAACAGCCATAGTTTCGTCTCCATGTTTAACTGGCAGGTGGAGGAAACAGAGTTTTCTTCTTCACGCCGGTCTTGTCCTCTCTTCTGCTAAATACTAGTGCAGCGCCACCTCTGGTGCGAATGGGGAGATATTATTCTAATGGTTTGGCTGGTTTGACTAAAGTGCAGCGTGAACACGACCTCGGTCCGCATGGATACACCCCCCTACAGCTGGGCCGAGTCCCCAATCGGACCGAGTCTAGTGGACTGTCCTGATGTGAACGCACCTTTAGGAAACATTTATTTCTCCTTTTCAAAACAGCATATTATATTTACAGCGTTGAATAATGAATTCATATTTTGGTTTAAAACTTGTTGTTATGAAACACTTTGCAAAAAGATTTTTTTATTGCATGAAGTCATTGAATTTGAAATTACATTTCTTACATTAATTACATTTTCATTACTTCTCTTGAAAACGCCATGTTGCTTTTTAAAAGACACTCCTGCTCCTCCGTAGTGTGAGTAGATGTGCAAAATATTTTGCTCTGTCAAAACTAACTTGTTATCAGACTTGCAGAGTTTCTACAAACTTTTAGTTCTGACTTGTTGTTGTCATGGTTTCAAAGCTGGAGATACAAGTGATAAAATTTTTGTGAATATTTTAGCTTCATATATTCAGTCCAACAGTAATGATTAACCCCAAACTGGTAAAAGGTTGAAATGCAGCGATGAGGAGACTGCCAGTCTGATCTCTGCTGGGATCTGTTCTAAGCATGTTTCTGGAGATGGCTCAGCCTTAGAGGACCCGACTCATCCTTCAGCGTAAAAGGGAAGAGGGCAGGTTGGTGAATGTTACTATGCTTCAAAGGAAAGTCATGTTGTTGTGACTCTGCCTGCAGGTCAGCCTCCTGTTTCTCCCAGGAGGAGACGGTTCAGACCAGGAACCAGAGCCTTAATGGAGATCCGCAAATTCCAGAAGAGCACCAATCTTCTGATCAGAAAGAAACCTTTTGCTCGCCTGGTGAGTCTCACAAAGCATTACTTGCATTCCTGACACTCTTTAACCTGCTAACATGTCCATGTCAACCTGCGGCGCTAGCTGGCAGCCGCCTGTAGTAACAGCTGCATGTTTTTTATCCCAACTCATCATGAAGCTCAGACACCAAGCTAAGACAAACTGGCTCAAGCCTGTGATGCTCAAATGGCTTCTCTTCATACAGAGTAATATTTTCAAGACTTGTTATGAGTTTCCATGGCAACAGATGGGTTATTTAATAGCGGGATCCACTTCTTAAACACTCCCAAAGCAAGTAGCTGAGTGAAATAACAGCATATCCTGACTGAAATGAGGAGTGAAAGCCAGAGCGAGGCAGAGAGACAACCATTCTGAAACATAGAATCTCTAAATAACAAAATGGACCAGCTGGAAGTGCTGAGAAGCACACAGAAGGAAGACTGGGAATGCAGGAACATATTCCAGACTGTGTCCCTGCACAACAAGCCGGTCAAACAGGAGGAGGTCCTGCAGCGGATGTTTCTCTCCTCATTCTGCATCTACTGCAGCTACTGACAGAGGAGCTCTTTGGTGGAGTTCGGTGCAGCTGAAATCAGCCAAAACTGGCAACTCTGACAGGGTCAGTTAGGGCCGTTAGGACAGCAAAGTTTCTGTAAGCAGCCTGCAGCTCTTGTTTGTGGAGAGAACTGCACCGTTGAGGATCATTATGACTTGTTTAGAACGCATTTTCAGAAAGCCAGCTGCTGCTTCACGAGCCGCAAGTCGAGTCAGTGAGCCGCATGCAATGAGGAACACTGATCTACAGATAAGATCCAGTTCGGGTTCTGTTCTGGGGACGGTTCTGGTTCAGTTCTGGGTACTGGTCTGAAGGGAAGAAATCATGTTATTGTGTGTTTTTAGCTGAATTGTGACTTTAATGGTAAAAATGAAAGAAAAGTTCATCGGAGGGAAAAAATTTTGGTTTTAGAAACTGAAAACGACATGATCATGTTCAGAATGCTCTCTGCGTATTTTCCATTCATCTGTGTGAACATAGACGTGTTCTTGGTTCTTCTCGGTCCAGGTTCGGGAGATTTGCCAGAGTTTTTCCATTGACGCTCTGCGGTGGCAGGTCTACGCTCTCATGGCCATGCAGGAGGTAAGCAGCTGTCCGCCTGAACAGAACTTCACTTCTGCTCCACCTGGTCTTCTCCAGCCAATCACATGGCAGCAACTCATCACCTTTAGTCACGTAGGCCTCATGAGGACGATTTGCTGAAGTTCAAACTGAGCGTCAGAAGGAGGTGGGAAGCAGATTTACGTGACTTGTGCAGCAGAAGACCACAGCGGGTTCCCTCCTGTCAGTAAGAACAGGAAACTGAGGCTACAATTCACACAGACTCACCAGAACTGGACAATAGAAGATGGAGAAACGTTGCTGGTCTGATGAGTCTCCAGTTCAGCTCCACGTTCACATGGTAGGATCAGAATCTGCTGGAAACATCATGACAACACTTCAAATTGTTGATGGGGTGGGGGACATTTTTGTTGACCCACTTTGGGCCTGTTAAGACCTGTTTTGAGTGAAAATAGGGCCGACTACCCAAGCATCTGAGCTGACCTGTTTTACTTCTGTTACCCTTCTGTTGCGGTACCAGTCTAATCAATCCGATATGACAGGGTGGAGCTTCACCATAGACTGTATATAAAAGACGGGTGGAGCCTCCGTGACGTCACCTGTAGGTTTCTGAAGAGCTGAATTGGAGCTCATTGTGCGGTTGCCACTGTCGCCATCTTGGCAGCGCCAAATGTGTCGTCGTCCCAAGAAAGTACTGAAATGGGCAAAGAGGTGGAGCTGAGAGAGGGGCTGTGAGCGGGGGGTAGATGATTGGCATCTATCAAACTTCGACCTGCCTGTAGCGAAGAGGTAACCAGCTAACAGAAGATAAGCAGGCTAAAGCTAAATCACGTTGTTTCCATGCGCCTTCTGTTGGCAGCAGATTGTAGTAGCTCTGATCTTGATTTTTTTTAAAAGTACAAACTCTTCTCACATAGATATTACCTCAAATTAGTTTTTTTTTCTGAGGATTTCATGCCGGTTCGGAGGGTGTGCTGGATGGAAGATTTTTCTCCATATTTTTGCTCTTTCAAGACTTGTTATGATGAGTCTCCATGGCAACGAAAGACTTGTTTACAATCGAGATCAACTGATTAACCCCTCCCAAATCAGGATTATCAGCGAAACAACACATCAAATCCCGATGGAGTTGAAAAGAAAGAGGAGAGGATACAGAGCGGGAGTCAGAGAGTGGAGAAAGCGATGGAGATTTAAACCATTTCTCCCGACCGTCGTCATGGGTAATGTGAGATCGCTAGCTAACAAAACGGACAAGCTCAAGATGCTAACAAGGTCTCAGAAAGAATACAGAGAGTGCAGTATTATGTGCTTCACCGAGACATGGCTGCATGAACACATCCCTGACTGTAATGTGTCTGTACCGGGCTTTAAAACGGTCTGTGCAGACCGCAGTAGACAACACAGCGGAAAGCTAAAGGGTGGTGGAATTGCAGTGCTGGTTAACCAGCGTTGGTGTCATCCTGGACATGTTACTGTCAAGGAGAAGATATGCACAAGGGACATGGAACTGTTAGCTGTGGGCTTCCGTCCATATTATTTACCCACAGAGTTTACCTGTGTTATTCCGGTAGCGGTTTATATAATACCTGGTACCGCACCAGACACAGCCTGTGATGTCATCAGCTCCATCGTTGCTCGGCTACAAACACAGCATCCAAACTCATTCATGGCGATCTCCGGAGACTTCAACAACGTCTCCCTCTCTGCAACTCTACCAACATTCCAGCAGTTTGTCAGCTGCTCCACCAGAGAAAATAAGATGTTGGACTTATTTTATGCAAATATGAATAATGGATACAGTTGTTCTGCCCTGCCTCCTTTAGGAAGATCTGACCATAATCTGGTTCTTCTCACCTCCACCTACAAGCCCATCGTTCAGCAGCAACCAGTCATCACAAAGACTATCAAAATCTGGTCTGCTGAAGCTGAAGATGCTCTTAGAGGCGGCTTTGAGGCTACAGACTGGAACGTCCTCTGTGAACCTCATGGAGACGACATCAACGCCATGACTGAGTGTGTGACAGATTACATAAACGTCTGTGTGGACAGCATCGTCCCAACAAGAACAGTGAGGTGCTTCCCCAATAACAAACCCTGGATCACCAGTGACCTGAAAAAGCTGCTGAACATCAAAAAGAAAGCCTTCAGGGATGGAGACAGGGAGTTATTGAGGGCAACACAAAAACAATTTAAAACCCAAACTAAGAAGTGCAAGGAGGACTACAGGAAGAAGTTAGAAAGTCAGCTCCAGCAGAATAACCTGAGGGATGTGTGGTCTGGAATGAAGAAGATCACCGGCTTCCAGTTAAAGGGGGACCAGCCTGATGGAGGTCTGGACAGAGCTAATGAGCTGAACATATTCTTCAACAGGTTCAGTTCACCCCCTACCTCCAGCCCAACAGACCACACACCCTCCATAAGCCCACTGCTTTCCTGTCACGCCTCCAATCTGTCACCCTGCAGCTCAGTCATGGACCAGAACACAGCTTCATCTCCCTCCACATCAGGACATCCTGAGACCTCCACCTTGTTTATCTCCTGCAATCAGGTTAAGAAGCAACCTGAGAAACTGAACCAGAACAAGGCTGCAGGTCCAGATGGTGTCAGTCCCAGAGTTCTCAAGACCTGCTCAGAACAACTATGTCCGATTCTCCAGCACCTTTTCAACACCAGTCTGAGACAAAATAGAGTCCCAGTGCTGTGGAAAACCTCCTGCCTTGTTCCAGTGCCTAAAAAACACAACCAGCTGAACCAAGTGACTACAGACCAGTTGCCCTGACATCTCACATCATGAAAGTCCTGGAGAGACTCTTACTGGCTCACCTCAACCAGCAAGTAAACACCTTTCAGGACCCATTCCAGTTTGCATATCGTAATGGACTTGGGGTTGAAGATGCCATCATATACCTGCTCCAGAGAGCACACTCTCATCTGGACCATTCAGGCAGCGCTCTGAGGGTCATGTTCTTTCATTTCTCAGTGCTTTTAATACCATTCAGCCTGCTTTGTTATGTGAGAAGCTCCATAAATTCCAGGTGGATACCTCCACAACCACCTGGATCTATGACTACCTCACAAACAGACCCCAGTTTGTGAGACTGAAAGGTTGTGTGTCTGAGATGGAGGTCAGCAGCACTGGTGCACCACAAGGAACTGTACTCTGGCCATTCCTCTTCACTCTGTACACCTCAGACTTCCAGTACAACTCTGAGTCCTGTCATCTGCAGAAATACTCTGATGACTCTGCAGTTGTGGGGTGTATCAGGGATGGACAAGAAGCAGAGTACAGAGAACTGGTCAGTCAGTTTGTTAAATGGTGCGGTGACAATCATCTCATATTAAATAGCAGCAAAACAAAAGAGATGATTGTTGACTTCAGGAGGAAGAAGAATAAACAAAGCACTGTTTCCATCCTGGGAGAGGAGGTGGAGGTGGTGGAGGAATACAAGTATCTTGGAGTTCAGCTGGACAACAAAATGGACTGGAAATGCAACACTGACTACATCTACAAGAAAGGTCAGAGCAGACTGTACTTCTTAAGGAAGCTGAGATGGTTTAACGTCTGCACCAAGATGTTGCATATCTTCTATAAGTCTGTTGTGGAGAGTGCAGTCAGCTTTGCAGCATCTGCTGGGGTAGTAGCATCAGAACCAGAGACTTGAAGAGAATCAACAAACTGATCCAGAAAGCTGCTTCTGTGCTTGGAGTAACTCTGGAGCCGCTGGAGCTGATTGTCCAAAGAAGAATGCTGCACAAGCTGATGAAGATGATGGAGGATTCTTCACACCCTCTCCACAACACAGTGATGAAACAGCAAAGTGTGTTCAGTGAGAGGCTTCTTCAGGTCCGATGTAAGACTGAAAGATACAGAAGATCATTCCTGCCAGCAGCCATCAGCCTCCGGAACAAGACCTCCTCTAGTTAATTATTATTATTATATACTACAATGTTGAATTTCCCTTTGGGGATTAATAAAGTATATTTTCATTTAATTTCATTTCATTAACCGGCTAAAATCTGCGGTTGTTCTACATTCTTTTTACTTGAAGTGGGAGATTGGGTACCTGTCAATCAAAGGAAACGCCCCTAAATATGCAGAATTCAAGATTAAATTACTTTTACACGTGTGAATTTTTTTTTTTTTTTTAAAAATCACTCCCTCCACAGTTGTCATGAAGGTAAACCTGACCTATTCACCCTAAAATGGATTTTTGAACCAGGCTGTAAACATGTTTATTTCTGCTGTAAACATGTTTATTTCTGCTGTAAACATGTTTATTTCTGCTGTAAACATGTTTATTTCTGCTGTGAAGTTGGTCTCTTTAACATGGGAGTCTATGGAGATTTGCTGTGTTTTGGAGCCCCTAGTGGATGAAGGGGGAACTGCAGTTTTATGCATGCTTCACTTTTAACCAACAATGCTGCAATTTGTTCTTTTTCTTTGGAAAAAAGACAAAAAAAACGGTTTGTGAAGACAAAGCAAAAATGTCTTCTTGTTTAGAGCAAGAGTTTTTTTTCTTATTTATTTTTTATTCTTTTTTATTTATTTATTTTCATTTATTTATTTTTTATCTCTCTTTTAATTTAAGAATAATAAGAATTGAAGAATAAAAACTTATTTAAGACAGTTTTTATTGTCTTCACTGGTTTGTGACTCTCCAATATGACCAAACATGATGTCCTCTAACCACCATACAAACTTCCACAGCAAGTCGTCTGACTGTTCGTTGGAGTGGAAAGGAAACAGCGGCTCCAGATCGCTCTCCAGAAGGATTTCCATTTTTTAATAACCAGCTTTTTCTGCCTCCTCTTGCTTCCAGGCTGCAGAGGCTTTCCTGGTGATGCTGCTGTCAGATGCCAACCTGTGTGCCATCCATGCCAAGAGGGTCACGTTGTTTCCACGTGACATTCAGTTGGCCAGGAGGATCCGTGGGGTGGACAACCTGTAGAAATGCAGACTGGAGGAATCCCAGTAACATAAAGGAGATTTTACTTTTCTGTGTTCGCAAGTTCAAAACGTTTCATTCCTGTTTCTGAATTTTATCATGAATAAATCTACTTATTTTATTAGTTTGGTGGATTCCTGTGATAATTAAACAAAATCAAGGAAGCCGTTCTTTAGGAAGAAAAATGAGGATGAAGGACTGAGGTCACATGATGCAAGAACTGGACTGAAGATCAGGGGCATCCAGAACCTGGACCCGATGGAGGGACGGAGCCCGCCCAGAACCTGGACCCGATGGAGGGACGGAGCCCGCCCAGAACCTGGACCCGATGGACCCGATGGAGGGACGGACACCGCCCAGAACCTGGACCCGATGGAGGGACAGACACCGCCCAGAACCTGGACCCGATGGAGGGACGGACACCGCCCAGAACCTGGACCCGATGGAGGGACAGACACCGCCCAGAACCTGGACCCGATGGAGGGACGGAGCCCGCCCAGAACCTGGACCCGATGGAGGGACGGAGCCCGCCCAGAACCTGGACCCGATGGAGGGACGGAGCCCGCCCAGAACCTGGACCCGATGGAGGGACGGACCCCGCCCAGAACCTGGACCCGATGGGGGGACGGAGACGGCCCAGAACCTGGACCCGATGGAGGGACGGAGCCCGCCCAGAACCTGGACCCGATGGAGGGACGGAGCCCGCCCAGAACCTGGACCCGATGGAGGGACGGACACCGCCCAGAACCTGGACCCGATGGGGGGACGGACACCGCCCAGAACCTGGACCCGATGGGGGGACGGAGCCCGCCCAGAACCTGGACCCGATGGGGGGACGGACACCGCCCAGAACCTGGACCCGATGGAGGGACGGAGCCCGCCCAGAACCTGGACCCGATGGAGGGACGGACCCCGCCCAGAACCTGGACCCGATGGAGGGACGGACCCCGCCCAGAACCTGGACCCGATGGAGGGACGGAGCCCGCCCAGAACCTGGACCCGATGGAGGGACGGACCCCGCCCAGAACCTGGACCCGATGGAGGGACGGACCCCGCCCAGAACCTGGACCCGATGGAGGGACGGACCCCGCCCAGAACCTGGACCCGATGGAGAGACGGACACCGCCCAGAACCTGGACCCGATGGAGGGACGGACCCCGCCCAGAACCTGGACCCGATGGAGGGACGGACCCCGCCCAGAACCTGGACCCGATGGAGGGACGGACCCCGCCCAGAACCTGGACCCGATGGAGGGACGGACCCCGCCCAGAACCTGGACCCGATGGGGGGACGGACCCCGCCCAGAACCTGGACCCGATGGAGAGACGGACACCGCCCAGAACCTGGACCCGATGGAGGGACGGACCCCGCCCAGAACCTGGACCCGATGGAGGGACGGAGCCCGCCCAGAACCTGGACCCGATGGAGGGACGGAGCCCGCCCAGAACCTGGACCCGATGGAGGGACGGAGCCCGCCCAGAACCTGGACCCAATGGAGGGACGGACCCCGCCCAGAACCTGGACCTCTACAGGTCTGAGAGGGACGGAGCCCGTAGGCTTCTGAAGAGCTGAATTGAAGCTCAGTGGGCGGTTCTGTATATATGATGGTTCCTACCATCGTCATCTTGGCAGGGTCATGCATGTTGTCTTGCCTAGAAAATCTCTCCCAGGCTGTAAACATGTTTATTCCTGCTGTAAACATATTTATTCCTGCTGTAAACATGTTTATTTCTGCTGTAAACATGTTTATTCCTGCTGTAAACATGTTTAATTCTGCTGTAAACATGTTTATTCCTGCTGTAAACATGTTTATTTCTGCTGTAAACATGTTTATTCCTGCTGTAAACATGTTTATTCCTGCTGTAAACATGTTTATTCCTGCTGTAAACATGTTTAATTCTGCTGTAAACATGTTTATTCCTGCTGTAAACATGTTTATTTCTGCTGTAAACATGTTTATTCCTGCTGTAAACATATTTATTCCTGCTGTAAACATGTTTATTTCTGCTGTAAACATGTTTATTTCTGCTGTAAACATGTTTATTTCTGCTGTAAACATGTTTATTTCTGCTGTAAACATGTTTATTCCTGCTGTAAACATGTTTATTTCTGCTGTAAACATGTTTATTTCTGCTGTAAACATGTTAATTCCTGCTGTAAACATGTTTATTCCTGCTGTAAACATGTTTATTCCTGCTGTAAACATGTTTAATTCTGCTGTAAACATGTTTATTCCTGCTGTAAACATGTTTATTTCTGCTGTAAACATGTTTATTCCTGCTGTAAACATATTTATTCCTGCTGTAAACATGTTTATTTCTGCTGTAAACATGTTTATTTCTGCTGTAAACATGTTTATTTCTGCTGTAAACATGTTTATTTCTGCTGTAAACATGTTTATTTCTGCTGTAAACATGTTTATTCCTGCTGTAAACATGTTTATTTCTGCTGTAAACATGTTTATTTCTGCTGTAAACATGTTAATTCCTGCTGTAAACATGTTTATTCCTGCTGTAAACATGTTTATTTCTGCTGTAAACATGTTGATTCCTACTGTAAACATGTTTATTTCTGCTGTAAACATGTTTATTTCTGCTATAAACATGTTTATTCCTACTGTAAACATGTTTATTCCTGCTGTAAACATGTTTATTTCTGCTGTAAACATGTTGATTCCTACTGTAAACATGTTTATTTCTGCTGTAAACATGTTTATTTCTGCTATAAACATGTTTATTCCTACTGTAAACATGTTTATTCCTGCTGTAAACATGTTTAGTTCTGCTGTAAACATGTTTATTCCTACTGTAAACATGTTTAGTTCTGCTGTAAACATGTTTATTCCTGCTGTAAACATGTTTAGTGCTGCTGTAAACATGTTTATTCCTGCTGTAAACATGTTTATTTCTGCTGTAAACATGTTTATTCCTTCTGTGCAGTTGGTCTTTTTAACATGGGAGTCTATGGGGATTTGCTGTTTTGGAGCCTCTAGTGGATGAAGGGGGAACTGCAGTTTTATGTACTTCCACATTGGCTCCACTTTTAACCGCCGGAGGTTTCTGCTTGGAACTGACAAAAGACTAAAACATCCAAAGAAGAGGTTTGGAAAATCCTTGAAGGATCCTGGAGAACAGTTCCTGAAGACTCCTGAAAGAAACGACAGAAGGTTCGGACTGATGAAGAGTAAAATTTCATCTCATTCACCAACAAATTTCTTCTTAAATCCTACAAACAAATATTTTACAAAAATCATGGACCTCACCAAAATCCCCGTATCTATTATTTCCGGAGGACTCTTACGAACATCGGAGATATTTAAACATTTGTGACGTTTTCTTCCGTTCACTTCATTAAAACAATAAAGTTCCAGTAAAGTTTTTGTCTGATTTTTAAATGTTTTGATAAATTACTTTTTATTTGGAGGTGAAATCCTTCACAGCAGTGGAGACAGATCTGTTCTTCCAAACAGATGGTTCCTTTAACCACAGCATCACTTCCATGTCCAGTCACCTTTAACTCCCAGATCCAGCTGCAGAATGTGGCATGTAATTATTACAATTCATAACCACGGTGTCTTTTTAATGGAATCATTTAGAAATGCATGTTTGTCTTGGTCGCCTGGTTAATAAAACCTATCAGACTCACCTGGAGGATCCATCAGATGCAACACTCCCTCCAGGTGAAGCGCATCTTAAAATGTTTCCACAGCAGGAGGAAGTTTGCTCTCCACACACCAGGAGGTACAGTCATGTGTTTAACGGTGTATGCTTTCTTCTTTAGCCACGACACCACGAGGACGTGCGTCCTGACACGCTCGTGGACCGGACGGCAGGCTGCTTCCAAGTCCAGGAGGAATTCATGACTAGTTTGTACATGAAGCTGATTTTATGCTACTTGAAGCTCATCGTCTGGTAAAGGCCCAGTTTGCAAAATACAGAAATATGAAATCTGTTAATATATTTATTATACTTAATAATTATGAACAAATGTGTACAAATTCTTTTAAAACCCGTCCACACATCCATTCTCTTAACCTCTAAGTCCAGTTAAGGGTCGCAGGAAGCTGGAGTCAGGTAGGCTACACCTGGACAGGTCTCCAGTCCATCACGGGGAAAAACCAGTTTCATTCCACAGTCACAGTTTGATTTTCCTGATTTTGTGAATGGAAGTTAAATGACTGACATGGATGCTTGATGAAGCTGTTATAACTTAGTTTTCAGGTAAGTAAATAAGTTTTAAAACGTGAGAGACGGTATATAGCTGCTGTATGCAGATGTTGCAACAGAATTATTAGATCAAAATACATTTTATGTTTTTTATGCTCGTCAAGCAGAAACATTTCAGTCATTTTTGTCAAGAAATAATTGTTGTACTCTCATTTATTGCTGTTCACACAGGAATGTGTGACAGGAACTGGACAACACCTGTGTTGTGACACGGTGGGCTTTCTGCTCCACTGTGACGAGCAGAATTAAGGTGGGATCATATTATTATTATTATATTATTATTATTATTATTGTTAATAATAATAATAATAATAATAAATAATATTGATAAAAAAAATAATAACAATATTATTATTATCATCCATTAATAATATCTTATCATTCATTAATAATGTTTCATTATCATTATCATCCTTAATATCATCATTATCATTATTTTATGATTATTATTAATATTATCATCATATTATTATTAGTAGTAGTATTATTTCTATCATTAATAATATTTTATCATTATTATTACAATGATTATTATTGTTATGATTATTAATATTATTATTACTATTGTTATTAAATTATTACTATTTTTAATATGATCATCATCATTATTATTATTATTATTATTATTATTATTATTATCATTATTGTTATTATTATTATTATTATTATTATTTCGTACTTGTATGTATCTTTAAAAAGAGGAGATGTGTCAGTTGAAGGATCAGTATCAAACACACACTACAAACCGGATGTACCCTCCCCAAACCAACACTCACCCTCTCTCCTGCCTTTCCTCTCTCCTCCTGCAACACCCCCAGGACCCACTGGGTTTCACTGCGGGCACCTCCACGGCTGAGGTCCGGGATCTCTGCAGGGTTCTAGGACAGCTTGGTGTGTGTCTCTGTACTAGAACCCTGCAGGAACCCTTCACAGAGCTGGAAGGATTTTAGGTTCAGGCTGCAAGATGGGGTCTGTTTATACTGTTGGCCACATACGTCATCGTTTATGTAATCTCTGACCACGCCCACACACCAGGACCCCTATTCTATACCAGGGGCGTGGCACCGAATACCACGCCCACAAAGGGGCGTTTATGTTAAGATGGCACCTTGTGAAGACTCTGTTTAGTGATTATTATTATTATTATTATTATTTCATGCTTGTATGCATCTTTAAAAAGAGGTGATGAGTCAGCTGAAGGATCAGGATCAAACACACACACAGATACATCACACTGGTCGGAATAAATACGTCATAAATGATGTCATAGAAAGATGATTATGGTTACCACGGTTACAAATGTAATCATGGCAACCAAACAAAGTCTCCTGACAAGATGACATCATTGTCATGAAAGGTTAAGCCCCGCTGTCGTCATGGTTACATTATAACCCAGAGGAAGTTTGGTGACAGGAGACATATTTCCTAAAAATTCCAAACACAACAAAGTAAACAGGATGTGTTTTATTTGCACTTCTTTTCACTGTTTAGTTTACTTTAAATAGTGTTTAAACGTTGTTTTGTTTTTGTTGGATTTTAGTGAAATAATGCATTTGGTACATGCAAACACGACCCAACGTCATGGATATGTTGCCCTCCTGGTATTACCAGGAGAAGGCGAAAGTGTCCTGACAGTCTCAACGTGTAAGGCTGTGGTGGGAACAGAGGAGACACACGTTTAGCTGACGTTACGCTGCTCAAACAGAAAGATTTATTCTTCTTGTGTGACCCTACTCAACCTCACACCACTGACGTGATTAGCGCTCACTAGCGGCCGGATGTCAGATTGCGCTGTTGTTACTGATATTGGTTTTCTATGTTGCATGACAAAGGAAAAAAAAAAGATTGAGGGAAAACAGAATTAAATAGGGGTGTTTTTAACCACTTTATCTGTTTTGACCCCACTACACTCTCCCCCACTAAAGAAAGAATGGCTCCTGACATTTGGTAATGTACTAGAGTGTTCCAGTTATGGTAGAATGGGTGGGGATGGATTGAATAAGGAAATGGGGCATGTCTATCATATTGTTTTTTTTTACCCTTAACACAGAATTTTGACTGTTTTCAGCCGCTATTGGGTATGCAACATGCATCCTGTCTACCCACCTTTGTACAAATGTCTGGTGATTCTGCGCTTCTATCTCCCTCCTAGTACCAAAAAGCAAGTCAACTGGTAGCTGCGGAGCCCTGCCGTACAAGAGGAAAAATGGAGAAAACCCTGTAGATTCGTGCCTGGTACAGTTGTATGCGTGCACAATATGGGGTAGATGATCTTTCCATTCACTTTTTATTTCCTCCTATAATGTGCGCAACATTTGGAGAAGGGTGCGATTCAAATGCTCCACTGGGTTGCATTGCGGTTGATAAGAAGTCGTGCGAGAATGAGCAATCCCTGAAAGTTGTTGTAATCTCTGGAAAAGGCTTTTCTCAAACTCCCGTCCTTGGTCGTTATGCAACTTTTCTGGGTACCCAAAACGGGGAATAAAGTCCTGAAAGATCTTTTCGGCTGCGGTTTTCCCAGATTTATTTCTCGTTGAATACGCCTGTGCGAAACGTGTAAAATGGTCAACGATCACAAGGATATACTCATAGCCCCCTTTACTAGGCTCCAAATGTAAATAGTCGACACAGACTAACTCAAAAGGTGCACTTGTTGTGATGGATCCCATTTGGGCTTTTGGTGGAATGTTGGGGTGTTTTTGTTTAATGCAGAGACATTTTTTTGTCACATAATCTTCAATGTCTTGCTGCATATGTGGCCAATAAAACCGTTCCTGGGCAAGATGGACGACCTTCTCAGATCCCACATGTCCCATATCATCATGCAAGCTTTTTAACACGACCGGTTTAAGCTGTTGAGGGACGACAAGTTGTTTATTTCGGTCCGTCTTCTGGTAGTGTAAACTGCCTTCCACCATTAGCTTCTTCCACTTATAGAGTAGCTTTCTTGTCAGTTTGCTCGTTGTTTTTTCTTTTTCATCTCCTGTTGGAGTCCTTCCTTTCAGTTTCAGAAATACAATCTCTTTATTAACTGGATCATTCCGTTGGGCAGTCCTGATGTCCTCTTGTGTGATTCTAGAAATGCTCTCTGGTGACGCAGCATTCGCATCCTCACTGTTAAGCTGTAGGACAGCCACCCAAGGAACATCACTGTCGTGTGCTGCTTTGCTACCCTGCCACACTGCAGAAATTACCTCTGACGATACAGCCTCTGTGAAATGATGTATCTGCTGGGGAAGCTTAACTGGGTATCTGGACAACATGTCAGCATCAGCGTTTCTCTTTCCAGGTCTAAACTTGATGTCAAAATGAAAATCAGCTAATTCTCCAACCCATCTGTGACCCACTGCGTTTAGTCTTGCTGAACTCAAGACATAGGTCAGGGGGTTATTATCTATATAGACAGTAAAGGGTGGCGCGTAGTGCAGATAATCCCGAAATTTGTCACAGATTGCCCATTTGAGTGCCAGAAATTCTAGTTTGCCTGAGTGAAGATGGTAGTTTTTCTCTGCCGGCGTCAATGTCCTGAACCCATATCCAATCACACGCAGTTTGTTGTTTTGCTGTTGATATAATACAGCCCCAAGTCCTTTGTTTGAAGCATCAGTATGCAATACAAATGGTAAATCAAGGTCTGGATAAGCAAGGATAGGAGGGTTTATCAACATCTTGACTAACCTGGACAACACATTTTGATGCTCAGCAATCCAAGTGATGGGTGTACGGGAGGGGAGTTGTCCCTTGTTTTCTTTTCTTTTCCTATGTTGTTCTGAGACAAGGTGACTTTACTGTTCTCTACTTGGTTCTGTAGCAACTCAAACAAGGGCCTGGCTACACGTGAGAAATCTTGAATAAAGGACCGGTAATAGCTGAGAAATCCAAGCAAAGTTCGAACCTCCCCAACTGTGGAGGCTTTCTTTTCTTTCAGAGCCATTACTGCTTCCAAATCCTTTGGGTCAATCTGGATTCCATTCTCTAACACCATCCGCCCAAGGTAACGGATTTGTCTTTGGAAAAGTTCACACTTGGCTGGACGAAGTTTGATGCCATGTGTCGCATCCGGGAGAAAACTTGGCGGAGATGATTCACATGATCGTCAAAAGTTTTAGAATAGCAAAGAACATCATCTAAATATGGCACACAACACTCATCCCTGATGCCCTCTAAAACTCCCTCCATGCACCTCTGGAATGCGGCTGGTGCGTTGGTCAGTCCAAAGGGTATCCTTATCCATTCATAGAGTCCCCAAGGTGTGCTAAATGCTGTTAAATGTCTCGACTCCTCACTCACAAAACCTTGATGATATGCACTACCTTGGTCTAAGATGGAAAACCACGAATTGCCTCCCAAACTGTCCAGCAGATCGTGAATCCGTGGCAGCGGGTGACGGTCAGGGATGGTTTCGCAGTTGAGCTCACGGAAGTGAACACACAGTCGCAGGCTACTGTCTTTTTTCCGCACGCATACCACTGGTGAGGAATAAGATGAGACAGATTTACAGGTCCATCCTCTTTCTAAAAGGTTTTTAATGTACTCCTTTACCTCTTTATATAGTGGTCGTGGAATGGAGTTGTAATTTTTCTGAACAGCCGCGTTGTCTTTTGTCTTGATTTTTAGCTGCAAGCCAGGAATACATCCAATATCTCCCTCCGCACGAGCAAAAACATCAGACTCATCATTGAGAAGTTGTCGCACCACCTTTTGTTCATGGTCAGAAAGATGACCTAGGTTGTCGTCTGGATGCCATTTTTCTGGCCCGGAGTTTCCTTTTGCATTGATGTGGCAATCATCATTTGAGCTTCCAGGGGCAGTGCATGGCAGAGGACTGTCACTGAGGTCTGGTTGTTTCTGAGGAGATGACTGCATGGTTACAGGTTTACTATCTGTGATCTCTTTGAGGCAACCTAAGACTGTCTTTGGAAGTATGAAGAGGTCTCGCTTGGTTGTGTTTTGGACAGGTATTTTCACTATTTTGGAAGCCCCAGCTGGTACATCAACAAGAGCAGGGAACAACTCCAACCCATCTGGCAGCCTACACTCAACATGGGGTTCAAACAGCATTGCCCCTCCCCCAGGATAAGCCCTTATCCTACACTTCACCTCACAAATTTGGCTACTGGGGACTGTTAGCCCTTCCTTTCCAACTTTCACACCCAACCTTTCTGACTCTTCCTGGGATGGCATTGTTTGAACGACAGAGACTAGAGTTTCAACATTGACCCTCTGAACTTTTAGGGCTTCTGACAGTAAATCTACCAAGCTTAAGTCATCTGCTTGGTGACTGCTTTCCTTCATGATTTCTTGAATTACATTAAAGCCTAACAATGGGCTGCTCACACTCTCTTTGCTTACTAGCATTGGAACACAGAACGCAACAGAGCCGTGTTGGTTACTTGTGATCTCAAGCAGAACCTCTATCCACCCGTCAAATGGCACCTCTGTCCCATTGGCTGCTGTAAATTTGAGCGGGTGATCAGGCAGCAGAGTCTCTAGTGGCTGAATACTTAGATTTGGCAAGGCCTTCTGTACCCAAGATTTCTCTACTATACTGACTTGTTCCCCACTGTCCAACAGCATCTGAAGTTTAACCCCATTAAGACAACAAGTTATCATGCGCCTCCCACCGATCAGCTGTGCAACGTGCTTTCCCCCTGGCTCATTGTTTTGTCTGGAGAACTTGTTAGAAGATGGCATTTTCCCTTTAGGGTGTGGCTTTTCTGAGATCGGGGACCCTACATGAAGTCTGGTCACTCCCCAGTGACCTCATCCGGTTTCCCGACTTCTGCAAGCACCCAATTGCTCTGTGCCCCTCTTTTCCACAACGGAAACAGTGTGTGCAATTCCCAATTCCTTGGGAGATACATTGTTGGCACTTCCCTTTTGCTTCTGGTATGGCTGACTGTTTTGGATGTGGTGACATGGAATGTGTGTTCTCAGTTGCTGTGTTTACTACAGGTGTGAGAACTTTCTCAATACTCTTAGTCAAAGATGACACTTGTAATGTTAGCTCTTGAATAGCGGTCCGATTGGCTTGGACTTCTGCCTGCACCTGAACTACATTCTGGGTGTCCTTTCCCTGATGTATTGCACTGACACTGACACTGACTGCTTTCTGCTTGTGCATCTGGCCTGACCTGTTCTGCCTCTCTGTGTCTTCACTCAAAGATTTTGTGATGACTTCTAAAATAAAGTCATCAGTAACACCTATGCCTGAAATGTGTGGTTTAAGGTCTCGTCGGATGTATGCGCATTTTTCATTCATACCTTGGTAGAGGGAATGAAGAAATAATCCCTGTACCAGTTTACTGTCATACTGAAAGCCGGTACTCTGTTTAGAGGCAAAAATAACACGCTGTTTTAACCCCATAAGTCTGTACATAAACTGTTGTGGGCTTTCTCTGTCAAGCTGTTTTGCATTGCTCTACTGCTGAAATAATTCAGTAGTGCTTTTTTCTCGGAAATGTGCCCCGAGAAAGCGCTTTAACTCGGTTACTGTTAGGTTATCTTTGGTAATGAGCATGTCTTTAAAGTTACCGGGCTTGATTATCTTAAGCACCGTTCTAATAACCTCAGTCTCAGTAAAACCTTCAGTTACTCCCTCATAATTTTGCTTAGACAAGCTGTTAAAGCTTAAATCCGAATCTGTATCTGAAATTTGGCCTCCATGAATCTTAAATTCTCTGCGGGGTAACAATGTAGCAACATCTGCTAGTCTTACCAACCCAGTCACCTGATCAGCAACCACTGTTTGTCGCACAGTCTCACTTATTGCAGATTTTACTGCTGCTTGTTTCGTTTCCAACACTGATGCGACAGCATCTTCTTCAGATGCCTGGCCTGGTTCTCTTGCTTCCTGAAGCAGCTGCAGTTCATCAATGAGGTCACGAAACATGAGTAGGCGAGACATACCCTGGTCCTCCAGACTCTTCATTGTTTTACTTCTTAAGAAGTCAACAATAAAGTCAAAGAGATCCACTTCAGTCGCGTCCTCACCTGGCAAATCTTCATCCACCTCATCTCGGCATGATTCTGCAAGTTTGTAAAGCAAGTCTTTGTTGGCGGCACTGGTCAACTGACGAAGCTGTTGCTGGATTTCCCACTGTAGATCATGAAGTAAGGCCATCTCCGGATACCAAATGTCTTTAACCTGGTTCTTGGCTCCGTACACAGGGGATCAGGAACCCACGGTTCTAACGTGATTAGCACCAGTCCACCAGGGGGCGCTAATCCCGGACGAGCCCCAAATTTGTTGCCCTCCTGGTATTACCAGGAGAAGGCGAAAGTGTCCTGACAGTCTCAACGTGTAAGGCTGTGGTGGAAATAGAGGAGACACTTGTTGAGCTGACGTTACGCTGCTCAAACAGAAGGATTTCTTCTTCTTGTGTGGTCCTACTCAACCTCACACCACTGACGCGATTAGCGCCCACTAGCGGACGGATGTCAGATAGTGCTGTTGTGACTGATATTGCTTTTCTATGATGCATGACAAAGAAAAAAAAAAGAGATTGAGGGAAAACAGAATTAAATAGGGGTGTTTGTTTTTTTTTAACCACTTTATCTGTTTTGAACCCACTACAGATACACATTGTGACACATCCTCCCCTCCAGACTCACGTAACATAATGACCGTGCTGCATGCTGCTTTGTTTTCCTTTTCTTTCTTTGTTTTCTATAGGCTACATGTCCGGCAATCAGACATGAAAGCCCGCACACTCACAAGCACGCAAACTTTCCCCCATTCATACAAACACGTACGCAATCACACAAAATGCGCAACGTGTACCCTCCCCACATCGACACCCACACCTACTTGCCCTCTCTCCTGTCTTCCCTGTCTCCTGCCTTTCCTCTCTCCTCCTACAACACCCCCAGGACCCACTGGGTTTCACTGCGGGCACCTCCACGGCTGAGGTCCGGGATCTCTGCAGGGTTCTAGGACAGCTTGGTGTGTGTCTCTGTACTAGAACCCTGCAGGAACCCTTCACAGAGCTGGAAGGATTTTAGCTTCAGGCTGCAAGATGGGGTCTATATATAATGTTGGCCACATACGTCATTGTTTATGTAATCTCTGACCACGCCCACACACCAGGACCCCTATTCTATACCAGGGGCGTGGCACCGAATACCACGCCCACAATGGGGTGGGGCTTCAAATAAAAATTTATGTTAAAATGGCACCTTGTGAAGACTCTGTTTAGTGATTATTATTATTATATTATTATTATTTCATGCTTGTATGTATCTTTAAAAAGAGGTGATGAGTCAGCTGAAGGATCAGGATCAAACACACACACAGATACATCACACTGGTCGGAATAAATACGTCATAAATGATGTCATAAAAAGATGATTATGGTTACCACGGTTACAAATGTAATCATGGCAACCAAACAAAGTCTCCTGACAAGATGACATCATTGTCATGAAAGGTTAAGCCCCGCTGTTGTCATGGTTACATTATAACCCAGAGAAAGTTTGGTGACAGGAGACATATTTCCTAAAAATTCCAAACACAACAAAGTAAACAGGATGTGTTTTATTTGCACTTCTTTTCACTGTTTAGTTTACTTTAAATAGTGTTTAAAGGTTGTTTTGTTTTTGTTACATTCTAGTGAAATAATGCATTTGGTACATGTAAACATGACCCAACGTCATGGATACACAATGTGACACATCCTCCTCTCCAGACTGACGTAACATCATGACCGTGCTGCACGCTGCCTTGTTTTCTTTTTCTTTCTTTTGTTTTTCATAGGCTACATGTCCGGCAATCAGACATGGTAGCCCGCACACTGGCAAGCACGCAAACCATCAACAATCTGGCGACGATCAGCAGGCTGGACTGGTCTTCAGACTATGCTGATTGCCAGATGCTGACAGAAAAAAACTCCCAAAGATCTGACTCGGTGGCAGCGGACGATGTCTGCTCGGGTCCTCAGTGCTCCATCTAACCTACTTGCACTCATGTCTGCATTCATGCTTGTTTGCCTGCATGCATTCATTCTCTGTAGCGCTTTGTCCAGTTAAGGTCAGTCTATCCCAGCAACCATCAGGCGAGAGCCGGGTACACCTGGACAGGTCTCCAGTCCATCACGGGGAAAAACCAGTTTCATTCCACAGTCACTGTTTGATTTTCCTGATTTTGTGAATGGAAGTTAAATTACTGACATGGATGCTTGATGAAGCTGTTATAACTTAGTGTTCAGGTAAGTAAATAAGTTTTAAAACGTGAGAGACGGTATATAGCTGCTGTATGCAGATGTTGCAACAGAATTATTAGATCAAAATACATTTTATGTTTTTTATTCTCGTCAAGCAGAAACATTTCAGTCATTTTTGTCAAGAAATAATTGTTGTACTCTCATTTATTGCTGTTCACACAGGAATGTGTGACAGGAACTGGACAACACCTGTGTTGTGACACGGTGGGCTTTCTGCTCCACTGTGATGAGCAGAATTAAGGTGGGATAATATTATTATTATATTGTTATTATTATTATTATTATTGTTAATAATAATAATAATAATAATAATAATAATAATAATAATAATAACAATGGTAATAATAATTATATTATTATTATTATTATTATTAATAATAATAATAATAATATTGTATTATTCTTTAATAATGTTTCATTATTATTCTCATCCTTATTATCATTATAATTATCATTAATATTTTATTATCATTAAAATTATTTTATCATTATTATTACCATTATTATCATTAATATTATCATTATATTATTATTATTATTATTATTATTATTATTATTATTATTATTAGTAGTAGTAGTAGTAGTAGTATTTCTATCACTACAAATATCTAATAATTATTATTACCATTATCATTATTAATATTGTTATTATTTTTAATATTATCATTAATATTATTATTATTATTACTATTATTATTTTATTTTATTATTATTATGATATTAATTTTTTTAGAATATTATTATCATTATTATTATTAATATTGTGATTATTTTTAATATCATCATTATTATTATTATTATTATTACTATTATTATTATTATTATTATTATCATCATTTCGTGCTTGTATGTATCTTTAAAAAGAGGTGATGTGTCAGTTGAAGGATCAGCAGGAGTTTGGTGACAGGAGACATAGTTCCTAAAAATTCCAAACACAACAAAGTAAACAGGATGTGTTTTATTTACACTTCTTTTCACTGTTTAGTTTACTTTAAATAGTGTTTAACGGTTGTTTTGTTTTTGTTTGATTTTAGTGAAATAATGCATTTGGTACATGTAAACACGACCCAACGTCATGGATACACAATGTGACACATCCTCCTCTCCAGACTGACGTAACATCATGACCGTGTCATGGATTTCCAAGCTGGGTGTAGCTCTCTGTGGTGTCTGGCAGAGGCATGGCCTGTGGTGAAGACTGCACAGCTGAGCTGAATCGGGATCATGCTCCTCACCTGCTTATAAGCCCCAAGCTGTTCACCAGTCGACGCTGGATCGTTGCCTCTTCTAGGTGTAAACCTCACCTGAGACAATCCACAGCCCTGCCTTGCCTGCCTTGCCAGCTTGGACCATCTCCCAGTCAGTCCTGTCTGCCTGCCTGGATCATTCCCTGCCTCCCCAGATTCTGCCAAGAACCTCGGACGTCAGCCATCTGGTCTATTTGGTGATTGCTCAATTAAACAGTTAAAACTGCTAACCTGTTCCGTGGGTTCATTATGTTTTGTGACAGAAGGATCCAGCCACAAAGATGGACCCAGTGGATCAAACTGCCATGGATGCCCAGAGACCAGAAGCTGGTAATGAACTGTTTTTTGCTGTCTCCTCTCAGGGTAATCTTCTGGGCCAACATGCTCAAATACTCAGATCTCTGGGTGATATGCAGCAAGCCATGCAATCCCAGCTGAATGACATAACAGATCAAATGACAACCATGCTTAACCAGTTATCTCAGACTTCTACTTCTACAGCGACTACTTCAGCGTCTGTCTCTGGACAACCACAGCTCACTCCCAACCAAGAGATTCGTATCCCGGACCCCAAACCATTCTCTGGGGATTTAGGTAAATGTAGGGGATTCCTCTTACAGTGTTCACTTGTGTCTGACCAAAAACCATACACTTACTCGTCTGACAGATCCAAGATTTCATATACCATAGGATTACTGGATTCCCGGGCTTTAACCTGGGCTTAGGCATATCTAGGAACTTCACCTCTCAGTAGTTTAACCTATAGTGAATTCTCGGAGGAGATGAGAAAGGTTTTTGATAACCCCGTACGTGGTCGAGAGGCAGCCAAGAAACTCATGTCCTTACGTCAGGGAGCATTGCATGTGGCTGAGTTCTTGGTTGAGTTCCAAACTCTGGCAGCAGACTCCAAATGGAATCCCGAGGCTTTAGTTGACCATTTTTTGAGCTGTTTGTCTGAGACCCTGAAGCATGAGTTGGCAACTCGAGACCTCCCTGGATGAGTTAATCTCTCTGACCATCAAGATCGATAATCGTCTCCGTGAGAGGCAGACGGAGCGAAGAGGAGCCCACTTGTCCTCATCTGGGACAATTACAAACTCCCAGTCCTTTACCCTCCCAGAATTGCCCATCTACTGTTGCCAACGCTGAGGAGCCCATGCAATTATGCCCGTCTCACTCAGGCTGAACGGCAGAAGCGGTTACAGTCGGGTGAGTGCTTTTACTGTGGTCGATTGGGCCATTTTCGTGATGCCTGTCCCATTCGCCCAAAAGACGGGGCTCGTCAGTGAATGTCGAGGTACTGACGAGCAGCATAAAGAGATCCCCGGAGATCCCAACCAAGACACAGATTGAAGCAACCCTTACTTGCCATGATCACACTCTCACAGTTCTAGCCTTGATTGATTCTGGTGCCGAAGCCAATTTCCTGGATGCACAATTGGCTGAGAGGGCAGGGATACCCTTGATGCCTCTACCTCATCCCATGACCGCTAAAGCTTTGGATGGTCGACTATTAGCGCAGGTAACTCACAACACCATCCCTGTTTGTTGAAGTTGTCGGGCAAGTCGAGTTTATTGAGTTTAAGTTAATCCGTGCATCTGACTCCCCCCCTGGTACTAGGACATCCCTGGTTGTCACTCCACAACCCACACATTAACTGGGAGAACGGATCCATTTCCAGCTGGAGTTCTAAATGTTACCAGTCTTGCTTGAGGGTGGCTATGCCATCTACCTCGACTCCACGCAGTAAGAGTGAGATTCCTGACTTGTCTGCTGTCCCTTCTGAGTGCCATGATTTGGCTGAGATTTTCAGCAAGACCAAAGCTCTGTCTTTGCCTCCTCATAGACCTTGATAGTGCCATTGACATCTTGCCTGGGGCTCGTTTACCTAGTTGCCGTTTGTATAACATTTCCAGACCTGAGAGACAGGCCATAGAAAAATACATCAATGACTCACTTACCTCTGGCATAATAAGACCATCTTCTTCACCACTGGGAGCAGGTTTCTTCTTTGTGTCAAAGAAGGACAAGACGCTTAGACCTTGTATTGATTATCGGGGTTTGAATAAGATCACTGTCCGAAATAAATACCCTCTGCCTCTGATTGATTACGCCTTTGATGCCCTCTCAGGTTCTACCATCTTCACCAAGCTTGATCTTCGGAATGCTTACCACCTGGTTTGAGTCAAGGAAGGGGATGAGTGGAAAACGGCTTTTAACACTCCCCCGGGTCACTTTGAATATCTTGTGATGCCCGTTGGTCTCACCAATGCCCTGGCAGTCTTCCAGGCCCCTTGTGAATGACGTTCTCCGAGATTTTCTTAACCGGTTTGTCTTCGTGTACCTGGATGATATCCTCATTTTTTCAAAGAATCTGTCAGAACACATTTCCCATGTCCGGATGGTACTTCAGAGACTACTAGAAAATAAACTCTATGTAAAGGCAGAGAAGTGCGAATTCCACTCGAGCTCCATCGGCTTTTTGGGATACATTTTCCAGAGTGGGCAGATGAAGACTGACCCAGAGAAGGTACAAGCAGTTTTGGATTGGCCAAAGCCTGAGTCTGTGAAGCAGTTGCAATGCTTCATTGGATTTGTCAACTTCTATCGTAGATTTATTCGGAACTTCAGTCAAGTTGTGTCACCCCTAACCAAGCTCACTTCACCCAAGTCTCCTTTTCAGTGGTCTGTGGATGCTGAAAGGGCCTTCCAGGAACTTAAGGTCCGGTTCGCCTCAGCCCCTGTGCTCCAACAACCAGATCCGTCACGTCAGTTTGTGGTGGAGGTAGATGCTTCAGACAATGGTGTTGGAGCCATCCTGTCTCAGAGATCGTCGGGGTCAGGCCAGCTTCATCCATGTGCCTTCTTCTCTCTTCGTCTCTCTCCAGCAGAGAGGAATTATGATGTGGGAGACCGTAAATTGTTGGCAGTCAAGTTGGCTCTTGAGGAATGGAGACATTGGTTGGAGGGAACAGAATTACCTTTCATTGTCTGGACAGATCATAGGAATCTGGAATATTTTCAGTCAGCCAAGAGACTGAACCCCCGACAGGCCAGATGGTCTCTGTTTTTTGGTCGTTTTAACTTCTGTATCACCTTCAGGCCAGGTACCAAGAATATCAAACCGGATGCCCTGTCCCGGCAGTTTAGCCCTGATGACACTTCAGAGGACCCGGACTCTATACTGCCTGCTTCATGTCTGGTGGCTGCTGTGACCTGGGAGGTAGCTGGAGGAAGCTGTTAGAGATGCCCTTCAAAACAACCCGGATCCAGGTACGGGCCCACCAAATCTATTGTATGTACCCAATAATGTTCGCTCCCAGGTATTCCAGTGGGGGCACGCCTCTCGAATTGCTTGCCACCCTGGCGCAGCACGGACCATGTCACTCATCCGAAGACACTTTTGGTGGCCCACTATGGACAAGGATGTAAAAGAATATGTGGCTGCCTGTCCGACCTGTGCACAAAGTAAAACATCTAATCGGGCCCCAGCCGGACTTCTTCGTCCCCTCCCAGTGCCTGGAAGGCCTTGGTCCCACATTGCATTGGATTTTGTCACCGGCCTGCCCCCTTCCCGAGGTAACTCAACAATCCTAACCATTGTCGACCGGTTCTCTAAGGCAGCTCATTTTGTCGCTATTCCCAAGTTGCCCACTGCCTTAGAGACGGCTGCGCTTATCTCTCAGCATGTTTTCCATCTCCATGGAATTCCCACAGATATTGTCTCGGACCGTGGTCCTCAATTCGTCTTTCATGTATGGAAGGCTTTCTGCAAAGCTTTGGGTGCGTCTGTCAGTCTCAGTTCTGGTTACCACCCACAGAACAACGCCCAGGCTGAGCGGCTGAATCAGGAACTGAAGTCAGCCTTGCGATGCGTTGCAGCTGAGAATCCTTCTACCTGGAGCAACCATCTATGCTGGATAGAACATGCTCATAACTCTCATGTTTCTTCAGCCACAGGTCTCTCTCCATTCAAGGCTTCTCTAGGATATTCACCGCCGCTCTTCCCCATTCACGAATATGAGATTGCTGTCCCTTCTGTGCTTCATCATCTGAGGCGATGCCGCAGAGTCTAGAGTTCCGCTAAGGCAGCACTAGTTCGAACGACTGAAAGGAACAAGCACATGGCAGACTGGCGCAGGACCCCAGCTCCCGCATACGCTCCAGGTCAGAAGGTCTGGTTATCGTCTAAAAACATTCCATTACGGACTGAGTCTCGGAAACTGTCTCCCAGGTTTCTCTGACCCTTTGAGGTTTTGGAGGACATCATTCCCATGGTGGTGAAGCTGCGGTTGCCCTCTTCTATGAAGATCTATCCATCATTCCATGTCTCCCAGCTGAAGCCTGTTTTAATCAGTCCCTTGGTCCCTCGGTGGCAGCGGACGATGTCTGCTCGGGTCCTCAGTGCTCCATCTAACCTACTTGCATTCATGTCTGCATTCGTGCTTGTTTGCCTGCATGCATTCATTCTCTGTAGCGCTTTGTCCAGTTAAGGTCAGTCTATCCCAGCAACCATCAGGCGAGAGCCGGGTACACCTGGACAGGTCTCCAGTCCATCACGGGGAAAAACCAGTTTCATTCCACAGTCACAGTTTGATTTTCCTGATTTTGTGAATGGAAGTTAAATTACTGACATGGATGCTTGATGAAGCTGTAATAATGTAGTGAGTGGGAGCTGCTCTGGTGATTAGGTGAGTCCGAGCAGCTCTGTTGATTAGGTGAGTGGCAGCACCTGGAGTAGAGCAAGCAGAGGTGACAAAAGGACTGAGTCAGTGTGTGTGAGGTGTTCTGGGGAGAGGAGCTTGGTGACTGCTTTTGGGTGATTACCCAGCCAAGCAACCGTCTAGTGCTCAGTGGGCCTGGTGGGAGGGTGCCGATCGGAGCTGTATAGGTCTGCCGGCGGCGAAGACAGTTAGGGGGCTGTAGGGTGAGTTCACCATCCAGGCAGGGATAGGAGGAGTCAGGGGAATACATAGGAGCACGCTCTTCCACTCCCCAGCCAGAGGAGAGGTACTCCTGCTGTCAGTAGAGGCCTCATTGCGCTGGGCCGGCATCTGCCTGTGATAGCTGATTGCGATGGACCAGCGCCAAAAGTCAGACCCTGTGGGTGGGTCCTAAGAGTTCCCTCCGTATTGGTGAGTTTGCTGTGTGGGTGTAAAAGTGGGGACCTTCTGTTGTACTGCTGTGTTGTGGGGTGGGTGGGTTTGAGGTGTTGCCTTGTGGCTCCTCCCATTGTGGCCGTGCACTAAAGGGAGCAAGTGACTGGCTCAAATACAAACTGCTATCTGACCATCGAATCCCATACAGATCTGAGACTGGTTGCCTTATGAACTGTACAAAATAAAGGTTGTGTTCGTATTACCTTTTTGCCTCCTTATTCATTCCCACGGGACCTCTGCCTAAGTGCAGGAACATTGCACTGGTGGCAGCGGTAGGATCTTGTTCTCCCTTGTTAGAGCATTAGAGTAATTTCTTGATAATGTCTGAGGCAGAAGGGGGTCAACCATTAGGTGGACCTGAGAATGTGGTTGTATCCACTAATGGCTCTAGTAGTGGTCAAAATACACCGCAGGCCATGAGGGCAGCACAGGTCGGCCTATTTTTTATGCCGGAGACATTCACAGCAGTTGGGCGCGCATGGTCTGACTGGGCGGAGCAATTTGGCTGCGGAGGTTAATGAATGGGATGAAGGACTTAAACTGAAGTTTATGTCACTGTTGTCAGGGCGTGCCAGAGATATGTACAGTGGGCTGCCAGCAGAAGCAAAACGTAATTATGGGCTGTTGAAATTGGCGCTGACTCGTTTTTTAACCTTCTGACTGTGATGACTGGAGTAGAGCTAGTTTCACAGCTAGACGCCGGCAGCCCAGTGAAAGTGCTAGGGAATTTGGGAATGCTTTGAGGCGGCTGGCGGCAGGAGCATATCCCACTGCAGACGAGATAACTCGTGACATGTTGGCAAGAGATCAGTTTATTTTGCATGTTGCCACAGGAGACTGGTTGCCTTATGAACTGTACAAAATAAAGGTTGTGTACGTATTACCTTTTTGCCTCCTTATTCATTCCCACGGGACCTCTGCCTAAGTGCAGGAACATTACAATAACTTAGTTTTCAGGTAAATAAATAAGTTTTCTGTTTAAAACGTGAGAGACGGTATATAGCTGCTGTATGCAGATGTTGCAACAGAATTATTAGATCAAAATAAATTTTATGTCTTTTATTCTCGTCACGCAGAAACATTTCAGTCATTTCTGTCAAGAAATAATTGTTGTATTCTCATTTGTTCATGTTCACACAGGAATGTGTGACAGGAACTGGACAACACCTGTGTTGTGACACGGTGGGCTTTCTGCTCCATTGTTACAAGCAGAAGTAAGGTGGGATATTATTATTATTATTATTATTATTATATTACTTTTAATATTATTGTTATTATGACCAATATGATTATTATTATTATTATGATTATTATTATATTACTTTTAATATTATTGTTATTATTACCAATAATATGATTATTATTATTATTATTATTATTATTATTATTATTATTATTAATGATAATAATAATAATAATAATAATAACAATAATAATAATAATGATATATTGTGGTTATTATTATTATTATTATTATTATTATTATTATCATCATTATCATCATTTTCATTAATAATAATATTTTATCATTATTATAACCATTATTATTATTATTGTTAATATATTATTATCATTATCTTATGGTTATTTTTATCATTATTATTATTATTATTATTTTTAATATTATTATTATTATTATTATTATTATTATTATTATTATTATTATTATTTCGTACTTGTATGTATCTTTAAAAAGAGGTGATGTGTCAGATGAAGGATCAGTATCAAACACACACTACAAACCGGATGTACCCTTCCCACACCAACACTCACACCTACTTGCCCTCTCTCCTGTCTTCCCTCTCTCCTGCCTTTCCTCTCTCCTCCTGCAACACCCCCAGGACCCACTGGGTTTCACTGCGGGCACCTCCACGGCTGAGGTCCGGGATCTCTGCAGGGTTCTAGGACAGAGACACAAACCAAGCTGTCCTAGAACCCTGCAGGAACCCTTCACAGAGCTGGAAGGATTTTAGGTTCAGGCTGCAAGATGGGGTCTATTTATACTGTTTGCCACATACGTCATCGTTTATGCAATCTCTGACCACGCCCACACACCAGGACCCCTATTCTATACCAGGGGCGTGGCACTGAATACCACGCCCACAAAGGGGCGGGACTTCAAATCAAAGTTTATGTTAAGATGGCACCTTGTGAAGACTCTGTTTACCACGGTTACAAATGTAATCATGGCAACCAAACAAAGTCTCCTGACAAGATGACATCATTGTCATGAAAGGTTAAGCCCTGCTGTTGTCATGGTTACATTATAACCCAGAGGAAGTTTGGTGACAGGAGACATATTTCCTAAAAATTCCAAACACAACAAAGTAAACAGGATGTGTTTTATTTGCACTTCTTTTCACTCTTTAGTTTACTTTAAATAGTGTTTAAAGGTTGTTTTGTTTTTGTTTGATGTTAGTGAAATAATGCATTTGGTACATGTAAACACGACCCAACGTCATGGATACACAATGTGACACATCCTCCCCTCCAGACTGACGTAACATCATTACCGTGTCATGGATTTCCAAGCTGGATGTAGCTCTCTGTGGTGTCTGGCAGAGGCGTGGCCTGTGGTTAAGACTGCACAGCTGAGCAGAATCGGGATCATGCTCCTCACCTGCTTATAAGCCCCAAGCTGTTCACCAGTCGACGCTGGATCGTTGCCTCTTCTAGGTGTAAACCTCACCTGAGACAATCCACAGCCCTGCCTTGCCTGCCTTGCCAGCTTGGACCATCTCCCAGTCAGTCCTGTCTGCCTGCCTGGATCATTCCCTGCCTCCCCAGATTCTGCCAAGAACCTCGGACGTCAGCCATCTGGTCTATTTGGTGATTGCTCAATTAAACAGTTAAAACTGCTAACCTGTTCCATGGGTTCATTATCATTTGTGAAAGACCGTGCTGCACGCTGCTTTGTTTTCTTTTTCTTTCTTTGTTTTTTATAGGCTACATGTCCGGCAATCAGACATGGTAGCCCGCACACTGGCAAGCATGCAAACCATCAAATCTGGCGACGATCAGCAGGCTGGACTGGTCTTCAGACTATGCTGATTGCAAGATGCTGACAGAAAAAAATTCCCAAAGATCTGACTCGGTGGCAGCGGACGATGTCTGCTCGGGTCCTCAGTGCTCCATCTAACCTACTTGCATTCATGTCTGCATTCATGCACTCTAAAAGTTCATTTCTGCTCTTACTCAAATTACTATTGTATACTTTACTTAAGTCTTACTATCCTGTTGATTGAACTCAAGGAATGTGAGTAATGTACCTCTTTAGCCCAAAAGAGATGTAAGACTCAGTTCTTTTGTGTTAACTGAACTTGAAAATTTTTTTTACTGGAGGACTTGCTTGAGTTCAGCAGTGCACAGACAACAGTCAGTACCCGTACCCCCACCCGAACTACCCAACCACCTTTTCGTCCACAACATAAACCCCAACATGAGGCCACCAAACCAGGGGCTGATGAGAGCGCCCACACCTGCTCGGTGCCTCTCACCATGAGCAACTCCAGAGGTGAAGAAGGTCCAGCCCCTCTCGAGGGAACTGGTTCCAGAGCCCAAGCCATGCATCGAGGTGAGTCCAACTATATCTAGCCGGAACCGCTCGACCTCGCGAACAAGCTCGGGCACCTTCCCCACCAGAGGTGACATTCCACGTCCCTAAAGTCAGTTTCTGCCACCGGGGATCAGACAGCCAGGGTCCCCGCCTCTTGCTGGCGCCGAGCTCACACTGCACCCGACCCCTAAAGCATCTCCTGCAAATGGTGAACCCACGGGAGGTGGGGCCCATGTAATCCTTTTGGGCTGAGCCCAACTGGGCCCCAGGGACAAAGGCCCGGCGTCCAGATGCTCGCTCTCGTACCCCACCCCCAGGCCTGGCTCCAGAGGGAAAGGAAGTGCAAATAAAACACATCCTGTTTACTTTGTTGTGTCTGGAATTTTTAGGAAACATGTCTCCTGTCACCAAACTTCCTCTGGGTTATAATGTAACCATGACAACAGCGGGGCTTAACCTTCCATGACAATGATGTCATCTTGTCAGGAGACTTTCTTTGGTTGCCATGGTTACATTTGTAACCGTGGTAACCATAATCATCTTTCTATGACATCATTTATGACATATTTATTCTGACCAGTGTGATGTATCTGTGTGTGTGTTTGATCCTGATCCTTCAGCTGACTCATCACCTCTTTTTAAAGATGCATACAAGCATGAAATAATAATGATAATAATAATAAATATTAATTATATAATAAAAATATAATATTAATAATAATCACTAAACAGCCCCGCCCCCTTGTGGGCGTGGTATTCGGTGCCACACCCCTAGAATAGAATAGGGGTCCTGGTGTGTGGGCGTGGTCAGAGATTACATAAACGATGACGTATGTGGCCAACAGTATAAATAGACCCCATCTTGCATCCTGAAGCTAAAATCCTTCCAGCTCTGTGAAGGGTTCGTGCAGGGTTCTAGTACAGAGACACACACCAAGCTGTCCTAGAACCCTGCAGAGATCCCGGACCTCAGCCGTGGAGGTGCCCGCAGTGAAACCCAGTGGGTCCTGGGGGTGTTGCAGGAGGAGAGAGGAAAGGCAGGAGAGAGGGCCAGTAGGTGTGAGTGTTGGTGTGGGAAGGGTACATCCGGTTTGTAGTGTGTGTTTGATACTGATCCTTCAACTGACACATCACCTCTTTTTAAAGATACATACAAGCACGAAATGATAATAATAATAATAATAATAATAATGATAATATATTAACAATAATAACAATAATGATAATAATAATAATAATAATGATGATGATAATAATATATTAACAATAATAATAATAATAATAATAATAATAATAATAATAATAATAATAATAATAATAATGATATTAATAATAATACTAAAATATATAATGATAATAATGATGATAATATTAAGGATGATAATAATAATGACACATTGTTATTGAATAATACAATATTATTAATGATAATAATAGAAATAATACTGTCATCATTGCTATTTTTGATCGTCGCCAGATTGTTGATGGTTTGCGTGCTTGCCAGTGTGCAGGCTACCATGTCTGATTGCCGGACACACTGTTAAAAAAATCTGTAAAAAAAATACAGTAAAAAAAACTATGAAATAGCAACAGTAAAAAACTAACTATCAAAATTGTTTAACACCGTAGTAAATGCACAGAATCTTACAGAAGAGATCAGTCTTGACCATAAATTGTACAGGTCTATGGTCAAGACTGCGGTCAAGAACGGGAGAGACCATCTTTACAAGTGTGGGGGTCTGGGTCCATATGTAACCTTCTGGCTCAGCTCCTTCTTCACCACGACAGACCGGCGCACAGTCCGCATTACTGCATACGCCGCACCGATCCATCTGTCGATCTCGCGCTCTATCCTTCCCTCACTCGTGAACAAGACCCAGAGATATTTAAACTCCTCCACTTGAGGCAGGACCTCACCCCCGACCCGGAGAGGGCAATCCACCCTATTCCGGCTGAGGACCAGAGAGCTGGAGATCACGACCAGATGAAGCCAACAGGACCACGTCATCTGCAAAAAGCAGGGACCCAATCCTGAGGCCACCAAGTCGGATCCCCTCAACACCTCCACTGCGCCTAGAAATTCTGTCCATATAAGTTATGAACAGAATCGGTGATGAAGGGCAGCCTTGGCGGAGTCCAACCCTCACCGGAAACGAATCCGACTTACTACCGGCAATGCGGACCAAGCTCTGACACCTGTCGTACAGGGACCGGACTGCTCATACAAGGGGGTCCGGTACCCCATACTCCCGGAGTGTCCCCCAAAGGAGTCCCCGGGGGACACGGTCGAATGCCTTCTCCAGGTCCACAAAGCACATGTAGACTGGTTGGTGAAGTATAAACTTCATTGGTGATGTTGTGTGCCCTCATTCAATGGTGTTGTGGGAAGAGAATCCTGTTTTGCAGAGCTGCTTGCTTATATCACTGAAGAAGGTAAACTGAGCGTGTGAAACAACAAAAGTTATGGTCTCATGGTGTGTGTGTGTGTGGGGATGGTTGGCCACCTCCCTAGCGCTCCCACGTTATGTTGCAGAATGAGGGGTATTAAAGCGGGGAAGCCCCAGGCTTCGGTGGAGTCTGCTGCGGGTCTATCTGATCAGGACGCCCAGCTGGTTTTGGCACTCTCTACCGGGGTTGTGGGCTCCCCAACCTATCCGCGTTACGGTAAGAGCTGGGAACTGAAAAGTGCCTTAACCGATGTGCTTACTCTTGTGCTGCAAGGTTAATAAAACGCTGAGTTAATCATTGGGCAGAGAGTTTGTGTGTTCATTATTTGCCGACTTCCTACGATCCTGCAAAATAAATAAAAGTGTTTCATTACAGTTGAGCAAACTCCCATGCCCCCTCCAGGACCCCAAAGAGGGTATAGAGCTGGTCCACTGTTCCGCAACCAGGACAAAAACCACACTGCTCCTCCTCAATCCGGGATTCGACTATCCGGCGGACCCTCCTCTCCAGGACCCCTGAATAGACCTTCCCAGGGAGGCTGAGGAGTGTGATTCCCCTATAATTGGAACACACCCTCCGGTCCCCCTTCTTAAAAAGGGGGACCACCACCCCAGTCTGCCAATCCAGCGGCACTGCCCCCGATGTCCACGCGATGCTGCAAAGGTGTGTCAGCCAGGACAGCCCCACAGCATCCAGAGCCTTAAGGAACTCCGGGCGGATCTCATCAGTCATCAGCTCCGTCGTCATTCATGGCGATCTCCGGAGACTTCAACAACGTCTCCCTCTCTGCAACTCTACCAACATTCCAGCAGTTTGTCAGCTGCTCCACCAGAGAAAATAAGATGTTGGACTTATTTTATGCAAATATGAATAATGGATACAGTTGTTCTGCCCTGCCTCCTTTAGGAAGATCTGACCATAATCTGGTTCTTCTCACCTCCACCTACAAGCCCATCGTTCAGCAGCAACCAGTCATCACAAAGACTATCAAAATCTGGTCTGCTGAAGCTGAAGATGCTCTTAGAGGAGGCTTTGAGGCTACAGACTGGAACGTCCTCTGTGAACCTCATGGAGACGACATCAACGCCATGACTGAGTGTGTGACAGATTACATAAACTTCTGTGTGGACAGCATCGTCCCAACAAGAACAGTGAGGTGCTTCCCCAATAACAAACCCTGGATCACCAGTGACCTGAAAAAGCTGCTGAACATCAAAAAGAAAGCCTTCAGGGATGGAGACAGGGAGTTATTGAGGGCAACACAAAAACAACTTAAAACCCAAACTAAGAAGTGCAAGGAGGACTACAGGAAGAAGTTAGAAAGTCAGCTCCAGCAGAATAACCTGAGGGATGTGTGGTCTGGAATGAAGAAGATCACCGGCTTCAAGTTAAAGGGGGACCAGCCTGATGGAGGTCTGGACAGAGCTAATGAGCTGAACATATTCTTCAACAGGTTCAGTTCACCCCCTACCTCCAGCCCAACAGACCACACACCCTCCATAAGCCCACTGCTTTCCTGTCACGCCTCCAATCTGTCACCCTGCAGCTCAGTCATGGACCAGAACACAGCTTCATCTCCCTCCACATCAGGACATCCTGAGACCTCCACCTTGTTTGTCTCCTGCAATCAGGTTATGAAGCAACTTGAGAAACTGAACCAGAACAAGGCTGCAGGTCCAGATGGTGTCAGTCCCAGAGTTCTCAAGACCTGCTCAAAACAACTATGTCCGATTCTCCAGCACCTTTTCAACACCAGTCTGAGACAAAATAGAGTCCCAGTGCTGTGGAAAACCTCCTGCCTTGTTCCAGTGCCTAAAAAAACACAACCAGCTGAACCAAGTGACTACAGACCAGTTGCCCTGACATCTCACATCATGAAAGTCCTGGAGAGACTCTTACTGGCTCACCTCAACAAGCAAGTAAACACCTTTCAGGACCCATTCCAGTTTGCATATCGTAATGGACTTGGGGTTGAAGATGCCATCATATACCTGCTCCAGAGAGCACACTCTCATCTGGACCATTCAGACAGCACTCTGAGGGTCATGTTCTTTCATTTCTCAGTGCTTTTAATACCATTCAGCCTGCTTTGTTATGTGAGAAGCTCCATAAATTCCAGGTGGATACCTCCACAACCACCTGGATCTATGACTACCTCACAAACAGACCCCAGTTTGTGAGACTGAAAGGTTGTGTGTCTGAGATGGAGGTCAGCAGCACTGGTGCACCACAAGGAACTGTACTCTGGCCATTCCTTTTCACTCTGTACACCTCAGACTTCCAGTACAACTCTGAGTCCTGTCATCTGCAGAAATACTCTGATGACTCTGCAGTTGTGGGGTGTATCAGGGATGGACAAGAAGCAGAGTACAGAGAACTGGTCAGTCAGTTTGTTAAATGGTGCGGTGACAATCATCTCATATTAAATAGCAGCAAAACAACAGAGATGATTGTTGACTTCAGGAGGAAGAAGAATAAACAAAGCACTGTTTCCATCCTGGGAGAGGAGGTGGAGGTGGTGGAGGAATACAAGTATCTTGGGGTTCAGCTGGACAACAAACTGGACTGGAAATGCAACACTGACTACATCTACAAGAAAGGTCAGAGCAGACTGTACTTCTTAAGGAAGCTGAGATGGTTTAACGTCTGCACCAAGATGTTGCATATCTTCTATAAGTCTGTTGTGGAGAGTGCAGTCAGCTTTGCAGCATCTGCTGGGGTAGTAGCATCAGAACCAGAGACTTGAAGAGAATCAACAAACTGATCCAGAAAGCTGCTTCTGTGCTTGGAGTAACTCTGGAGCCGCTGGAGCTGATTGTCCAAAGAAGAATGCTGCACAAGCTGATGAAGATGATGGAGGATTCTTCACACCCTCTCCACAACACAGTGATGAAACAACAAAGTGTGTTCAGTGAGAGGCTTCTTCAGGTCCGATGTAAGACTGAAAGATACAGAAGATCATTCCTGCCAGCAGCCATCAGCCTCCGGAACAAGACCTCCTCTAGTTAATTATTATTATTATATACTACTATGTTGAATTTCCCTTTGGGGATTAATAAAGTATATTTTCATTTAATTTCATTTCATTAACCGGCTAAAATCTGCGGTTGTTCTACATTCTTTTTACTTGAAGTGGGAGATTGGGTACCTGTCAATCAAAGGAAACGCCCCTAAATATGCAGAATTCAAGATTAAATTACTTTTACACGTGTGAAATTTTTTTTTTTTTTTTAAAATCACTCCCTCCACAGTTGTCATGAAGGTAAACCTGACCTATTCACCCTAAAATGGATTTTTGTACCAGGCTGTAAACATGTTTATTCCTGCTGTGAAGTTGGTCTCTTTAACATGGGAGTCTATGGAGATTTGCTGTGTTTTGGAGCCCCTAGTGGATGAAGGGGGAACTGCAGTTTTATGCATGCTTCACTTTTAACCAACAATGCTGCAATTTGTTCTTTTTCTTTGGAAAAAAGACAAAAAAACGGTTTGTGAAGACAAAGCAAAAATGTCTTCTTGTTTAGAGCAAGAGTTTTTTTTCTTATTTATTTTTTATTCTTTTTTATTTATTTATTTTTATTTATTTATTTTTTATCTCTCTTTTAATTTAAGAATAATAAGAATTGAAGAATAAAAACTTATTTAAGACAGTTTTTATTGTCTTCACTGGTTTGTGACTCTCCAATATGACCAAACATGATGTCCTCTAACCACCATACAAACTTCCACAGCAAGTCGTCTGACTGTTCGTTGGAGTGGAAAGGAAACAGCGGCTCCAGATCGCTCTCCAGAAGGATTTCCATTTTTTAATAACCAGCTTTTTCTGCCTCCTCTTGCTTCCAGGCTGCAGAGGCTTTCCTGGTGATGCTGCTGTCAGATGCCAACCTGTGTGCCATCCATGCCAAGAGGGTCACGTTGTTTCCACGTGACATTCAGTTGGCCAGGAGGATCCGTGGGGTGGACAACCTGTAGAAATGCAGACTGGAGGAATCCCAGTAACATAAAGGAGATTTTACTTTTCTGTGTTCGCAAGTTCAAAACGTTTCATTCCTGTTTCTGAATTTTATCATGAATAAATCTACTTATTTTATTAGTTTGGTGGATTCCTGTGATAATCAAACAAAATCAAGGAAGCCGTTCTTTAGGAAGAAAAATGAGGATGAAGGACTGAGGTCACATGATGCAAGAACTGGACTGAAGATCAGGGGCATCCAGAACCTGGACCCGATGGAGGGACGGAGCCCGCCCAGAACCTGGACCCGATGGAGGGACGGAGCCCGCCCAGAACCTGGACCCGATGGAGGGACGGACCCCGCCCAGAACCTGGACCCGATGGAGGGACGGAGCCCGCCCAGAACCTGGACCCGATGGAGGGACGGAGCCCGCCCAGAACCTGGACCCGATGGAGAGACGGACACCGCCCAGAACCTGGACCCGATGGAGGGACGGAGCCCGCCCAGAACCTGGACCCGATGGAGGGACGGAGCCCGCCCAGAACCTGGACCCGATGGGGGGACGGAGCCCGCCCAGAACCTGGACCCGATGGAGGGACGGAGCCCGCCCAGAACCTGGACCCGATGGAGGGACGGAGCCCGCCCAGAACCTGGACCCGATGGAGGGACGGACACCGCCCAGAACCTGGACCCGATGGAGGGACGGACACCGCCCAGAACCTGGACCCGATGGAGGGACGGAGCCCGCCCAGAACCTGGACCCGATGGGGGGACGGAGCCCGCCCAGAACCTGGACCCGATGGAGGGACGGACACCGCCCAGAACCTGGACCCGATGGGGGGACGGAGCCCGCCCAGAACCTGGACCCGATGGAGGGACGGAGCCCGCCCAGAACCTGGACCCGATGGAGGGACGGAGCCCGCCCAGAACCTGGACCCGATGGAGGGACGGAGCCCGCCCAGAACCTGGACCCGATGGAGGGACGGACCCCGCCCAGAACCTGGACCCGATGGGGGGACGGACCCCGCCCAGAACCTGGACCTCTACAGGTCTGAGAGGGACGGAGCCCGTAGGCTTCTGAAGAGCTGAATTGAAGCTCAGTGGGCGGTTCTGTATATATGATGGTTCCTACCATCGTCATCTTGGCAGGGTCATGCATGTTGTCTTGCCTAGAAAATCTCTCCCAGGCTGTAAACATGTTTATTCCTGCTGTAAACATGTTTATTCCTGCTGTAAACATATTTATTCCTGCTGTAAACATGTTTATTTCTGCTGTAAACATGTTTATTTCTGCTGTAAACATGTTTATTCCTGCTGTAAACATTTTTAATTCTGCTGTAAACATGTTTATTCCTGCTGTAAACATGTTTATTTCTGCTGTAAACATGTTTATTTCTGCTGTAAACATGTTTATTCCTGCTGTAAACATTTTTAATTCTGCTGTAAACATGTTTATTCCTGCTGTAAACATGTTTATTTCTGCTGTAAACATGTTTATTCCTGCTGTAAACATGTTTATTTCTGCTGTAAACATGTTTATTCCTGCTGTAAACATATTTATTCCTGCTGTAAACATGTTTATTTCTGCTGTAAACATGTTTATTTCTGCTGTAAACATGTTTATTCCTGCTGTAAACATGTTTAATTCTGCTGTAAACATGTTTATTCCTGCTGTAAATATGTTTATTTCTGCTGTAAACATGTTTATTTCTGCTGTAAACATGTTAATTCCTGCTGTAAACATGTTTATTTCTGCTGTAAACATGTTTATTCCTGCTGTAAACATGTTTATTTCTGCTGTAAACATGTTTATTCCTACTGTAAACATGTTTATTCCTGCTGTAAACATGTTTAGTTCTGCTGTAAACATGTTTATTCCTGCTGTAAACATGTTTATTCCTGCTGTAAACATGTTTAGTTCTGCTGTAAACATGTTTATTCCTACTGTAAACATGTTAATTCCTGCTGTAAACATGTTTATTTCTGCTGTAAACATGTTTATTTCTGCTGTAAACATGTTTATTCCTGCTGTAAACATGTTTAGTTCTGCTGTAAACATGTTTATTCCTGTTGTAAACATGTTTAATTCTGCTGTAAACATGTTTATTCCTGCTGTAAACATGTTTATTTCTGCAGTAAACATGTTTATTTCTGCTGTAAACATGTTAATTCCTGCTGTAAACATGTTTATTTCTGCTGTAAACATGTTTATTCCTGCTGTAAACATGTTTATTTCTGCTGTAAACATGTTTATTCCTACTGTAAACATGTTTATTCCTGCTGTAAACAAGTTTAGTTCCGCTGTAAACATGTTTATTCCTGCTGTAAACATGTTTATTCCTGCTGTAAACATGTTTAGTTCTGCTGTAAACATGTTTATTCCTACTGTAAACATGTTAATTCCTGCTGTAAACATGTTTATTTCTGCTGTAAACATATTTATTCCTGCTGTAAACATGTTTATTTCTGCTGTAAACATGTTTATTTCTGCTGTAAACATGTTTATTCCTGCTGTAAACATGTTTAATTCTGCTGTAAACATGTTTATTCCTACTGTAAACATGTTTATTCCTGCTGTAAACATGTTTATTTCTGCTGTAAACATGTTTATTCCTGCTGTAAACATGTTTATTTCTGCTGTAAACATGTTTATTCCTGCTGTAAACATGTTTATTTCTGCTGTAAACATGTTTATTTCTGCTGTAAACATGTTTATTTCTGCTGTGAAGTTGGTCTCTTTAACATGGGAGTCTATGGAGATTTGCTGTATTTTGGAGCCCCTAGTGGATAAAGGGGGAACTGCAGTTTTATGCATGCTTCACTTTTAACCAACAATGCTGCAATTTGTTCTTTTTCTTTGGAAAAAAGACAAAAAAACAGTTTGTGAAGACAAAGCAAAAATGTCTTCTTGTTTAGAGCAAGAGTTTTTTTTCTTATTTATTTTTTATTCTTTTTTATTTATTTATTTTTATTTATTTATTTTTATTTATTTATTTTTTATCTCTCTTTTAATTTAAGAATAATAAGAATTGAAGAATAAAAACTTATTTAAGACAGTTTTTATTGTCTTCACTGGTTTGTGACTCTCCAATATGACCAAACATGATGTCCTCTAACCACCATACAAACTTCCACAGCAAGTCGTCTGACTGTTCGTTGGAGTGGAAAGGAAACAGCGGCTCCAGATCACTCTCCAGAAGGATTTCCATTTTTTTAATAACCAGCTTTTTCTGCCTCCTCTTGCTTCCAGGCTGCAGAGGCTTTCCTGGTGATGCTGCTGTCAGATGCCAACCTGTGTGCCATCCATGCCAAGAGGGTCACGTTGTTTCCACGTGACATTCAGTTGGCCAGGAGGATCCGTGGGGTGGACAACCTGTAGAAATGCAGACTGGAGGAATCCCAGTAACATAAAGGAGATTTTACTTTTCTGTGTTCGCAAGTTCAAAACGTTTCATTCCTGTTTCTGAATTTTATCATGAATAAATCTACTTATTTTATTAGTTTGGTGGATTCCTGTGATAATCAAACAAAATCAAGGAAGCCGTTCTTTAGGAAGAAAAATGAGGATGAAGGACTGAGGTCACATGATGCAAGAACTGGACTGAAGATCAGGGGCATCCAGAACCTGGACCCGATGGAGGGACGGAGCCCGCCCAGAACCTGGACCTCTACAGGTCTGAGAGGGACGGAGCCCGCCCAGAACCTGGACCTCTACAGGTCTGAGAGGGACGGAGCCCGTAGGCTTCTGAAGAGCTGAATTGAAGCTCAGTGGGCGGTTCTGTATATATGATGGTTCCTACCATCGTCATCTTGGCAGGGTCATGCATGTTGTCTTGCCTAGAAAATCTCTCCCAGGCTGTAAACATGTTTATTCCTGCTGTAAACATATTTATTCCTGCTGTAAACATGTTTATTTCTGCTGTAAACATGTTTATTCCTGCTGTAAACATGTTTAATTCTGCTGTAAACATGTTTATTCCTGCTGTAAACATGTTTATTTCTGCTGTAAACATGTTTATTCCTGCTGTAAACATGTTTAATTCTGCTGTAAACATGTTTATTCCTGCTGTAAACATGTTTATTTCTGCTGTAAACATGTTTATTCCTGCTGTAAACATGTTTATTCCTGCTGTAAACGTGTTTAATTCTGCTGTAAACATGTTTATTCCTGCTGTAAACATGTTTATTTCTGCTGTAAACATGTTTATTCCTGCTGTAAACATATTTATTCCTGCTGTAAACATGTTTATTTCTGCTGTAAACATGTTTATTTCTGCTGTAAACATGTTTATTTCTGCTGTAAACATGTTTATTCCTGCTGTAAACATGTTTAATTCTGCTGTAAACATGTTTATTCCTGCTGTAAACATGTTTATTTCTGCTGTAAACATGTTAATTCCTGCTGTAAACATGTTTATTTCTGCTGTAAACATGTTTATTCCTGCTGTAAACATGTTTATTTCTGCTGTAAACATGTTTATTCCTGGTGTAAACATGTTTATTTCTGCTGTAAACATGTTCTGCTGTAAAAATATTTATTCCTGCTGTAAACATGTTTATTCCTGCTGTAAACATGTTTATTCCTACTGTAAACATGTTTATTCCTGCTGTAAACATGTTTAGTTCTGCTGTAAACATGTTTATTCCTACTGTAAACATGTTTATTCCTGCTGTAAACATGTTTAGTTCTGCTGTAAACATGTTTATTCCTGCTGTAAACAAGTTTAGTTCCGCTGTAAACATGTTTATTCCTGCTGTAAACATGTTTATTTCTGCTGTAAACATGTTTATTCCTGCTGTAAACATGTTTATTTCTGCTGTAAACATGTTTATTCCTTCTGTGCAGTTGGTCTTTTTAACATGGGAGTCTATGGGGATTTGCTGTTTTGGAGCCTCTAGTGGATGAAGGGGGAACTGCAGTTTTATGTACTTCCACATTGGCTCCACTTTTAACCGCCGGAGGTTTCTGCTTGGAACTGACAAAAGACTGAAACATCCAAAGAAGAGGTTTGGAAAATCCTTGAAGGATCCTGGAGAACAGTTCCTGAAGACTCCTGAAAGAAACAACAGAAGGTTCGGACTGATGAAGAGTAAAATTTCATCTCATTCACCAACAAATTTCTTCTTAAATCCTACAAACAAATATTTTACAAAAATCATGGACCTCACCAAAATCCCTGTATCTATTATTTCCGGAGGACTCTTACGAACATCGGAGATATTTAAACATTTGTGACGTTTTCTTCCGTTCACTTCATTAAAACAATAAAGTTCCAGTATAAATGTTTTGATAAATTACTTTATATTTGGAGGTGAAATCCTTCACAGCAGTGGAGACAGATCTGTTCTTCCAAACAGATGGTTCCTTTAACCACAGCATCACTTCCATGTCCAGTCACCTTTAACTCCCAGATCCAGCTGCAGAATGTCGCATGTAATTATTACAATTCATAACCACGGTGTCTTTTTAATGGAATCATTTAGAAATGCATGTTTGTCTTGGTCGCCTGGTTAATAAAACCTATCAGACTCACCTGGAGGATCCATCAGATGCAACACTCCCTCCAGGTGAAGCGCATCTTAAAATGTTTCCACAGCAGGAGGAAGTTTGCTCTCCACACACCAGGAGGTACAGTCATGTGTTTAACGGTGTATGCTTTCTTCTTTAGCCACGACACCACGAGGACGTGCGTCCTGACACGCTCGTGGACCGGACGGCAGGCTGCTTCCATGTCCAGGAGGAATTCATGACTAGTTTGTACATGAAGCTGATTTTATGCTACTTGAAGCTCATCGTCTGGTAAAGGCCCAGTTTGCAAAATACAGAAATATGAAATCTGTTAACATATTTATTATACTTAATAATTATGAACAAATGTGTACAAATTCTTTTAAAACCCATCCACACATCCATTCTCTTAACCTCTAAGTCCAGTTAAGGGTCGCAGGAAGCTGGAGTCAGGTAGGCTACACCTGGACAGGTCTCCAGTCCATCACGGGGAAAAACCAGTTTCATTCCACAGTCACAGTTTGATTTTCCTGATTTTGTGAATGGAAGTTAAATGACTGACATGGATGCTTGATGAAGCTGTAATAACTTAGTTTTCAGGTAAATAAATAAGTTTTCTGTTTAAAACGTGAGAGACGGTATATAGCTGCTGTATGCAGATGTTGCAACAGAATTATTAGATCAAAATACATTTTATGTTTTTTATTCTCGTCAAGCAGAAACATTTCAGTCATTTTTGTCAAGAAATAATTGTTTTACTCTCATTTATTGCTGTTCACACAGGAATGTGTGACAGGAACTGGACAACACCTGTGTTGTGACACGGTGGGCTTTCTGCTCCACTGTGACGAGCAGAATTAAGGTGGGATCATATTATTAGTATTATATTATTATTATTATTATTGTTAATAATAATAATAATAATAATAATAAATAATATTGATAAAAAAATAATAACAATATTATTATTATTATCATCCATTAATAATATCTTATCATTCATTAATAATGTTTCATTATTATTATCATCCTTAATATCATTATCATTATTTTATGATTATTATTAATATTATCATCATATTATTAGTAGTAGTAGTATTATTTCTATCATTAATAATATTTTATCATTATTATTACAATGATTATTATTATTATGATTATTAATGTTATTATTACTATTGTTATTAAATTATTACTATTTTTAATATTATCATCATCATTATTATTATTATTATCATTATTGTTATTATTATTATTATTATTATTATTATTATTATCATCATTTCGTGCTTGTATGTATCTTTAAAAAGAGGTGATGTGTCAGTTGAAGGATCAGTATCAAACACACACTGCAAACCGGATGTACCCTCCCCAAACCAACACTCACACCTACTGGCCCTCTCTCCTGTCTTCCCTCTCTCCTGCCTTTCCTCTCTCCTCCTGCAACACCCCCAGGACCCACTGGGTTTCACTGCGGGCACCTCCACAGCTGAGGTCCGGGATCTCTGCAGGGTTCTAGGACAGCTTGGTGTGTGTCTCTGTACTAGAACCCTGCAGGAACCCTTCACAGAGCTGGAAGGATTTTAGCTTCAGGCTGCAAGATGGGGTCTATTTATACTGTTGGCCACATACGTCATCGTTTATGTAATCTCTGACCACGCCCACACACCAGGACCCCTATTCTATACCAGGGGCGTGGCACCGAATACCACGCCCACAAATGGGCGGGGCTTCAAATCAAAGTTTATGTTAAGATGGCACCTTGTGAAGACTCTGTTTAGTGATTATTATTATTATTATTATTTCATGCTTGTATGCATCTTTAAAAAGAGGTGATGAGTCAGCTGAAGGATCAGGATCAAACACACACACTGATACATCACACTGGTCGGAATAAATACGTCATAAATGATGTCATAGAAAGATGATTATGGTTACCACGGTTACAAATGTAATCATGGCAACCAAACAAAGTCTCCTGACAAGATGACATCATTGTCATGAAAGGTTACGCCCCGCTGTTGTCATGGTTACATTATAACCCAGAGGAAGTTTGGTGACAGGAGACATATTTCCTAAAAATTCCAAACACAACAAAGTAAACAGGATGTGTTTTATTTGCACTTCTTTTCACTTTTTAGTTTACTTTAAATAGTGTTTAAACGTTGTTTTGTTTTTGTTGGATTTTAGTGAAATAATGCATTTGGTACATGTAAACACGACCCAACGTCATGGATATGTTGCCCTCCTGGTATTACCAGGAGAAAGCGAAAGTGTCCTGACAGTCTCAACGTGTAAGGCTGTGGTGGAAACAGAGGAGACACACGTTTAGCTGACGTTACGCTGCTCAAACAGAAAGATTTATTCTTCTTGTGTGACCCTACTCAACCTCACACCACTGACGCGATTAGCGCTCACTAGCGGCCGGATGTCAGATTGCGCTGTTGTGACTGATATTGGTTTTCTATGTTGCATGACAAAGGAAAAAAAAAAGATTGAGGGAAAACAGAATTAAATAGGGGTGTTTTTAACCACTTTATCTGTTTTGACCCCACTACACTCTCCCCCACTAAAGAAAGAATGGCTCCTGACATTTGGTAATGTACTAGAGTGTTCCAGTTATGGTAGAATGGGTGGGGATGGATTGAATAAGGAAATGGGGCAAAACTATAAGTTCCTGCCAGGGGTTGACTAAGTAAGAAAGGGTTTACACTTTCACTCAACTGGTGATATGAGGGTTGACCAAGAATATCATATGTGAACTTTGCTGTCGGTCTTGCTCTCCTCTGTGACCTCCTCACATCACCTTCTCCTGTATGTCCAAAATCCATTTCATCTCTTTGATCTGGCTCATGATCATCTAACCCTGGTACATTGTCAGAATCTTCAGAGTTTGGTTCCATCCCAACTTCTTGTCTTTCTGGAGGGTATAACTCCCTGGCTGTTACCCTCAGATTAGGCTGGTTTTGAGAATTCTGGCTTGAAACAACTGGTCCCAGTTGTTGAGGAGCTTGCAGTGCCATGACAGATTGCTGTTGTGGAGGATTTACCAGTCCAAAACATGGAAGTTTGCTCCGGAGATCATAAGAATATGCAGATTCCTGCTCCTCATCAGAGTTGTCTGTCTCAGTCTCTGTTTGGTTAGTCCTGTGGCTGTGTTGTTTCGGCCTATTCTGCCGTTTCTTTCCTTCAGTTGGTATTTCATCTTCCAGAGGTAGTTCGTTTACTGGCAGGAGAAGATTTCTATGCAACACTCGCATGGTTTTGCTGCCTCTCTCTGGTTGTACTTTATAGACTGGGCCATCTTCAAATCGTTCCACAACGCGGTAGGCTACTTTTCCCCAGTAAGCCCGCAATTTCCCAGGGCCTCCTCTCTGTGAGAGATTTCTTACCAGGACCCTGTCTCCTGGTTGGAGGACGACACCTCTGACATGTCTATCATATTGTTTTTTTACCCTTAACACAGACTTTTGACTGTTTTCAGCCGCTATTGGGTATGCAACATGCATCCTGTCTACCCACCTTTGTACACATGTCTGGTGATTCTGCGCTTCTATCTCCCTCCTAGTACCAAAAAGCAAGTCAACTGGTAGCTGCGGAGCCCTGCCGTACAAGAGGAAAAATGGAGAAAACCCTGTAGATTCGTGCCTGGTACAGTTGTATGCGTGCACAATATGGGGTAGATGATCTTTCCATTCACTTTTTATTTCCTCCTATAATGTGCGCAACATTTGGAGAAGGGTGCGATTCAAATGCTCCACTGGGTTGCATTGCGGTTGATAAGAAGTCGTGCGAGAATGAGCAATCCCTGAAAGTTGTTGTAATCTCTGGAAAAGGCTTTTCTCAAACTCCTGTCCTTGGTCATGATGCAACTTTTCTGGGTACCCAAAACGGGGAATAAAGTCCTGAAAGATCTTTTCGGCTGCGGTTTTCCCAGATTTATTTCTCGTTGGATACGCCTGTGCGAAACGTGTAAAATGGTCAACGATCACAAGGATATACTCATAGCCCCCTTTACTAGGCTCCAAATGTAAATAGTCGACACAGACTAACTCAAAAGGTGCACTTGTTGTGATGGATCCCATTTGGGCTTTTGGTGGAATGTTGGGGTGTTTTTGTTTAATGCAGAGACATTTTTTTGTCACATAATCTTCAATGTCTTGCTGCATATGTGGCCAATAAAACCGTTCCCGGGCAAGATGGACGACCTTCTCAGATCCCACATGTCCCATATCATCATGCAAGCTTTTTAACACGACCGGTTTAAGCTGTTGAGGGACGACAAGTTGTTTATTTCGGTCCGTCTTCCGGTAGTGTAAACTGTCTTCCACCATTAGCTTCTTCCACTTATAGAGTAGCTTTCTTGTCAGTTTGCTCGTTGTTTTTTCTTTTTCATCTCCTGTTGGAGTCCTTCCTTTCAGTTTCAGAAATACAATCTCTTTAATAACTGGATCATTCCGTTGGGCAGTCCTGATGTCCTCTTGTGTGATTCTAGAAATGCTCTCTGGTGACGCAGCATTCGCATCCTCACTGTTAAGCTGTAGGACAGCCACCCAAGGAACATCACTGTCGTGTGCTGCTTTGCTACCCTGCCACACTGCAGAAATTTCCTCTGACGATACAGCTTCTGTGAAATGATGTATCTGCTGGGGAAGCTTAACTGGGTATCTGGACAACATGTCAGCATCAGCGTTTCTCTTTCCAGGTCTAAACTTGATGTCAAAATGAAAATCAGCTAATTCTCCAACCCATCTGTGACCCACTGCGTTTAGTCTTGCTGAACTCAAGACATAGGTCAGGGGGTTATTATCTATATAGACAGTAAAGGGTGGCGCGTAGTGCACATAATCCCGAAATTTGTCACAGATTGCCCATTTGAGTGCCAGAAATTCTAGTTTGCCTGAGTGAAGATGGTAGTTTTTCTCTGCCGGCGTCAATGTCCTGAACCCATATCCAATCACACGCAGTTTGTTGTTTTGCTGTTGATATAATACAGCCCCAAGTCCTTTGTTTGAAGCATCAGTATGCAATACAAATGGTAAATCAAAGTCTGGATAAGCAAGGATAGGAGGGTTTATCAACATCTCAACTAACCTGGACAACACATTTTGATGCTCAGCAATCCAAGTGATGGGTGTACGGGAGGGGAGTTGTCCCTTGTTTTCTTTTCTTTTCCTATGTTGTTCTGAGACAAGGTGACTTTACTGTTCTCTACTTGGTTCTGTAGCAACTCAGACAAGGGCCTGGCTACACGTGAGAAATCTTGAATAAAGGACCGGTAATAGCTGAGAAATCCAAGCAAAGTTCGAACCTCCCCAACTGTGGAGGCTTTCTTTTCTTTCAGAGCCATTACTGCTTCCAAATCCTTTGGGTCAATCTGGATTCCATTCTCTAACACCATCCGCCCAAGGTAACGGATTTGTCTTTGGAAAAGTTCACACTTGGCTGGACGAAGTTTGATGCCATGTGTCGCATCCGGGAGAAAACTTGGCGGAGATGATTCACATGATCGTCAAAAGTTTTAGAATAGCAAAGAACATCATCTAAATATGGTACACAACACTCATCCCTGATGCCCTCTAAAACTCCCTCCATGCACCTCTGGAATGCGGCTGGTGCGTTGGTCAGTCCAAAGGGTATCCTTATCCATTCATAGAGTCCCCAAGGTGTGCTAAATGCTGTTAAATGTCTTGACTCCTCACTCACAAAACCTTGATGATATGCACTACCTTGGTCTAAGATGGAAAACCACAAATTGCCTCCCAAACTGTCCAGCAGATCGTGAATCCGTTGCAGCGGGTGACGGTCAGGGATGGTTTCGCAGTTGAGCTCACGGAAGTGAACACACAGTCGCAGGCTACTGTCTTTTTTCCGCACGCATACCACTGGTGAGGAATAAGATGAGACAGATTTACAGGTCCATCCTCTTTCTAAAAGGTTTTTAATGTACTCCTTTACCTCTTTATATAGTGGTCGTGGAATGGAGTTGTAATTTTTCTGAACAGCCGCGTTGTCTTTTGTCTTGATTTTTAGCTGCAAGCCAGGAATACATCCAATATCTCCCTCCGCACGAGCAAAAACATCAGACTCATCATTGAGAAGTTGTCGCACCACCTTTTGTTCATGGTCAGAAAGATGACCTAGGTTGTCGTCTGGATGCCATTTTTCTGGCCCAGGGTTTCCTTTTGCATTGACGTGGCAATCATCATTTGAGCTTCCAGGGGCAGTGCATGGCAGAGGACTGTCACTGAGGTCTGGTTGTTTCCGAGGAGATGACTGCATGGTTACAGGTTTACTATCTGTGATCTCTTTGAGGCAACCTAAGACTGTCTTTGGAAGTATGAAGGGGTCTCGCTTGGTTGTGTTTTGGACAGGTATTTTCACTATTTTGGAAGCCCCAGCTGGTACATCAACAAGAGCAGGGAACAACTCCAACCCATCTGGCAGCCTACACTCAACATGGGGTTCAAACAGCATTGCCCCTCCCCCAGGATAAGCCCTTATCCTACACTTCACCTCACAAATTTGGCTACTGGGGACTGTTAGCCCTTCCTTTCCAACTTTCACCCCCAACCTTTCTGACTCTTCCTGGGATGGCATTGTTTGAACGACAGAGACTAGAGTTTCAACATTGACCCTCTGAACTTTTAGGGCTTCTGACAGTAAATCTACCAAGCTTAAGTCATCTGCTTGGTGACTGCTTTCCTTCATGATTTCTTGAATTACATTAAAGCCTAACAATGGGCTGCTCACACTCTCCTTGCTTACTAGCATTGGAACACAGAGTGCAACAGAGCCGTGTCGGTGACTTGTGATCTCAAACAGAACCTCTATCCACCCGTCAAATGGCACCTCTGTCCCATTGGCTGCTGTAAATTTGAGCGGGTGATCAGGCAGCAGAGTCTCTAGTGGCTGAATACTTAGATTTGGCAAGGCCTTCTGTACCCAAGATTTCTCTACTATACTGACTTGTTCCCCACTGTCCAACAGCATCTGAAGTTTAACCCCATTAAGACAACAAGTTATCATGCGCCTCCCACCGATCAGCTGTGCAACGTGCTTTCCCCCTGGCACATTGATTTGTCTGGAGAACTTGTTAGAAGATGGCATTTTCCCTTTAGGGTGTGGCTTTTCTGAGGTCGGGGACCCTACATGAAGTCTGGTCACTCCCCAGTGACCTCATCCGGTTTCCCAACTTCTGCAAGCACCCAATTGCTCTGTGCCCCTCTTTTCCACAACGGAAACAGTGTGTGCAATTCCCAATTCCTTGGGAGATACATTGTTGGCACTTCCCTTTTGCTTCTGGTATGGCTGACTGTTTTGGATGTGGTGACATGGAATGTGTGTTCTCAGTTGCTGTGTTTACTACAGGTGTGAGAACTTTCTCAGTACTCTTAGTCAAAGATGACACTTGTAATGTTAGCTCTTGAATAGCGGTCCGATTGGCTTGGACTTCTGCCTGCACCTGAACTACATTCTGGGTGTCCTTTCCCTGATGTATTGCACTGACACTGACTGCTTTCTGCTTGTGCATCTGGCCTGACCTGTTCTGCCTCTCTGTGTCTTCACTCAAAGATTTTGTGATGACTTCTAAAATAAAGTCATCAGTAACACCTATGCCTGAAATGTGTGGTTTAAGGTCTCGTCGGATGTATGCGCATTTTTCATTCATACCTTGGTAGAGGGAATGAAGAAATAATCCCTGTACCAGTTTACTGTCATACTGAAAGCCGGTACTCTGTTTAGAGGCAAAAATAACACGCTGTTTTAACCCCATAAGTCTGTACATAAACTGTTGTGGGCTTTCTCTGTCAAGTTGTTTTGCATTGCTCTACTGCTGAAATAATTCAGTAGTGCTTTTTTCTCGGAAATGTGCCCCGAGAAAGCGCTTTAACTCGGTTACTGTTAGGTTATCTTTGGTAATGAGCATGTCTTTAAAGTTACCGGGCTTGATTATCTTAAGCACCGTTCTAATAACCTCAGTCTCAGTAAAACCTTCAGTTACTCCCTCATAAATTTGCTTAGACAAGCTGTTAAAGCTTAAATCCGAATCTCTATCTGAAATTTGGCCTCCATGAATCTTAAATTCTCTGCGGGGTAACAATGTAGCAACATCTGCTAGTCTTACCAACCCAGTCACCTGATCAGCAACCACTGTTTGTCGCACAGTCTCACTTATTGCAGATTTTACTGCTGCTTGTTTCGTTTCCGACACTGATGCGACAGCATCTTCTTCAGATGCCTGGCCTGGTTCTCTTGCTTCCTGAAGCAGCTGCAGTTCATCAATGAGGTCACGAAATATGAGTAGGCGAGACATACCCTGGTCCTCCAGACTCTTCATTGTTTTACTTCTTAAGAAGTCAACAATAAAGTCAAAGAGATCCACTTCAGTCGCGTCCTCACCTGGCAAATCTTCATCCACCTCATCTCGGCATGATTCTGCAAGTTTGTAAAGCAAGTCTTTGTTGGCGGCACTGGTCAACTGACGAAGCTGTTGCTGGATTTCCCACTGTAGATCATGAAGTAAGGCCATCTCCGGATACCAAATGTCTTTAACCTGGTTCTTGGCTCCGTACACAGGGGATCAGGAACCCACGGTTCTAACGTGATTAGCACCAGTCCACCAGGAGGCGCTAATCCCGGACGAGCCCCAAATTTGTTGCCCTCCTGGTATTACCAGGAGAAGGCGAAAGTGTCCTGACAGTCTCAACGTGTAAGGCTGTGGTGGAAATAGAGGAGACACTTGTTGAGCTGACGTTACGCTGCTCAAACAGAAGGATTTCTTCTTCTTGTGTGGTCCTACTCAACCTCACACCACTGACGCGATTAGCGCCCACTAGCGGACGGATGTCAGATAGCGCTGTTGTGACTGATATTGCTTTTCTATGATGCATGACAAAGAAAAAAAAAAGAGATTGAGGGAAAACAGAATTAAATAGGGGTGTTTGTTTTTTTTTTAACCACTTTATCTGTTTTGAACCCACTACAGATACACATTGTGACACATCCTCCCCTCCAGACTCACGTAACATAATGACCGTGCTGCATGCTGCTTTGTTTTCCTTTTCTTTCTTTGTTTTCTATAGGCTACATGTCCGGCAATCAGACATGAAAGCCCGCACACTCACAAGCACGCAAACTTTCCCCCATTCATACAAACACGTACGCAATCACACAAAATGCGCAACGTGTACCCTCCCCACATCGACACCCACACCTACTTGCCCTCTCTCCTGTCTTCCCTGTCTCCTGCCTTTCCTCTCTCCTCCTGCAACACCCCCAGGACCCACTGGGTTTCACTGCGGGCACCTCCACGGCTGAGGTCCGGGATCTCTGCAGGGTTCTAGGACAGCTTGGTGTGTGTCTCTGTACTAGAACCCTGCAGGAACCCTTCACAGAGCTGGAAGGATTTTAGCTTCAGGCTGCAAGATGGGGTCTATATATAATGTTGGCCACATACGTCATCGTTTATGTAATCTCTGACCACGCCCACACACCAGGACCCCTATTCTATACCAGGGGCGTGGCACCGAATACCACGCCCACAATGGGGTGGGGCTTCAAATAAAAATTTATGTTAAAATGGCACCTTGTGAAGACTCTGTTTAGTGATTATTATTATTATATTATTATTATTTCATGCTTGTATGTATCTTCAAAAAGAGGTGATGAGTCAGCTGAAGGATCAGGATCAAACACACACACAGATACATCACACTGGTCGGAAGAAAATATGTCATAAATGATGTCATAAAAAGATGATTATGGTTACCACGGTTACAAATGTAATCATGGCAACCAAACAAAGTCTCCTGACAAGATGACATCATTGTCATGAAAGGTTAAGCCCCGCTGTTGTCATGGTTACATTATAACCCAGAGAAAGTTTGGTGACAGGAGACATATTTCCTAAAAATTCCAAACACAACAAAGTAAACAGGATGTGTTTTATTTGCACTTCTTTTCACTGTTTAGTTTACTTTAAATAGTGTTTAAAGGTTGTTTTGTTTTTGTTTGATTCTAGTGAAATAATGCATTTGATACATATAAAAACGAACCAACGTCATGGATACACAATGTGACACATCCTCCCCCGCAGACTGACGTAACATCATGACCGTGCTGCACGCTGCTTTGTTTTCTTTTTCTTTCTTTGTTTTTTATAGGCTACATGTCCGGCAATCAGACATGGTAGCCCGCACACTGGCAAGCACGCAAACCATAAATAATCTGGCGACGATCAGCAGGCTGGACTGGTCTTCAGACTATGCTGATTGCCAGATGCTGACAGAAAAAACCTCCCAAAGATCTGACTCGGTGGCAGCGGACGATGTCTGCTCGGGTCCTCAGTGCTCCATCTAACCTACTTGCATTCATGTCTGCATTCATGCTTGTTTGCCTGCATGCATTCATTCTCTGTAGCGCTTTGTCCAGTTAAGGTCAGTCTATCCCAGCAACCATCAGGCGAGAGCCGGGTACACCTGGACAGGTCTCCAGTCCATCACGGGGAAAAACCAGTTTCATTCCACAGTCACAGTTTGATTTTCCTGATTTTGTGAATGGAAGTTAAATGACTGACATGGATGCTTGATGAAGCTGTTATAACTTAGTTTTCAGGTAAGTAAATAAGTTTTAAAACGTGAGAGACGGTATATAGCTGCTGTATGCAGATGTTGCAACAGAATTATTAGATCAAAATACATTTTATGTTTTTTATGCTCGTCAAGCAGAAACATTTCAGTCATTTTTGTCAAGAAATAATTGTTGTACTCTCATTTATTGCTGTTCACACAGGAATGTGTGACAGGAACTGGACAACACCTGTGTTGTGACACAGTGGGCTTTCTGCTCCATTGTGATGAGCAGAATTAAGGTGGGATCATATTATTATTATTATATTATTATTATTGTTAATAATAATAATAAATAATATTGATAAAAAAATAATAACAATATTATTATTATTATCATCCATTAATAATATCTTATCATTCATTAATAATGTTTCATTATTATTATCATCCTTAATATCATCATTATCATTATTTTATGATTATTATTAATATTATCATCATATTATTATTAGTAGTAGTATTATTTCTATCATTAATAATATTTTATCATTATTATTACAATGATTATTATTATTATGATTATTAATGTTATTATTACTATTGTTATTAAATTATTACTATTTTTAATATTATCATCATCATTATTATTATTATTATTATTATCATTATTGTTATTATTATTATTATTATCATCATTTCGTGCTTGTATGTATCTTTAAAAAGAGGTGATGTGTCAGTTGAAGGATCAGTATCAAACACACACTACAAACCGGATGTACCCTCCCCAAACCAACACTCACACCTACTGGCCCTCTCTCCTGCCTTCCCTCTCTCCTGCCTTTCCTCTCTCCTCCTGCAACACCCCCAGGACCCACTGGGTTTCACTGCGGGCACCTCCACGGCTGAGGTCCGGGATCTCTGCAGGGTTCTAGGACAGAGACACAAACCAAGCTGTCCTAGAACCCTGCAGGAACCCTTCACAGAGCTGGAAGGATTTTAGCTTCAGGCTGCAAGATGGGGCCTATTTATACTGTTGGCCACATACGTCATCGTTTATGTAATCTCTGACCACGCCCACACACCAGGACCCCTATTCTATACCAGGGGCGTGGCACCGAATACCACGCCCACAAAGGGGCGGGACTTCAAATCAACGTTTATGTTAAGATGGCACCTTGTGAAGACTCTGTTTAGTGATTATTATTATTATTATTATTATTTCATGCTTGTATGCATCTTTAAAAAGAGGTGATGAGTCAGCTGAAGGATCAGGATCAAACACACACACAGATACATCACACTGGTCGGAATAAATACGTCATAAATGATGTCATAGAAAGATGATTATGGTTACCACGGTTACAAATGTAATCATGGCAACCAAACAAAGTCTCCTGACAAGATGACATCATTGTCATGAAAGGTTAAGCCCCGCTGTTGTCATGGTTACATTATAACCCAGAGGAAGTTTGGTGACAGGAGACATATTTCCTAAAAATTCCAAACACAACAAAGTAAACAGGATGTGTTTTATTTGCACTTCTTTTCACTCTTTAGTTTACTTTAAATAGTGTTTAAAGGTTGTTTTGTTTTTGTTGGATTTTAGTGAAATAATGCATTTGGTACATGTAAACACGACCCAACGTCATGGATATGTTGCCCTCCTGGTATTACCAGGAGAAGGCGAAAGTGTCCTGACAGTCTCAACGTGTAAGGCTGTGGTGGAAACAGAGGAGACACACGTTGAGCTGACGTTACGCTGCTCAAACAGAAAGATTTATTCTTCTTGTGTGACCTTACTCAACCTCACACCACTGACGCGATTTGCGCTCACTAGCCGCCGGATGTCAGATTGCGCTGTTGTGACTGATATTGGTTTTCTATGTTGCATGACAAAGGAAAAAAAAAGATTGAGGGAAAACAGAATTAAATAGGGGTGTTTTTAACCACTTTATCTGTTTTGACCCCACTACACTCTCCCCCACTAAAGAAAGAATGGCTCCTGACATTTGGTAATGTACTAGAGTGTTCCAGTTATGGTAGAATGGGTGGGGATGGATTGAATAAGGAAATGGGGCAAAACTATAAGTTCCTGCCAGGGGTTGACTAAGTAAGAAAGGGTTTACACTTTCACTCAACTGGTGATATGAGGGTTGACCAAGAATATCATATGTGAACTTTGCTGTCGGTCTTGCTCTCCTCTGTGACCTCCTCACATCACCTTCTCCTGTATGTCCAAAATCCATTTCATCTCTTTGATCTGGCTCATGATCATCTAACCCTGGTACATTGTCAGAATCTTCAGAGTTTGGTTCCATCCCAACTTCTTGTCTTTCTGGAGGGTATAACTCCCTGGCTGTTACCCTCAGATTAGGCTGGTTTTGAGAATTCTGGCTTGAAACAACTGGTCCCAGTTGTTGAGGAGCTTGCAGTGCCATGACAGATTGCTGTTGTGGAGGATTTACCAGTCCAAAACATGGAAGTTTGCTCCGGAGATCATAAGAATATGCAGATTCCTGCTCCTCATCAGAGTTGTCTGTCTCAGTCTCTGTTTGTTTAGTCCTGTGGCTGTGTTGTTTCGGCCTATTCTGCCGTTTCTTTCCTTCAGTTGGTATTTCATCTTCGAGAGGTAGTTCGTTTACTGGCAGGAGAAGATTTCTATGCAACACTCGCATGGTTTTGCTGCCTCTCTCTGGTTGTACTTTATAGACTGGGCCATCTTCAAATCGTTCCACAACGCGGTATGCTACTTTTCCCCAGTAAGTCCGCAATTTCCCAGGGCCTCCTCTCTGTGAGAGATTTCTTACCAGGACCCTGTCTCCTGGTTGGAGGGCAACACCTCTGGCATGTCTATCATATTGTTTTTTTTTTACCCTTAACACAGACTTTTGACTGTTTTCAGCCGCTATTGGGTATGCAACATGCATCCTGTCTACCCACCTTTGTACAAATGTCTGGTGATTCTGCGCTTCTATCTCCCTCCTAGTACCAAAAAGCAAGTCAACTGGTAGCTGCGGAGCCCTGCTGTACAAGAGGAAAAATGGAGAAAACCCTGTAGATTCGTGCCTGGTACAGTTGTATGCGTGCACAATATGGGGTAGATGATCTTTCCATTCACTTTTTATTTCCTCCTATAATGTGCGCAACATTTGGAGAAGGGTGCGATTCAAATGCTCCACTGGGTTGCATTGCGGTTGATAAGAAGTCGTGCGAGAATGAGCAATCCCTGAAAGTTGTTGTAATCTCTGGAAAAGGCTTTTCTCAAACTCCTGTCCTTGGTCATGATGCAACTTTTCTGGGTACCCAAAACGGGGAATAAAGTCCTGAAAGATCTTTTCGGCTGCGGTTTTCCCAGATTTATTTCTCGTTGGATACGCCTGTGCGAAACGTGTAAAATGGTCAACGATCACAAGGATATACTCGTAGCCCCCTTTACTAGGCTCCAAATGTAAATAGTCGACACAGACTAACTCAAAAGGTGCACTTGTTGTGATGGATCCCATTTGGGCTTTTGGTGGAATGTTGGGGTGTTTTTGTTTAATGCAGAGACATTTTTTTGTCACATAATCTTCAATGTCTTGCTGCATATGTGGCCAATAAAACCGTTCCCGGGCAAGATGGATGACCTTCTCAGATCCCACATGTCCCATATCATCATGCAAGCTTTTTAACACGACCGGTTTAAGCTGTTGAGGGACGACAAGTTGTTTATTTCGGTCCGTCTTCCGGTAGTGTAAACTGCCTTCCACCATTAGCTTCTTCCACTTATAGAGTAGCTTTCTTGTCAGTTTGCTCGTTGCTTTTTCTTTTTCATCTCCTGTTGGAGTCCTTCCTTTCAGTTTCAGAAATACAATCTCTTTAATAACTGGATCATTCCGTTGGGCAGTCCTGATGTCCTCTTGTGTGATTCTAGAAATGCTCTCTGGTGATGCAGCATTCGCATCCTCACTGTTAAGCTGTAGGACAGCCACCCAAGGAACATCACTGTCGTGTGCTGCTTTGCTACCCTGCCACACTGCAGAAATTACCTCTGACGATACAGCCTCTGTGAAATGATGTATCTGCTGGGGAAGCTTAACTGGGTATCTGGACAACATGTCAGCATCAGCGTTTCTCTTTCCAGGTCTAAACTTGATGTCAAAATGAAAATCAGCTAATTCTCCAACCCATCTGTGACCCACTGCGTTTAGTCTTGCTGAACTCAAGACATAGGTCAGGGGGTTATTATCTATATAGACAGTAAAGGGTGGCGCGTAGTACAGATAATCCCGAAATTTGTCACAGATTGCCCATTTGAGTGCCAGAAATTCTAGTTTGCCTGAGTGAAGATGGTAGTTTTTCTCTGCCGGCGTCAATGTCCTGAACCCATATCCAATCACACGCAGTTTGTTGTTTTGCTGTTGATATAATACAGCCCCAAGTCCTTCGTTTGAAGCATCAGTATGCAATACAAATGGTAAATCAAGGTCTGGATAAGCAAGGATAGGAGGGTTTATCAACATCTTGACTAACCTGGACAACACATTTTGATGCTCAGCAATCCAAGTGATGGGTGTACGGGAGGGGAGTTGTCCCTTGTTTTCTTTTCTTTTCCTATGTTGTTCTGAGACAAGGTGACTTTACTGCTCTCTCCTTGGTTCTGTAGCAACTCAAACAAGGGCCTGGCTACACGTGAGAAATCTTGAATAAAGGACCGGTAATAGCTGAGAAATCCAAGCAAAGTTCGAACCTCCCCAACTGTGGAGGCTTTCTTTTCTTTAAGAGCCATTACTGCTTCCAAATCCTTTGGGTCAATCTGGATTCCATTCTCTAACACCATCCGCCCAAGGTAACGGATTTGTCTTTGGAAAAGTTCACACTTGGCTGGACGAAGTTTGATGCCATGTGTCGCATCCGGGAGAAAACTTGGCGGAGATGATTCACATGATCGTCAAAAGTTTTAGAATGGCAAAGAACATCATCTAAATATGGTACACAACACTCATCCCTGATGCCCTCTAAAACTCCCTCCATGCACCTCTGGAATGCGGCTGGTGCGTTGGTCAGTCCAAAGGGTATCCTTATCCATTCATAGAGTCCCCAAGGTGTGCTAAATGCTGTTAAATGTCTCGACTCCTCACTCACAAAACCTTGATGATATGCACTACCTTGGTCTAAGATGGAAAACCACGAATTGCCTCCCAAACTGTCCAGCAGATCGTGAATCCGTGGCAGCAGGTGACGGTCAGGGATGGTTTCGCAGTTGAGCTCACGGAAGTGAACACACAGTCGCAGGCTACTGTCTTTTTTCAGCACGCATACCACTGGTGAGGAATAAGATGAGACAGATTTACAGGTCCATCCTCTTTCTAAAAGGTTTTTAATGTACTCCTTTACCTCTTTATATAGTGGTCGTGGAATGGAGTTGTAATTTTTCTGAACAGCCGCGTTATCTTTTGTCTTGATTTTTAGCTGCAAGCCAGGAATACATCCAATGTCTCCCTCCGCACGAGCAAAAACATCAGACTCATCATTGAGAAGTTGTCGCACCACCTTTTGTTCATGGTCAGAAAGATGACCTAGGTTGTCGTCTGGATGCCATTTTTCTGGCCCAGGGTTTCCTTTTGCATTGACGTGGCAATCATCATTTGAGCTTCCAGGGGCAGTGCATGGCAGAGGACTGTCACTGAGGTCTGGTTGTTTCCGAGGAGATGACTGCATGGTTACAGGTTTACTATCTGTGATCTCTTTGAGGCAACCTAAGACTGTCTTTGGAAGTATGAAGAGGTCTCGCTTGGTTGTGTTTTGGACAGGTATTTTCACTATTTTGGAAGCCCCAGCTGGTACATCAACAAGAGCAGGGAACAACTCCAACCCATCTGGCAGCCTACACTCAACATGGGGTTCAAACAGCATTGCCCCTCCCCCAGGATAAGCCCTTATCCTACACTTCACCTCACAAATTTGGCTACTGGGGACTGTTAGCCCTTCCTTTCCAACTTTCACCCCCAACCTTTCTGACTCTTCCTGGGATGGCATTGTTTGAACGACAGAGACTAGAGTTTCAACATTGACCCTCTGAACTTTAAGGGCTTCTGACAGTAAATCTACCAAGCTTAAGTCATCTGCTTGGTGACTGCTTTCCTTCATGATTTCTTGAATTACATTAAAGCCTAACAATGGGCTGCTCACACTCTCTTTGCTTACTAGCATTGGAACACAGAGTGCAACAGAGCCGTGTCGGTGACTTGTGATCTCAAACAGAACCTCTATCCACCCGTCAAATGGCACCTCTGTCCCATTGGCTGCTGTAAATTTGAGCGGGTGATCAGGCAGCAGAGTCTCTAGTGGCTGAATACTTAGATTTGGCAAGGCCTTCTGTACCCAAGATTTCTCTACTATACTGACTTGTTCCCCACTGTCCAACAGCATCTGAAGTTTAACCCCATTAAGACAACAAGTTATCATGCGCCTCCCACCGATCAGCTGTGCAACGTGCTTTCCCCCTGGCACATTGATTTGTCTGGAGAACTTGTTAGAAGATGGCATTTTCCCTTTAGGGTGTGGCTTTTCTGAGGTCGGGGACCCTACATGAAGTCTGGTCACTCCCCAGTGACCTCATCCGGTTTCCCAACTTCTGCAAGCACCCAATTGCTCTGTGCCCCTCTTTTCCACAACGGAAACAGTGTGTGCAATTCCCAATTCCTTGGGAGATACATTGTTGGCACTTCCCTTTTGCTTCTGGTATGGCTGACTGTTTTGGATGTGGTGACATGGAATGTGTGTTCTCAGTTGCTGTGTTTACTACAGGTGTGAGAACTTTCTCAGTACTCTTAGTCAAAGATGACACTTGTAATGTTAGCTCTTGAATAGCGGTCCGATTGGCTTGGACTTCTGCCTGCACCTGAACTACATTCTGGGTGTCCTTTCCCTGATGTATTGCACTGACACTGACTGCTTTCTGCTTGTGCATCTGGCCTGACCTGTTCTGCCTCTCTGTGTCTTCACTCAAAGATTTTGTGATGACTTCTAAAATAAAGTCATCAGTAACACCTATGCCTGAAATGTGTGGTTTAAGGTCTCGTCGGATGTATGCGCATTTTTCATTCATACCTTGGTAGAGGGAATGAAGAAATAATCCCTGTACCAGTTTACTGTCATACTGAAAGCCGGTACTCTGTTTAGAGGCAAAAATAACACGCTGTTTTAACCCCATAAGTCTGTACATAAACTGTTGTGGGCTTTCTCTGTCAAGTTGTTTTGCATTGCTCTACTGCTGAAATAATTCAGTAGTGCTTTTTTCTCGGAAATGTGCCCCGAGAAAGCGCTTTAACTCGGTTACTGTTAGGTTATCTTTGGTAATGAGCATGTCTTTAAAGTTACCGGGCTTGATTATCTTAAGCACCGTTCTAATAACCTCAGTCTCAGTAAAACCTTCAGTTACTCCCTCATAAATTTGCTTAGACAAGCTGTTAAAGCTTAAATCCGAATCTCTATCTGAAATTTGGCCTCCATGAATCTTAAATTCTCTGCGGGGTAACAATGTAGCAACATCTGCTAGTCTTACCAACCCAGTCACCTGATCAGCAACCACTGTTTGTCGCACAGTCTCACTTATTGCAGATTTTACTGCTGCTTGTTTCGTTTCCGACACTGATGCGACAGCATCTTCTTCAGATGCCTGGCCTGGTTCTCTTGCTTCCTGAAGCAGCTGCAGTTCATCAATGAGGTCACGAAATATGAGTAGGCGAGACATACCCTGGTCCTCCAGACTCTTCATTGTTTTACTTCTTAAGAAGTCAACAATAAAGTCAAAGAGATCCACTTCAGTCGCGTCCTCACCTGGCAAATCTTCATCCACCTCATCTCGGCATGATTCTGCAAGTTTGTAAAGCAAGTCTTTGTTGGCGGCACTGGTCAACTGACGAAGCTGTTGCTGGATTTCCCACTGTAGATCATGAAGTAAGGCCATCTCCGGATACCAAATGTCTTTAACCTGGTTCTTGGCTCCGTACACAGGGGATCAGGAACCCACGGTTCTAACGTGATTAGCACCAGTCCACCAGGAGGCGCTAATCCCGGACGAGCCCCAAATTTGTTGCCCTCCTGGTATTACCAGGAGAAGGCGAAAGTGTCCTGACAGTCTCAACGTGTAAGGCTGTGGTGGAAATAGAGGAGACACTTGTTGAGCTGACGTTACGCTGCTCAAACAGAAGGATTTCTTCTTCTTGTGTGGTCCTACTCAACCTCACACCACTGACGCGATTAGCGCCCACTAGCGGACGGATGTCAGATAGCGCTGTTGTGACTGATATTGCTTTTCTATGATGCATGACAAAGAAAAAAAAAAGAGATTGAGGGAAAACAGAATTAAATAGGGGTGTTTGTTTTTTTTTTAACCACTTTATCTGTTTTGAACCCACTACAGATACACATTGTGACACATCCTCCCCTCCAGACTCACGTAACATAATGACCGTGCTGCATGCTGCTTTGTTTTCCTTTTCTTTCTTTGTTTTCTATAGGCTACATGTCCGGCAATCAGACATGAAAGCCCGCACACTCACAAGCACGCAAACTTTCCCCCATTCATACAAACACGTACGCAATCACACAAAATGCGCAACGTGTACCCTCCCCACATCGACACCCACACCTACTTGCCCTCTCTCCTGTCTTCCCTGTCTCCTGCCTTTCCTCTCTCCTCCTGCAACACCCCCAGGACCCACTGGGTTTCACTGCGGGCACCTCCACGGCTGAGGTCCGGGATCTCTGCAGGGTTCTAGGACAGCTTGGTGTGTGTCTCTGTACTAGAACCCTGCAGGAACCCTTCACAGAGCTGGAAGGATTTTAGCTTCAGGCTGCAAGATGGGGTCTATATATAATGTTGGCCACATACGTCATCGTTTATGTAATCTCTGACCACGCCCACACACCAGGACCCCTATTCTATACCAGGGGCGTGGCACCGAATACCACGCCCACAATGGGGTGGGGCTTCAAATAAAAATTTATGTTAAAATGGCACCTTGTGAAGACTCTGTTTAGTGATTATTATTATTATATTATTATTATTTCATGCTTGTATGTATCTTCAAAAAGAGGTGATGAGTCAGCTGAAGGATCAGGATCAAACACACACACAGATACATCACACTGGTCGGAAGAAAATATGTCATAAATGATGTCATAAAAAGATGATTATGGTTACCACGGTTACAAATGTAATCATGGCAACCAAACAAAGTCTCCTGACAAGATGACATCATTGTCATGAAAGGTTAAGCCCCGCTGTTGTCATGGTTACATTATAACCCAGAGAAAGTTTGGTGACAGGAGACATATTTCCTAAAAATTCCAAACACAACAAAGTAAACAGGATGTGTTTTATTTGCACTTCTTTTCACTGTTTAGTTTACTTTAAATAGTGTTTAAAGGTTGTTTTGTTTTTGTTTGATTCTAGTGAAATAATGCATTTGATACATATAAAAACGAACCAACGTCATGGATACACAATGTGACACATCCTCCCCCGCAGACTGACGTAACATCATGACCGTGCTGCACGCTGCTTTGTTTTCTTTTTCTTTCTTTGTTTTTTATAGGCTACATGTCCGGCAATCAGACATGGTAGCCCGCACACTGGCAAGCACGCAAACCATAAATAATCTGGCGACGATCAGCAGGCTGGACTGGTCTTCAGACTATGCTGATTGCCAGATGCTGACAGAAAAAACCTCCCAAAGATCTGACTCGGTGGCAGCGGACGATGTCTGCTCGGGTCCTCAGTGCTCCATCTAACCTACTTGCATTCATGTCTGCATTCATGCTTGTTTGCCTGCATGCATTCATTCTCTGTAGCGCTTTGTCCAGTTAAGGTCAGTCTATCCCAGCAACCATCAGGCGAGAGCCGGGTACACCTGGACAGGTCTCCAGTCCATCACGGGGAAAAACCAGTTTCATTCCACAGTCACAGTTTGATTTTCCTGATTTTGTGAATGGAAGTTAAATGACTGACATGGATGCTTGATGAAGCTGTTATAACTTAGTTTTCAGGTAAGTAAATAAGTTTTAAAACGTGAGAGACGGTATATAGCTGCTGTATGCAGATGTTGCAACAGAATTATTAGATCAAAATACATTTTCTGTTTTTTATTGTCGTCAAGCAGAAACATTTCAGTCATTTTTGTCAAGAAATAATTGTTGTACTCTCATTTATTGCTGTTCACACAGGAATGTGTGACAGGAACTGGACAACACCTGTGTTGTGACACAGTGGGCTTTCTGCTCCATTGTGATGAGCAGAATTAAGGTGGGATCATATTATTATTATTATATTATTATTATTGTTAATAATAATAATAAATAATATTGATAAAAAAATAATAACAATATTATTATTATTATCATCCATTAATAATATCTTATCATTCATTAATAATGTTTCATTATTATTATCATCCTTAATATCATCATTATCATTATTTTATGATTATTATTAATATTATCATCATATTATTATTAGTAGTAGTATTATTTCTATCATTAATAATATTTTATCATTATTATTACAATGATTATTATTATTATGATTATTAATGTTATTATTACTATTGTTATTAAATTATTACTATTTTTAATATTATCATCATCATTATTATTATTATTATTATTATCATTATTGTTATTATTATTATTATTATCATCATTTCGTGCTTGTATGTATCTTTAAAAAGAGGTGATGTGTCAGTTGAAGGATCAGTATCAAACACACACTACAAACCGGATGTACCCTCCCCAAACCGACACTCACACCTACTTGCCCTCTCTCCTGTCTTCCCTCTCTCCTGCCTTTCCTCTCTCCTCCTACAACACCCCCAGGACCCACTGGGTTTCACTGCGGGCACCTCCACGGCTGAGGTCCGGGATCTCTGCAGGGTTCTAGGACAGCTTGGTGTGTGTCTCTGTACTAGAACCCTGCAGGAACCCTTCACAGAGCTGGAAGGATTTTAGCTTCAGGCTGCAAGATGGGGCCTATTTATACTGTTGGCCACATACGTCATCGTTTATGTAATCTCTGACCACGCCCACACACCAGGACCCCTATTCTATACCAGGGGCGTGGCACCGAATACCACGCCCACAAAGGGGCGGGACTTCAAATCAACGTTTATGTTAAGATGGCACCTTGTGAAGACTCTGTTTAGTGATTATTATTATTATTATTATTATTATTTCATGCTTGTATGCATCTTTAAAAAGAGGTGATGAGTCAGCTGAAGGATCAGGATCAAACACACACACAGATACATCACACTGGTCGGAATAAATACGTCATAAATGATGTCATAGAAAGATGATTATGGTTACCACGGTTACAAATGTAATCATGGCAACCAAACAAAGTCTCCTGACAAGATGACATCATTGTCATGAAAGGTTAAGCCCCGCTGTTGTCATGGTTACATTATAACCCAGAGGAAGTTTGGTGACAGGAGACATATTTCCTAAAAATTCCAAACACAACAAAGTAAACAGGATGTGTTTTATTTGCACTTCTTTTCACTCTTTAGTTTACTTTAAATAGTGTTTAAAGGTTGTTTTGTTTTTGTTGGAGTTTAGTGAAATAATGCATTTGGTACATGTAAACACGACCCAACGTCATGGATATGTTGCCCTCCTGGTATTACCAGGAGAAGGCGAAAGTGTCCTGACAGTCTCAACGTGTAAGGCTGTGGTGGAAACAGAGGAGACACACGTTGAGCTGACGTTACGCTGCTCAAACAGAAAGATTTATTCTTCTTGTGTGACCTTACTCAACCTCACACCACTGACGCGATTTGCGCTCACTAGCCGCCGGATGTCAGATTGCGCTGTTGTGACTGATATTGGTTTTCTATGTTGCATGACAAAGGAAAAAAAAAGATTGAGGGAAAACAGAATTAAATAGGGGTGTTTTTAACCACTTTATCTGTTTTGACCCCACTACACTCTCCCCCACTAAAGAAAGAATGGCTCCTGACATTTGGTAATGTACTAGAGTGTTCCAGTTATGGTAGAATGGGTGGGGATGGATTGAATAAGGAAATGGGGCAAAACTATAAGTTCCTGCCAGGGGTTGACTAAGTAAGAAAGGGTTTACACTTTCACTCAACTGGTGATATGAGGGTTGACCAAGAATATCATATGTGAACTTTGCTGTCGGTCTTGCTCTCCTCTGTGACCTCCTCACATCACCTTCTCCTGTATGTCCAAAATCCATTTCATCTCTTTGATCTGGCTCATGATCATCTAACCCTGGTACATTGTCAGAATCTTCAGAGTTTGGTTCCATCCCAACTTCTTGTCTTTCTGGAGGGTATAACTCCCTGGCTGTTACCCTCAGATTAGGCTGGTTTTGAGAATTCTGGCTTGAAACAACTGGTCCCAGTTGTTGAGGAGCTTGCAGTGCCATGACAGATTGCTGTTGTGGAGGATTTACCAGTCCAAAACATGGAAGTTTGCTCCGGAGATCATAAGAATATGCAGATTCCTGCTCCTCATCAGAGTTGTCTGTCTCAGTCTCTGTTTGTTTAGTCCTGTGGCTGTGTTGTTTCGGCCTATTCTGCCGTTTCTTTCCTTCAGTTGGTATTTCATCTTCGAGAGGTAGTTCGTTTACTGGCAGGAGAAGATTTCTATGCAACACTCGCATGGTTTTGCTGCCTCTCTCTGGTTGTACTTTATAGACTGGGCCATCTTCAAATCGTTCCACAACGCGGTATGCTACTTTTCCCCAGTAAGTCCGCAATTTCCCAGGGCCTCCTCTCTGTGAGAGATTTCTTACCAGGACCCTGTCTCCTGGTTGGAGGGCAACACCTCTGGCATGTCTATCATATTGTTTTTTTTTTACCCTTAACACAGACTTTTGACTGTTTTCAGCCGCTATTGGGTATGCAACATGCATCCTGTCTACCCACCTTTGTACAAATGTCTGGTGATTCTGCGCTTCTATCTCCCTCCTAGTACCAAAAAGCAAGTCAACTGGTAGCTGCGGAGCCCTGCTGTACAAGAGGAAAAATGGAGAAAACCCTGTAGATTCGTGCCTGGTACAGTTGTATGCGTGCACAATATGGGGTAGATGATCTTTCCATTCACTTTTTATTTCCTCCTATAATGTGCGCAACATTTGGAGAAGGGTGCGATTCAAATGCTCCACTGGGTTGCATTGCGGTTGATAAGAAGTCGTGCGAGAATGAGCAATCCCTGAAAGTTGTTGTAATCTCTGGAAAAGGCTTTTCTCAAACTCCTGTCCTTGGTCATGATGCAACTTTTCTGGGTACCCAAAACGGGGAATAAAGTCCTGAAAGATCTTTTCGGCTGCGGTTTTCCCAGATTTATTTCTCGTTGGATACGCCTGTGCGAAACGTGTAAAATGGTCAACGATCACAAGGATATACTCGTAGCCCCCTTTACTAGGCTCCAAATGTAAATAGTCGACACAGACTAACTCAAAAGGTGCACTTGTTGTGATGGATCCCATTTGGGCTTTTGGTGGAATGTTGGGGTGTTTTTGTTTAATGCAGAGACATTTTTTTGTCACATAATCTTCAATGTCTTGCTGCATATGTGGCCAATAAAACCGTTCCCGGGCAAGATGGATGACCTTCTCAGATCCCACATGTCCCATATCATCATGCAAGCTTTTTAACACGACCGGTTTAAGCTGTTGAGGGACGACAAGTTGTTTATTTCGGTCCGTCTTCCGGTAGTGTAAACTGCCTTCCACCATTAGCTTCTTCCACTTATAGAGTAGCTTTCTTGTCAGTTTGCTCGTTGCTTTTTCTTTTTCATCTCCTGTTGGAGTCCTTCCTTTCAGTTTCAGAAATACAATCTCTTTAATAACTGGATCATTCCGTTGGGCAGTCCTGATGTCCTCTTGTGTGATTCTAGAAATGCTCTCTGGTGATGCAGCATTCGCATCCTCACTGTTAAGCTGTAGGACAGCCACCCAAGGAACATCACTGTCGTGTGCTGCTTTGCTACCCTGCCACACTGCAGAAATTACCTCTGACGATACAGCCTCTGTGAAATGATGTATCTGCTGGGGAAGCTTAACTGGGTATCTGGACAACATGTCAGCATCAGCGTTTCTCTTTCCAGGTCTAAACTTGATGTCAAAATGAAAATCAGCTAATTCTCCAACCCATCTGTGACCCACTGCGTTTAGTCTTGCTGAACTCAAGACATAGGTCAGGGGGTTATTATCTATATAGACAGTAAAGGGTGGCGCGTAGTACAGATAATCCCGAAATTTGTCACAGATTGCCCATTTGAGTGCCAGAAATTCTAGTTTGCCTGAGTGAAGATGGTAGTTTTTCTCTGCCGGCGTCAATGTCCTGAACCCATATCCAATCACACGCAGTTTGTTGTTTTGCTGTTGATATAATACAGCCCCAAGTCCTTCGTTTGAAGCATCAGTATGCAATACAAATGGTAAATCAAGGTCTGGATAAGCAAGGATAGGAGGGTTTATCAACATCTTGACTAACCTGGACAACACATTTTGATGCTCAGCAATCCAAGTGATGGGTGTACGGGAGGGGAGTTGTCCCTTGTTTTCTTTTCTTTTCCTATGTTGTTCTGAGACAAGGTGACTTTACTGCTCTCTCCTTGGTTCTGTAGCAACTCAAACAAGGGCCTGGCTACACGTGAGAAATCTTGAATAAAGGACCGGTAATAGCTGAGAAATCCAAGCAAAGTTCGAACCTCCCCAACTGTGGAGGCTTTCTTTTCTTTAAGAGCCATTACTGCTTCCAAATCCTTTGGGTCAATCTGGATTCCATTCTCTAACACCATCCGCCCAAGGTAACGGATTTGTCTTTGGAAAAGTTCACACTTGGCTGGACGAAGTTTGATGCCATGTGTCGCATCCGGGAGAAAACTTGGCGGAGATGATTCACATGATCGTCAAAAGTTTTAGAATGGCAAAGAACATCATCTAAATATGGTACACAACACTCATCCCTGATGCCCTCTAAAACTCCCTCCATGCACCTCTGGAATGCGGCTGGTGCGTTGGTCAGTCCAAAGGGTATCCTTATCCATTCATAGAGTCCCCAAGGTGTGCTAAATGCTGTTAAATGTCTCGACTCCTCACTCACAAAACCTTGATGATATGCACTACCTTGGTCTAAGATGGAAAACCACGAATTGCCTCCCAAACTGTCCAGCAGATCGTGAATCCGTGGCAGCAGGTGACGGTCAGGGATGGTTTCGCAGTTGAGCTCACGGAAGTGAACACACAGTCGCAGGCTACTGTCTTTTTTCAGCACGCATACCACTGGTGAGGAATAAGATGAGACAGATTTACAGGTCCATCCTCTTTCTAAAAGGTTTTTAATGTACTCCTTTACCTCTTTATATAGTGGTCGTGGAATGGAGTTGTAATTTTTCTGAACAGCCGCGTTATCTTTTGTCTTGATTTTTAGCTGCAAGCCAGGAATACATCCAATGTCTCCCTCCGCACGAGCAAAAACATCAGACTCATCATTGAGAAGTTGTCGCACCACCTTTTGTTCATGGTCAGAAAGATGACCTAGGTTGTCGTCTGGATGCCATTTTTCTGGCCCAGGGTTTCCTTTTGCATTGACGTGGCAATCATCATTTGAGCTTCCAGGGGCAGTGCATGGCAGAGGACTGTCACTGAGGTCTGGTTGTTTCCGAGGAGATGACTGCATGGTTACAGGTTTACTATCTGTGATCTCTTTGAGGCAACCTAAGACTGTCTTTGGAAGTATGAAGAGGTCTCGCTTGGTTGTGTTTTGGACAGGTATTTTCACTATTTTGGAAGCCCCAGCTGGTACATCAACAAGAGCAGGGAACAACTCCAACCCATCTGGCAGCCTACACTCAACATGGGGTTCAAACAGCATTGCCCCTCCCCCAGGATAAGCCCTTATCCTACACTTCACCTCACAAATTTGGCTACTGGGGACTGTTAGCCCTTCCTTTCCAACTTTCACCCCCAACCTTTCTGACTCTTCCTGGGATGGCATTGTTTGAACGACAGAGACTAGAGTTTCAACATTGACCCTCTGAACTTTAAGGGCTTCTGACAGTAAATCTACCAAGCTTAAGTCATCTGCTTGGTGACTGCTTTCCTTCATGATTTCTTGAATTACATTAAAGCCTAACAATGGGCTGCTCACACTCTCTTTGCTTACTAGCATTGGAACACAGAGTGCAACAGAGCCGTGTCGGTGACTTGTGATCTCAAACAGAACCTCTATCCACCCGTCAAATGGCACCTCTGTCCCATTGGCTGCTGTAAATTTGAGCGGGTGATCAGGCAGCAGAGTCTCTAGTGGCTGAATACTTAGATTTGGCAAGGCCTTCTGTACCCAAGATTTCTCTACTATACTGACTTGTTCCCCACTGTCCAACAGCATCTGAAGTTTAACCCCATTAAGACAACAAGTTATCATGCGCCTCCCACCGATCAGCTGTGCAACGTGCTTTCCCCCTGGCACATTGATTTGTCTGGAGAACTTGTTAGAAGATGGCATTTTCCCTTTAGGGTGTGGCTTTTCTGAGGTCGGGGACCCTACATGAAGTCTGGTCACTCCCCAGTGACCTCATCCGGTTTCCCAACTTCTGCAAGCACCCAATTGCTCTGTGCCCCTCTTTTCCACAACGGAAACAGTGTGTGCAATTCCCAATTCCTTGGGAGATACATTGTTGGCACTTCCCTTTTGCTTCTGGTATGGCTGACTGTTTTGGATGTGGTGACATGGAATGTGTGTTCTCAGTTGCTGTGTTTACTACAGGTGTGAGAACTTTCTCAGTACTCTTAGTCAAAGATGACACTTGTAATGTTAGCTCTTGAATAGCGGTCCGATTGGCTTGGACTTCTGCCTGCACCTGAACTACATTCTGGGTGTCCTTTCCCTGATGTATTGCACTGACACTGACTGCTTTCTGCTTGTGCATCTGGCCTGACCTGTTCTGCCTCTCTGTGTCTTCACTCAAAGATTTTGTGATGACTTCTAAAATAAAGTCATCAGTAACACCTATGCCTGAAATGTGTGGTTTAAGGTCTCGTCGGATGTATGCGCATTTTTCATTCATACCTTGGTAGAGGGAATGAAGAAATAATCCCTGTACCAGTTTACTGTCATACTGAAAGCCGGTACTCTGTTTAGAGGCAAAAATAACACGCTGTTTTAACCCCATAAGTCTGTACATAAACTGTTGTGGGCTTTCTCTGTCAAGTTGTTTTGCATTGCTCTACTGCTGAAATAATTCAGTAGTGCTTTTTTCTCGGAAATGTGCCCCGAGAAAGCGCTTTAACTCGGTTACTGTTAGGTTATCTTTGGTAATGAGCATGTCTTTAAAGTTACCGGGCTTGATTATCTTAAGCACCGTTCTAATAACCTCAGTCTCAGTAAAACCTTCAGTTACTCCCTCATAAATTTGCTTAGACAAGCTGTTAAAGCTTAAATCCGAATCTCTATCTGAAATTTGGCCTCCATGAATCTTAAATTCTCTGCGGGGTAACAATGTAGCAACATCTGCTAGTCTTACCAACCCAGTCACCTGATCAGCAACCACTGTTTGTCGCACAGTCTCACTTATTGCAGATTTTACTGCTGCTTGTTTCGTTTCCGACACTGATGCGACAGCATCTTCTTCAGATGCCTGGCCTGGTTCTCTTGCTTCCTGAAGCAGCTGCAGTTCATCAATGAGGTCACGAAATATGAGTAGGCGAGACATACCCTGGTCCTCCAGACTCTTCATTGTTTTACTTCTTAAGAAGTCAACAATAAAGTCAAAGAGATCCACTTCAGTCGCGTCCTCACCTGGCAAATCTTCATCCACCTCATCTCGGCATGATTCTGCAAGTTTGTAAAGCAAGTCTTTGTTGGCGGCACTGGTCAACTGACGAAGCTGTTGCTGGATTTCCCACTGTAGATCATGAAGTAAGGCCATCTCCGGATACCAAATGTCTTTAACCTGGTTCTTGGCTCCGTACACAGGGGATCAGGAACCCACGGTTCTAACGTGATTAGCACCAGTCCACCAGGAGGCGCTAATCCCGGACGAGCCCCAAATTTGTTGCCCTCCTGGTATTACCAGGAGAAGGCGAAAGTGTCCTGACAGTCTCAACGTGTAAGGCTGTGGTGGAAATAGAGGAGACACTTGTTGAGCTGACGTTACGCTGCTCAAACAGAAGGATTTCTTCTTCTTGTGTGGTCCTACTCAACCTCACACCACTGACGCGATTAGCGCCCACTAGCGGACGGATGTCAGATAGCGCTGTTGTGACTGATATTGCTTTTCTATGATGCATGACAAAGAAAAAAAAAAGAGATTGAGGGAAAACAGAATTAAATAGGGGTGTTTGTTTTTTTTTTAACCACTTTATCTGTTTTGAACCCACTACAGATACACATTGTGACACATCCTCCCCTCCAGACTCACGTAACATAATGACCGTGCTGCATGCTGCTTTGTTTTCCTTTTCTTTCTTTGTTTTCTATAGGCTACATGTCCGGCAATCAGACATGAAAGCCCGCACACTCACAAGCACGCAAACCTTCCCCCATTCATACAAACACGTACGCAATCACACAAAATGCGCAACGTGTACCCTCCCCACATCGACACCCACACCTACTTGCCCTCTCTCCTGTCTTCCCTGTCTCCTGCCTTTCCTCTCTCCTCCTGCAACACCCCCAGGACCCACTGGGTTTCACTGCGGGCACCTCCACGGCTGAGGTCCGGGATCTCTGCAGGGTTCTAGGACAGCTTGGTGTGTGTCTCTGTACTAGAACCCTGCAGAGCTGGAAGGATTTTAGCTTCAGGCTGCAAGATGGGGTCTATATATAATGTTGGCCACATACGTCATCGTTTATGTAATCTCTGACCACGCCCACACACCAGGACCCCTATTCTATACCAGGGGCATGGCACCGAATACCACGCCCACAATGGGGTGGGGCTTCAAATAAAAATTTATGTTAAAATGGCACCTTGTGAAGACTCTGTTTAGTGATTATTATTATTATATTATTATTATTTCATGCTTGTATGTATCTTCAAAAAGAGGTGATGAGTCAGCTGAAGGATCAGGATCAAACACACACACAGATACATCACACTGGTCGGAAGAAAATATGTCATAAATGATGTCATAAAAAGATGATTATGGTTACCACGGTTACAAATGTAATCATGGCAACCAAACAAAGTCTCCTGACAAGATGACATCATTGTCATGAAAGGTTAAGCCCCGCTGTTGTCATGGTTACATTATAACCCAGAGAAAGTTTGGTGACAGGAGACATATTTCCTAAAAATTCCAAACACAACAAAGTAAACAGGATGTGTTTTATTTGCACTTCTTTTCACTGTTTAGTTTACTTTAAATAGTGTTTAAAGGTTGTTTTGTTTTTGTTTGATTCTAGTGAAATAATGCATTTGATACATATAAAAACGAACCAACGTCATGGATACACAATGTGACACATCCTCCCCTGCAGACTGACGTAACATCATGACCGTGCTGCACGCTGCTTTGTTTTCTTTTTCTTTCTTTGTTTTTTATAGGCTACATGTCCGGCAATCAGACATGGTAGCCCGCACACTGGCAAGCACGCAAACCATAAATAATCTGGCGACGATCAGCAGGCTGGACTGGTCTTCAGACTATGCTGATTGCCAGATGCTGACAGAAAAAACCTCCCAAAGATCTGACTCGGTGGCAGCGGACGATGTCTGCTCGGGTCCTCAGTGCTCCATCTAACCTACTTGCATTCATGTCTGCATTCATGCTTGTTTGCCTGCATGCATTCATTCTCTGTAGCGCTTTGTCCAGTTAAGGTCAGTCTATCCCAGCAACCATCAGGCGAGAGCCGGGTACACCTGGACAGGTCTCCAGTCCATCACGGGGAAAAACCAGTTTCATTCCACAGTCACAGTTTGATTTTCCTGATTTTGTGAATGGAAGTTAAATGACTGACATGGATGCTTGATGAAGCTGTTATAACTTAGTTTTCAGGTAAGTAAATAAGTTTTAAAATGTGAGAGACGGTATATAGCTGCTGTATGCAGATGTTGCAACAGAATTATTAGATCAAAATACATTTTCTGTTTTTTATTGTCGTCAAGCAGAAACATTTCAGTCATTTTTGTCAAGAAATAATTGTTGTACTCTCATTTATTGCTGTTCACACAGGAATGTGTGACAGGAACTGGACAACACCTGTGTTGTGACACAGTGGGCTTTCTGCTCCATTGTGATGAGCAGAATTAAGGTGGGATCATATTATTATTATTATATTATTATTATTGTTAATAATAATAATAAATAATATTGATAAAAAAATAATAACAATATTATTATTATTATCATCCATTAATAATATCTTATCATTCATTAATAATGTTTCATTATTATTATCATCCTTAATATCATCATTATCATTATTTTATGATTATTATTAATATTATCATCATATTATTATTAGTAGTAGTATTATTTCTATCATTAATAATATTTTATCATTATTATTACAATGATTATTATTATTATGATTATTAATGTTATTATTACTATTGTTATTAAATTATTACTATTTTTAATATTATCATCATCATTATTATTATTATTATTATTATCATTATTGTTATTATTATTATTATTATCATCATTTCGTGCTTGTATGTATCTTTAAAAAGAGGTGATGTGTCAGTTGAAGGATCAGTATCAAACACACACTACAAACCGGATGTACCCTCCCCAAACCGACACTCACACCTACTTGCCCTCTCTCCTGTCTTCCCTCTCTCCTGCCTTTCCTCTCTCCTCCTACAACACCCCCAGGACCCACTGGGTTTCACTGCGGGCACCTCCACGGCTGAGGTCCGGGATCTCTGCAGGGTTCTAGGACAGCTTGGTGTGTGTCTCTGTACTAGAACCCTGCAGGAACCCTTCACAGAGCTGGAAGGATTTTAGCTTCAGGCTGCAAGATGGGGCCTATTTATACTGTTGGCCACATACGTCATCGTTTATGTAATCTCTGACCACGCCCACACACCAGGACCCCTATTCTATACCAGGGGCGTGGCACCGAATACCACGCCCACAAAGGGGCGGGACTTCAAATCAACGTTTATGTTAAGATGGCACCTTGTGAAGACTCTGTTTAGTGATTATTATTATTATTATTATTATTATTTCATGCTTGTATGCATCTTTAAAAAGAGGTGATGAGTCAGCTGAAGGATCAGGATCAAACACACACACAGATACATCACACTGGTCGGAATAAATACGTCATAAATGATGTCATAGAAAGATGATTATGGTTACCACGGTTACAAATGTAATCATGGCAACCAAACAAAGTCTCCTGACAAGATGACATCATTGTCATGAAAGGTTAAGCCCCGCTGTTGTCATGGTTACATTATAACCCAGAGGAAGTTTGGTGACAGGAGACATATTTCCTAAAAATTCCAAACACAACAAAGTAAACAGGATGTGTTTTATTTGCACTTCTTTTCACTCTTTAGTTTACTTTAAATAGTGTTTAAAGGTTGTTTTGTTTTTGTTGGAGTTTAGTGAAATAATGCATTTGGTACATGTAAACACGACCCAACGTCATGGATATGTTGCCCTCCTGGTATTACCAGGAGAAGGCGAAAGTGTCCTGACAGTCTCAACGTGTAAGGCTGTGGTGGAAACAGAGGAGACACACGTTGAGCTGACGTTACGCTGCTCAAACAGAAAGATTTATTCTTCTTGTGTGACCTTACTCAACCTCACACCACTGACGCGATTTGCGCTCACTAGCCGCCGGATGTCAGATTGCGCTGTTGTGACTGATATTGGTTTTCTATGTTGCATGACAAAGGAAAAAAAAAGATTGAGGGAAAACAGAATTAAATAGGGGTGTTTTTAACCACTTTATCTGTTTTGACCCCACTACACTCTCCCCCACTAAAGAAAGAATGGCTCCTGACATTTGGTAATGTACTAGAGTGTTCCAGTTATGGTAGAATGGGTGGGGATGGATTGAATAAGGAAATGGGGCAAAACTATAAGTTCCTGCCAGGGGTTGACTAAGTAAGAAAGGGTTTACACTTTCACTCAACTGGTGATATGAGGGTTGACCAAGAATATCATATGTGAACTTTGCTGTCGGTCTTGCTCTCCTCTGTGACCTCCTCACATCACCTTCTCCTGTATGTCCAAAATCCATTTCATCTCTTTGATCTGGCTCATGATCATCTAACCCTGGTACATTGTCAGAATCTTCAGAGTTTGGTTCCATCCCAACTTCTTGTCTTTCTGGAGGGTATAACTCCCTGGCTGTTACCCTCAGATTAGGCTGGTTTTGAGAATTCTGGCTTGAAACAACTGGTCCCAGTTGTTGAGGAGCTTGCAGTGCCATGACAGATTGCTGTTGTGGAGGATTTACCAGTCCAAAACATGGAAGTTTGCTCCGGAGATCATAAGAATATGCAGATTCCTGCTCCTCATCAGAGTTGTCTGTCTCAGTCTCTGTTTGTTTAGTCCTGTGGCTGTGTTGTTTCGGCCTATTCTGCCGTTTCTTTCCTTCAGTTGGTATTTCATCTTCGAGAGGTAGTTCGTTTACTGGCAGGAGAAGATTTCTATGCAACACTCGCATGGTTTTGCTGCCTCTCTCTGGTTGTACTTTATAGACTGGGCCATCTTCAAATCGTTCCACAACGCGGTATGCTACTTTTCCCCAGTAAGTCCGCAATTTCCCAGGGCCTCCTCTCTGTGAGAGATTTCTTACCAGGACCCTGTCTCCTGGTTGGAGGGCAACACCTCTGGCATGTCTATCATATTGTTTTTTTTTTACCCTTAACACAGACTTTTGACTGTTTTCAGCCGCTATTGGGTATGCAACATGCATCCTGTCTACCCACCTTTGTACAAATGTCTGGTGATTCTGCGCTTCTATCTCCCTCCTAGTACCAAAAAGCAAGTCAACTGGTAGCTGCGGAGCCCTGCTGTACAAGAGGAAAAATGGAGAAAACCCTGTAGATTCGTGCCTGGTACAGTTGTATGCGTGCACAATATGGGGTAGATGATCTTTCCATTCACTTTTTATTTCCTCCTATAATGTGCGCAACATTTGGAGAAGGGTGCGATTCAAATGCTCCACTGGGTTGCATTGCGGTTGATAAGAAGTCGTGCGAGAATGAGCAATCCCTGAAAGTTGTTGTAATCTCTGGAAAAGGCTTTTCTCAAACTCCTGTCCTTGGTCATGATGCAACTTTTCTGGGTACCCAAAACGGGGAATAAAGTCCTGAAAGATCTTTTCGGCTGCGGTTTTCCCAGATTTATTTCTCGTTGGATACGCCTGTGCGAAACGTGTAAAATGGTCAACGATCACAAGGATATACTCGTAGCCCCCTTTACTAGGCTCCAAATGTAAATAGTCGACACAGACTAACTCAAAAGGTGCACTTGTTGTGATGGATCCCATTTGGGCTTTTGGTGGAATGTTGGGGTGTTTTTGTTTAATGCAGAGACATTTTTTTGTCACATAATCTTCAATGTCTTGCTGCATATGTGGCCAATAAAACCGTTCCCGGGCAAGATGGATGACCTTCTCAGATCCCACATGTCCCATATCATCATGCAAGCTTTTTAACACGACCGGTTTAAGCTGTTGAGGGACGACAAGTTGTTTATTTCGGTCCGTCTTCCGGTAGTGTAAACTGCCTTCCACCATTAGCTTCTTCCACTTATAGAGTAGCTTTCTTGTCAGTTTGCTCGTTGCTTTTTCTTTTTCATCTCCTGTTGGAGTCCTTCCTTTCAGTTTCAGAAATACAATCTCTTTAATAACTGGATCATTCCGTTGGGCAGTCCTGATGTCCTCTTGTGTGATTCTAGAAATGCTCTCTGGTGATGCAGCATTCGCATCCTCACTGTTAAGCTGTAGGACAGCCACCCAAGGAACATCACTGTCGTGTGCTGCTTTGCTACCCTGCCACACTGCAGAAATTACCTCTGACGATACAGCCTCTGTGAAATGATGTATCTGCTGGGGAAGCTTAACTGGGTATCTGGACAACATGTCAGCATCAGCGTTTCTCTTTCCAGGTCTAAACTTGATGTCAAAATGAAAATCAGCTAATTCTCCAACCCATCTGTGACCCACTGCGTTTAGTCTTGCTGAACTCAAGACATAGGTCAGGGGGTTATTATCTATATAGACAGTAAAGGGTGGCGCGTAGTACAGATAATCCCGAAATTTGTCACAGATTGCCCATTTGAGTGCCAGAAATTCTAGTTTGCCTGAGTGAAGATGGTAGTTTTTCTCTGCCGGCGTCAATGTCCTGAACCCATATCCAATCACACGCAGTTTGTTGTTTTGCTGTTGATATAATACAGCCCCAAGTCCTTCGTTTGAAGCATCAGTATGCAATACAAATGGTAAATCAAGGTCTGGATAAGCAAGGATAGGAGGGTTTATCAACATCTTGACTAACCTGGACAACACATTTTGATGCTCAGCAATCCAAGTGATGGGTGTACGGGAGGGGAGTTGTCCCTTGTTTTCTTTTCTTTTCCTATGTTGTTCTGAGACAAGGTGACTTTACTGCTCTCTCCTTGGTTCTGTAGCAACTCAAACAAGGGCCTGGCTACACGTGAGAAATCTTGAATAAAGGACCGGTAATAGCTGAGAAATCCAAGCAAAGTTCGAACCTCCCCAACTGTGGAGGCTTTCTTTTCTTTAAGAGCCATTACTGCTTCCAAATCCTTTGGGTCAATCTGGATTCCATTCTCTAACACCATCCGCCCAAGGTAACGGATTTGTCTTTGGAAAAGTTCACACTTGGCTGGACGAAGTTTGATGCCATGTGTCGCATCCGGGAGAAAACTTGGCGGAGATGATTCACATGATCGTCAAAAGTTTTAGAATGGCAAAGAACATCATCTAAATATGGTACACAACACTCATCCCTGATGCCCTCTAAAACTCCCTCCATGCACCTCTGGAATGCGGCTGGTGCGTTGGTCAGTCCAAAGGGTATCCTTATCCATTCATAGAGTCCCCAAGGTGTGCTAAATGCTGTTAAATGTCTCGACTCCTCACTCACAAAACCTTGATGATATGCACTACCTTGGTCTAAGATGGAAAACCACGAATTGCCTCCCAAACTGTCCAGCAGATCGTGAATCCGTGGCAGCAGGTGACGGTCAGGGATGGTTTCGCAGTTGAGCTCACGGAAGTGAACACACAGTCGCAGGCTACTGTCTTTTTTCAGCACGCATACCACTGGTGAGGAATAAGATGAGACAGATTTACAGGTCCATCCTCTTTCTAAAAGGTTTTTAATGTACTCCTTTACCTCTTTATATAGTGGTCGTGGAATGGAGTTGTAATTTTTCTGAACAGCCGCGTTATCTTTTGTCTTGATTTTTAGCTGCAAGCCAGGAATACATCCAATGTCTCCCTCCGCACGAGCAAAAACATCAGACTCATCATTGAGAAGTTGTCGCACCACCTTTTGTTCATGGTCAGAAAGATGACCTAGGTTGTCGTCTGGATGCCATTTTTCTGGCCCAGGGTTTCCTTTTGCATTGACGTGGCAATCATCATTTGAGCTTCCAGGGGCAGTGCATGGCAGAGGACTGTCACTGAGGTCTGGTTGTTTCCGAGGAGATGACTGCATGGTTACAGGTTTACTATCTGTGATCTCTTTGAGGCAACCTAAGACTGTCTTTGGAAGTATGAAGAGGTCTCGCTTGGTTGTGTTTTGGACAGGTATTTTCACTATTTTGGAAGCCCCAGCTGGTACATCAACAAGAGCAGGGAACAACTCCAACCCATCTGGCAGCCTACACTCAACATGGGGTTCAAACAGCATTGCCCCTCCCCCAGGATAAGCCCTTATCCTACACTTCACCTCACAAATTTGGCTACTGGGGACTGTTAGCCCTTCCTTTCCAACTTTCACCCCCAACCTTTCTGACTCTTCCTGGGATGGCATTGTTTGAACGACAGAGACTAGAGTTTCAACATTGACCCTCTGAACTTTAAGGGCTTCTGACAGTAAATCTACCAAGCTTAAGTCATCTGCTTGGTGACTGCTTTCCTTCATGATTTCTTGAATTACATTAAAGCCTAACAATGGGCTGCTCACACTCTCTTTGCTTACTAGCATTGGAACACAGAGTGCAACAGAGCCGTGTCGGTGACTTGTGATCTCAAACAGAACCTCTATCCACCCGTCAAATGGCACCTCTGTCCCATTGGCTGCTGTAAATTTGAGCGGGTGATCAGGCAGCAGAGTCTCTAGTGGCTGAATACTTAGATTTGGCAAGGCCTTCTGTACCCAAGATTTCTCTACTATACTGACTTGTTCCCCACTGTCCAACAGCATCTGAAGTTTAACCCCATTAAGACAACAAGTTATCATGCGCCTCCCACCGATCAGCTGTGCAACGTGCTTTCCCCCTGGCACATTGATTTGTCTGGAGAACTTGTTAGAAGATGGCATTTTCCCTTTAGGGTGTGGCTTTTCTGAGGTCGGGGACCCTACATGAAGTCTGGTCACTCCCCAGTGACCTCATCCGGTTTCCCAACTTCTGCAAGCACCCAATTGCTCTGTGCCCCTCTTTTCCACAACGGAAACAGTGTGTGCAATTCCCAATTCCTTGGGAGATACATTGTTGGCACTTCCCTTTTGCTTCTGGTATGGCTGACTGTTTTGGATGTGGTGACATGGAATGTGTGTTCTCAGTTGCTGTGTTTACTACAGGTGTGAGAACTTTCTCAGTACTCTTAGTCAAAGATGACACTTGTAATGTTAGCTCTTGAATAGCGGTCCGATTGGCTTGGACTTCTGCCTGCACCTGAACTACATTCTGGGTGTCCTTTCCCTGATGTATTGCACTGACACTGACTGCTTTCTGCTTGTGCATCTGGCCTGACCTGTTCTGCCTCTCTGTGTCTTCACTCAAAGATTTTGTGATGACTTCTAAAATAAAGTCATCAGTAACACCTATGCCTGAAATGTGTGGTTTAAGGTCTCGTCGGATGTATGCGCATTTTTCATTCATACCTTGGTAGAGGGAATGAAGAAATAATCCCTGTACCAGTTTACTGTCATACTGAAAGCCGGTACTCTGTTTAGAGGCAAAAATAACACGCTGTTTTAACCCCATAAGTCTGTACATAAACTGTTGTGGGCTTTCTCTGTCAAGTTGTTTTGCATTGCTCTACTGCTGAAATAATTCAGTAGTGCTTTTTTCTCGGAAATGTGCCCCGAGAAAGCGCTTTAACTCGGTTACTGTTAGGTTATCTTTGGTAATGAGCATGTCTTTAAAGTTACCGGGCTTGATTATCTTAAGCACCGTTCTAATAACCTCAGTCTCAGTAAAACCTTCAGTTACTCCCTCATAAATTTGCTTAGACAAGCTGTTAAAGCTTAAATCCGAATCTCTATCTGAAATTTGGCCTCCATGAATCTTAAATTCTCTGCGGGGTAACAATGTAGCAACATCTGCTAGTCTTACCAACCCAGTCACCTGATCAGCAACCACTGTTTGTCGCACAGTCTCACTTATTGCAGATTTTACTGCTGCTTGTTTCGTTTCCGACACTGATGCGACAGCATCTTCTTCAGATGCCTGGCCTGGTTCTCTTGCTTCCTGAAGCAGCTGCAGTTCATCAATGAGGTCACGAAATATGAGTAGGCGAGACATACCCTGGTCCTCCAGACTCTTCATTGTTTTACTTCTTAAGAAGTCAACAATAAAGTCAAAGAGATCCACTTCAGTCGCGTCCTCACCTGGCAAATCTTCATCCACCTCATCTCGGCATGATTCTGCAAGTTTGTAAAGCAAGTCTTTGTTGGCGGCACTGGTCAACTGACGAAGCTGTTGCTGGATTTCCCACTGTAGATCATGAAGTAAGGCCATCTCCGGATACCAAATGTCTTTAACCTGGTTCTTGGCTCCGTACACAGGGGATCAGGAACCCACGGTTCTAACGTGATTAGCACCAGTCCACCAGGAGGCGCTAATCCCGGACGAGCCCCAAATTTGTTGCCCTCCTGGTATTACCAGGAGAAGGCGAAAGTGTCCTGACAGTCTCAACGTGTAAGGCTGTGGTGGAAATAGAGGAGACACTTGTTGAGCTGACGTTACGCTGCTCAAACAGAAGGATTTCTTCTTCTTGTGTGGTCCTACTCAACCTCACACCACTGACGCGATTAGCGCCCACTAGCGGACGGATGTCAGATAGCGCTGTTGTGACTGATATTGCTTTTCTATGATGCATGACAAAGAAAAAAAAAAGAGATTGAGGGAAAACAGAATTAAATAGGGGTGTTTGTTTTTTTTTTAACCACTTTATCTGTTTTGAACCCACTACAGATACACATTGTGACACATCCTCCCCTCCAGACTCACGTAACATAATGACCGTGCTGCATGCTGCTTTGTTTTCCTTTTCTTTCTTTGTTTTCTATAGGCTACATGTCCGGCAATCAGACATGAAAGCCCGCACACTCACAAGCACGCAAACCTTCCCCCATTCATACAAACACGTACGCAATCACACAAAATGCGCAACGTGTACCCTCCCCACATCGACACCCACACCTACTTGCCCTCTCTCCTGTCTTCCCTGTCTCCTGCCTTTCCTCTCTCCTCCTGCAACACCCCCAGGACCCACTGGGTTTCACTGCGGGCACCTCCACGGCTGAGGTCCGGGATCTCTGCAGGGTTCTAGGACAGCTTGGTGTGTGTCTCTGTACTAGAACCCTGCAGGAACCCTTCACAGAGCTGGAAGGATTTTAGCTTCAGGCTGCAAGATGGGGTCTATATATAATGTTGGCCACATACGTCATCGTTTATGTAATCTCTGACCACGCCCACACACCAGGACCCCTATTCTATACCAGGGGCGTGGCACCGAATACCACGCCCACAATGGGGTGGGGCTTCAAATAAAAATTTATGTTAAAATGGCACCTTGTGAAGACTCTGTTTAGTGATTATTATTATTATATTATTATTATTTCATGCTTGTATGTATCTTCAAAAAGAGGTGATGAGTCAGCTGAAGGATCAGGATCAAACACACACACAGATACATCACACTGGTCGGAAGAAAATATGTCATAAATGATGTCATAAAAAGATGATTATGGTTACCACGGTTACAAATGTAATCATGGCAACCAAACAAAGTCTCCTGACAAGATGACATCATTGTCATGAAAGGTTAAGCCCCGCTGTTGTCATGGTTACATTATAACCCAGAGAAAGTTTGGTGACAGGAGACATATTTCCTAAAAATTCCAAACACAACAAAGTAAACAGGATGTGTTTTATTTGCACTTCTTTTCACTGTTTAGTTTACTTTAAATAGTGTTTAAAGGTTGTTTTGTTTTTGTTTGATTCTAGTGAAATAATGCATTTGATACATATAAAAACGAACCAACGTCATGGATACACAATGTGACACATCCTCCCCTGCAGACTGACGTAACATCATGACCGTGCTGCACGCTGCTTTGTTTTCTTTTTCTTTCTTTGTTTTTTATAGGCTACATGTCCGGCAATCAGACATGGTAGCCCGCACACTGGCAAGCACGCAAACCATAAATAATCTGGCGACGATCAGCAGGCTGGACTGGTCTTCAGACTATGCTGATTGCCAGATGCTGACAGAAAAAACCTCCCAAAGATCTGACTCGGTGGCAGCGGACGATGTCTGCTCGGGTCCTCAGTGCTCCATCTAACCTACTTGCATTCATGTCTGCATTCATGCTTGTTTGCCTGCATGCATTCATTCTCTGTAGCGCTTTGTCCAGTTAAGGTCAGTCTATCCCAGCAACCATCAGGCGAGAGCCGGGTACACCTGGACAGGTCTCCAGTCCATCACGGGGAAAAACCAGTTTCATTCCACAGTCACAGTTTGATTTTCCTGATTTTGTGAATGGAAGTTAAATGACTGACATGGATGCTTGATGAAGCTGTTATAACTTAGTTTTCAGGTAAGTAAATAAGTTTTAAAACGTGAGAGACGGTATATAGCTGCTGTATGCAGATGTTGCAACAGAATTATTAGATCAAAATACATTTTATGTTTTTTATGCTCGTCAAGCAGAAACATTTCAGTCATTTTTGTCAAGAAATAATTGTTGTACTCTCATTTATTGCTGTTCACACAGGAATGTGTGACAGGAACTGGACAACACCTGTGTTGTGACACGGTGGGCTTTCTGCTCCATTGTGATGAGCAGAATTAAGGTGGGATCATATTATTATTATTATATTATTATTATTGTTAATAATAATAATAATAATAATAATAATAATAATAAATAATATTGATAAAAAAAAAATAATATTATTATTATTATCATCCATTAATAATATCTTATCATTCATTAATAATGTTTCATTATTATTATCATCCTTAATATCATCATTATCATTATTTTATGATTATTATTAATATTATCATCATATTATTATTAGTAGTAGTATTATTTCTATCATTAATAATATTTTATCATTATTATTACAATGATTATTATTATTATGATTATTAATGTTATTATTACTATTGTTATTAAATTATTACTATTTTTAATATTATCATCATCATTATTATTATTATTATTATTATCATTATTGTTATTATTATTATTATTATCATCATTTCGTGCTTGTATGTATCTTTAAAAAGAGGTGATGTGTCAGTTGAAGGATCAGTATCAAACACACACTACAAACCGGATGTACCCTCCCCAAACCAACACTCACACCTACTGGCCCTCTCTCCTGCCTTCCCTCTCTCCTGCCTTTCCTCTCTCCTCCTGCAACACCCCCAGGACCCACTGGGTTTCACTGCGGGCACCTCCACGGCTGAGGTCCGGGATCTCTGCAGGGTTCTAGGACAGAGACACAAACCAAGCTGTCCTAGAACCCTGCAGGAACCCTTCACAGAGCTGGAAGGATTTTAGCTTCAGGCTGCAAGATGGGGCCTATTTATACTGTTGGCCACATACGTCATCGTTTATGTAATCTCTGACCACGCCCACACACCAGGACCCCTATTCTATACCAGGGGCGTGGCACCGAATACCACGCCCACAAAGGGGCGGGACTTCAAATCAACGTTTATGTTAAGATGGCACCTTGTGAAGACTCTGTTTAGTGATTATTATTATTATTATTATTATTTCATGCTTGTATGCATCTTTAAAAAGAGGTGATGAGTCAGCTGAAGGATCAGGATCAAACACACACACAGATACATCACACTGGTCGGAATAAATACGTCATAAATGATGTCATAGAAAGATGATTATGGTTACCACGGTTACAAATGTAATCATGGCAACCAAACAAAGTCTCCTGACAAGATGACATCATTGTCATGAAAGGTTAAGCCCCGCTGTTGTCATGGTTACATTATAACCCAGAGGAAGTTTGGTGACAGGAGACATATTTCCTAAAAATTCCAAACACAACAAAGTAAACAGGATGTGTTTTATTTGCACTTCTTTTCACTCTTTAGTTTACTTTAAATAGTGTTTAAAGGTTGTTTTGTTTTTGTTGGATTTTAGTGAAATAATGCATTTGGTACATGTAAACACGACCCAACGTCATGGATATGTTGCCCTCCTGGTATTACCAGGAGAAGGCGAAAGTGTCCTGACAGTCTCAACGTGTAAGGCTGTGGTGGAAACAGAGGAGACACACGTTGAGCTGACGTTACGCTGCTCAAACAGAAAGATTTATTCTTCTTGTGTGACCTTACTCAACCTCACACCACTGACGCGATTTGCGCTCACTAGCGGCCGGATGTCAGATTGCGCTGTTGTGACTGATATTGGTTTTCTATGTTGCATGACAAAGGAAAAAAAAAAGATTGAGGGAAAACAGAATTAAATAGGGGTGTTTTTAACCACTTTATCTGTTTTGACCCCACTACACTCTCCCCCACTAAAGAAAGAATGGCTCCTGACATTTGGTAATGTACTAGAGTGTTCCAGTTATGGTAGAATGGGTGGGGATGGATTGAATAAGGAAATGGGGCAAAACTATAAGTTCCTGCCAGGGGTTGACTAAGTAAGAAAGGGTTTACACTTTCACTCAACTGGTGATATGAGGGTTGACCAAGAATATCATATGTGAACTTTGCTGTCGGTCTTGCTCTCCTCTGTGACCTCCTCACATCACCTTCTCCTGTATGTCCAAAATCCATTTCATCTCTTTGATCTGGCTCATGATCATCTAACCCTGGTACATTGTCAGAATCTTCAGAGTTTGGTTCCATCCCAACTTCTTGTCTTTCTGGAGGGTATAACTCCCTGGCTGTTACCCTCAGATTAGGCTGGTTTTGAGAATTCTGGCTTGAAACAACTGGTCCCAGTTGTTGAGGAGCTTGCAGTGCCATGACAGATTGCTGTTGTGGAGGATTTACCAGTCCAAAACATGGAAGTTTGCTCCGGAGATCATAAGAATATGCAGATTCCTGCTCCTCATCAGAGTTGTCTGTCTCAGTCTCTGTTTGTTTAGTCCTGTGGCTGTGTTGTTTCGGCCTATTCTGCCGTTTCTTTCCTTCAGTTGGTATTTCATCTTCGAGAGGTAGTTCGTTTACTGGCAGGAGAAGATTTCTATGCAACACTCGCATGGTTTTGCTGCCTCTCTCTGGTTGTACTTTATAGACTGGGCCATCTTCAAATCGTTCCACAACGCGGTATGCTACTTTTCCCCAGTAAGTCCGCAATTTCCCAGGGCCTCCTCTCTGTGAGAGATTTCTTACCAGGACCCTGTCTCCTGGTTGGAGGGCAACACCTCTGGCATGTCTATCATATTGTTTTTTTTTTACCCTTAACACAGACTTTTGACTGTTTTCAGCCGCTATTGGGTATGCAACATGCATCCTGTCTACCCACCTTTGTACAAATGTCTGGTGATTCTGCGCTTCTATCTCCCTCCTAGTACCAAAAAGCAAGTCAACTGGTAGCTGCGGAGCCCTGCTGTACAAGAGGAAAAATGGAGAAAACCCTGTAGATTCGTGCCTGGTACAGTTGTATGCGTGCACAATATGGGGTAGATGATCTTTCCATTCACTTTTTATTTCCTCCTATAATGTGCGCAACATTTGGAGAAGGGTGCGATTCAAATGCTCCACTGGGTTGCATTGCGGTTGATAAGAAGTCGTGCGAGAATGAGCAATCCCTGAAAGTTGTTGTAATCTCTGGAAAAGGCTTTTCTCAAACTCCTGTCCTTGGTCATGATGCAACTTTTCTGGGTACCCAAAACGGGGAATAAAGTCCTGAAAGATCTTTTCGGCTGCGGTTTTCCCAGATTTATTTCTCGTTGGATACGCCTGTGCGAAACGTGTAAAATGGTCAACGATCACAAGGATATACTCGTAGCCCCCTTTACTAGGCTCCAAATGTAAATAGTCGACACAGACTAACTCAAAAGGTGCACTTGTTGTGATGGATCCCATTTGGGCTTTTGGTGGAATGTTGGGGTGTTTTTGTTTAATGCAGAGACATTTTTTTGTCACATAATCTTCAATGTCTTGCTGCATATGTGGCCAATAAAACCGTTCCCGGGCAAGATGGATGACCTTCTCAGATCCCACATGTCCCATATCATCATGCAAGCTTTTTAACACGACCGGTTTAAGCTGTTGAGGGACGACAAGTTGTTTATTTCGGTCCGTCTTCCGGTAGTGTAAACTGCCTTCCACCATTAGCTTCTTCCACTTATAGAGTAGCTTTCTTGTCAGTTTGCTCGTTGCTTTTTCTTTTTCATCTCCTGTTGGAGTCCTTCCTTTCAGTTTCAGAAATACAATCTCTTTAATAACTGGATCATTCCGTTGGGCAGTCCTGATGTCCTCTTGTGTGATTCTAGAAATGCTCTCTGGTGATGCAGCATTCGCATCCTCACTGTTAAGCTGTAGGACAGCCACCCAAGGAACATCACTGTCGTGTGCTGCTTTGCTACCCTGCCACACTGCAGAAATTACCTCTGACGATACAGCCTCTGTGAAATGATGTATCTGCTGGGGAAGCTTAACTGGGTATCTGGACAACATGTCAGCATCAGCGTTTCTCTTTCCAGGTCTAAACTTGATGTCAAAATGAAAATCAGCTAATTCTCCAACCCATCTGTGACCCACTGCGTTTAGTCTTGCTGAACTCAGGACATAGGTCAGGGGGTTATTATCTATATAGACAGTAAAGGGTGGCGCGTAGTACAGATAATCCCGAAATTTGTCACAGATTGCCCATTTGAGTGCCAGAAATTCTAGTTTGCCTGAGTGAAGATGGTAGTTTTTCTCTGCCGGCGTCAATGTCCTGAACCCATATCCAATCACACGCAGTTTGTTGTTTTGCTGTTGATATAATACAGCCCCAAGTCCTTCGTTTGAAGCATCAGTATGCAATACAAATGGTAAATCAAGGTCTGGATAAGCAAGGATAGGAGGGTTTATCAACATCTTGACTAACCTGGACAACACATTTTGATGCTCAGCAATCCAAGTGATGGGTGTACGGGAGGGGAGTTGTCCCTTGTTTTCTTTTCTTTTCCTATGTTGTTCTGAGACAAGGTGACTTTACTGCTCTCTCCTTGGTTCTGTAGCAACTCAAACAAGGGCCTGGCTACACGTGAGAAATCTTGAATAAAGGACCGGTAATAGCTGAGAAATCCAAGCAAAGTTCGAACCTCCCCAACTGTGGAGGCTTTCTTTTCTTTAAGAGCCATTACTGCTTCCAAATCCTTTGGGTCAATCTGGATTCCATTCTCTAACACCATCCGCCCAAGGTAACGGATTTGTCTTTGGAAAAGTTCACACTTGGCTGGACGAAGTTTGATGCCATGTGTCGCATCCGGGAGAAAACTTGGCGGAGATGATTCACATGATCGTCAAAAGTTTTAGAATGGCAAAGAACATCATCTAAATATGGTACACAACACTCATCCCTGATGCCCTCTAAAACTCCCTCCATGCACCTCTGGAATGCGGCTGGTGCGTTGGTCAGTCCAAAGGGTATCCTTATCCATTCATAGAGTCCCCAAGGTGTGCTAAATGCTGTTAAATGTCTCGACTCCTCACTCACAAAACCTTGATGATATGCACTACCTTGGTCTAAGATGGAAAACCACGAATTGCCTCCCAAACTGTCCAGCAGATCGTGAATCCGTGGCAGCAGGTGACGGTCAGGGATGGTTTCGCAGTTGAGCTCACGGAAGTGAACACACAGTCGCAGGCTACTGTCTTTTTTCAGCACGCATACCACTGGTGAGGAATAAGATGAGACAGATTTACAGGTCCATCCTCTTTCTAAAAGGTTTTTAATGTACTCCTTTACCTCTTTATATAGTGGTCGTGGAATGGAGTTGTAATTTTTCTGAACAGCCGCGTTATCTTTTGTCTTGATTTTTAGCTGCAAGCCAGGAATACATCCAATGTCTCCCTCCGCACGAGCAAAAACATCAGACTCATCATTGAGAAGTTGTCGCACCACCTTTTGTTCATGGTCAGAAAGATGACCTAGGTTGTCGTCTGGATGCCATTTTTCTGGCCCAGGGTTTCCTTTTGCATTGACGTGGCAATCATCATTTGAGCTTCCAGGGGCAGTGCATGGCAGAGGACTGTCACTGAGGTCTGGTTGTTTCCGAGGAGATGACTGCATGGTTACAGGTTTACTATCTGTGATCTCTTTGAGGCAACCTAAGACTGTCTTTGGAAGTATGAAGAGGTCTCGCTTGGTTGTGTTTTGGACAGGTATTTTCACTATTTTGGAAGCCCCAGCTGGTACATCAACAAGAGCAGGGAACAACTCCAACCCATCTGGCAGCCTACACTCAACATGGGGTTCAAACAGCATTGCCCCTCCCCCAGGATAAGCCCTTATCCTACACTTCACCTCACAAATTTGGCTACTGGGGACTGTTAGCCCTTCCTTTCCAACTTTCACCCCCAACCTTTCTGACTCTTCCTGGGATGGCATTGTTTGAACGACAGAGACTAGAGTTTCAACATTGACCCTCTGAACTTTAAGGGCTTCTGACAGTAAATCTACCAAGCTTAAGTCATCTGCTTGGTGACTGCTTTCCTTCATGATTTCTTGAATTACATTAAAGCCTAACAATGGGCTGCTCACACTCTCTTTGCTTACTAGCATTGGAACACAGAGTGCAACAGAGCCGTGTCGGTGACTTGTGATCTCAAACAGAACCTCTATCCACCCGTCAAATGGCACCTCTGTCCCATTGGCTGCTGTAAATTTGAGCGGGTGATCAGGCAGCAGTCTCTAGTGGCTGAATACTTAGATTTGGCAAGGCCTTCTGTACCCAAGATTTCTCTACTATACTGACTTGTTCCCCACTGTCCAACAGCATCTGAAGTTTAACCCCATTAAGACAACAAGTTATCATGCGCCTCCCACCGATCAGCTGTGCAACGTGCTTTCCCCCTGGCACATTGATTTGTCTGGAGAACTTGTTAGAAGATGGCATTTTCCCTTTAGGGTGTGGCTTTTCTGAGGTCGGGGACCCTACATGAAGTCTGGTCACTCCCCAGTGACCTCATCCGGTTTCCCAACTTCTGCAAGCACCCAATTGCTCTGTGCCCCTCTTTTCCACAACGGAAACAGTGTGTGCAATTCCCAATTCCTTGGGAGATACATTGTTGGCACTTCCCTTTTGCTTCTGGTATGGCTGACTGTTTTGGATGTGGTGACATGGAATGTGTGTTCTCAGTTGCTGTGTTTACTACAGGTGTGAGAACTTTCTCAGTACTCTTAGTCAAAGATGACACTTGTAATGTTAGCTCTTGAATAGCGGTCCGATTGGCTTGGACTTCTGCCTGCACCTGAACTACATTCTGGGTGTCCTTTCCCTGATGTATTGCACTGACACTGACTGCTTTCTGCTTGTGCATCTGGCCTGACCTGTTCTGCCTCTCTGTGTCTTCACTCAAAGATTTTGTGATGACTTCTAAAATAAAGTCATCAGTAACACCTATGCCTGAAATGTGTGGTTTAAGGTCTCGTCGGATGTATGCGCATTTTTCATTCATACCTTGGTAGAGGGAATGAAGAAATAATCCCTGTACCAGTTTACTGTCATACTGAAAGCCGGTACTCTGTTTAGAGGCAAAAATAACACGCTGTTTTAACCCCATAAGTCTGTACATAAACTGTTGTGGGCTTTCTCTGTCAAGTTGTTTTGCATTGCTCTACTGCTGAAATAATTCAGTAGTGCTTTTTTCTCGGAAATGTGCCCCGAGAAAGCGCTTTAACTCGGTTACTGTTAGGTTATCTTTGGTAATGAGCATGTCTTTAAAGTTACCGGGCTTGATTATCTTAAGCACCGTTCTAATAACCTCAGTCTCAGTAAAACCTTCAGTTACTCCCTCATAAATTTGCTTAGACAAGCTGTTAAAGCTTAAATCCGAATCTCTATCTGAAATTTGGCCTCCATGAATCTTAAATTCTCTGCGGGGTAACAATGTAGCAACATCTGCTAGTCTTACCAACCCAGTCACCTGATCAGCAACCACTGTTTGTCGCACAGTCTCACTTATTGCAGATTTTACTGCTGCTTGTTTCGTTTCCGACACTGATGCGACAGCATCTTCTTCAGATGCCTGGCCTGGTTCTCTTGCTTCCTGAAGCAGCTGCAGTTCATCAATGAGGTCACGAAATATGAGTAGGCGAGACATACCCTGGTCCTCCAGACTCTTCATTGTTTTACTTCTTAAGAAGTCAACAATAAAGTCAAAGAGATCCACTTCAGTCGCGTCCTCACCTGGCAAATCTTCATCCACCTCATCTCGGCATGATTCTGCAAGTTTGTAAAGCAAGTCTTTGTTGGCGGCACTGGTCAACTGACGAAGCTGTTGCTGGATTTCCCACTGTAGATCATGAAGTAAGGCCATCTCCGGATACCAAATGTCTTTAACCTGGTTCTTGGCTCCGTACACAGGGGATCAGGAACCCACGGTTCTAACGTGATTAGCACCAGTCCACCAGGAGGCGCTAATCCCGGACGAGCCCCAAATTTGTTGCCCTCCTGGTATTACCAGGAGAAGGCGAAAGTGTCCTGACAGTCTCAACGTGTAAGGCTGTGGTGGAAATAGAGGAGACACTTGTTGAGCTGACGTTACGCTGCTCAAACAGAAGGATTTCTTCTTCTTGTGTGGTCCTACTCAACCTCACACCACTGACGCGATTAGCGCCCACTAGCGGACGGATGTCAGATAGCGCTGTTGTGACTGATATTGCTTTTCTATGATGCATGACAAAGAAAAAAAAAAGAGATTGAGGGAAAACAGAATTAAATAGGGGTGTTTGTTTTTTTTTTAACCACTTTATCTGTTTTGAACCCACTACAGATACACATTGTGACACATCCTCCCCTCCAGACTCACGTAACATAATGACCGTGCTGCATGCTGCTTTGTTTTCCTTTTCTTTCTTTGTTTTCTATAGGCTACATGTCCGGCAATCAGACATGAAAGCCCGCACACTCACAAGCACGCAAACTTTCCCCCATTCATACAAACACGTACGCAATCACACAAAATGCGCAACGTGTACCCTCCCCACATCGACACCCACACCTACTTGCCCTCTCTCCTGTCTTCCCTGTCTCCTGCCTTTCCTCTCTCCTCCTGCAACACCCCCAGGACCCACTGGGTTTCACTGCGGGCACCTCCACGGCTGAGGTCCGGGATCTCTGCAGGGTTCTAGGACAGCTTGGTGTGTGTCTCTGTACTAGAACCCTGCAGGAACCCTTCACAGAGCTGGAAGGATTTTAGCTTCAGGCTGCAAGATGGGGTCTATATATAATGTTGGCCACATACGTCATCGTTTATGTAATCTCTGACCACGCCCACACACCAGGACCCCTATTCTATACCAGGGGCGTGGCACCGAATACCACGCCCACAATGGGGTGGGGCTTCAAATAAAAATTTATGTTAAAATGGCACCTTGTGAAGACTCTGTTTAGTGATTATTATTATTATATTATTATTATTTCATGCTTGTATGTATCTTCAAAAAGAGGTGATGAGTCAGCTGAAGGATCAGGATCAAACACACACACAGATACATCACACTGGTCGGAAGAAAATATGTCATAAATGATGTCATAAAAAGATGATTATGGTTACCACGGTTACAAATGTAATCATGGCAACCAAACAAAGTCTCCTGACAAGATGACATCATTGTCATGAAAGGTTAAGCCCCGCTGTTGTCATGGTTACATTATAACCCAGAGAAAGTTTGGTGACAGGAGACATATTTCCTAAAAATTCCAAACACAACAAAGTAAACAGGATGTGTTTTATTTGCACTTCTTTTCACTGTTTAGTTTACTTTAAATAGTGTTTAAAGGTTGTTTTGTTTTTGTTTGATTCTAGTGAAATAATGCATTTGATACATATAAAAACGAACCAACGTCATGGATACACAATGTGACACATCCTCCCCTGCAGACTGACGTAACATCATGACCGTGCTGCACGCTGCTTTGTTTTCTTTTTCTTTCTTTGTTTTTTATAGGCTACATGTCCGGCAATCAGACATGGTAGCCCGCACACTGGCAAGCACGCAAACCATAAATAATCTGGCGACGATCAGCAGGCTGGACTGGTCTTCAGACTATGCTGATTGCCAGATGCTGACAGAAAAAACCTCCCAAAGATCTGACTCGGTGGCAGCGGACGATGTCTGCTCGGGTCCTCAGTGCTCCATCTAACCTACTTGCATTCATGTCTGCATTCATGCTTGTTTGCCTGCATGCATTCATTCTCTGTAGCGCTTTGTCCAGTTAAGGTCAGTCTATCCCAGCAACCATCAGGCGAGAGCCGGGTACACCTGGACAGGTCTCCAGTCCATCACGGGGAAAAACCAGTTTCATTCCACAGTCACAGTTTGATTTTCCTGATTTTGTGAATGGAAGTTAAATGACTGACATGGATGCTTGATGAAGCTGTTATAACTTAGTTTTCAGGTAAGTAAATAAGTTTTAAAACGTGAGAGACGGTATATAGCTGCTGTATGCAGATGTTGCAACAGAATTATTAGATCAAAATACATTTTATGTTTTTTATGCTCGTCAAGCAGAAACATTTCAGTCATTTTTGTCAAGAAATAATTGTTGTACTCTCATTTATTGCTGTTCACACAGGAATGTGTGACAGGAACTGGACAACACCTGTGTTGTGACACGGTGGGCTTTCTGCTCCATTGTGATGAGCAGAATTAAGGTGGGATCATATTATTATTATTATATTATTATTATTGTTAATAATAATAATAATAATAATAATAATAATAATAAATAATATTGATAAAAAAAAAAATAATATTATTATTATTATCATCCATTAATAATATCTTATCATTCATTAATAATGTTTCATTATTATTATCATCCTTAATATCATCATTATCATTATTTTATGATTATTATTAATATTATCATCATATTATTATTAGTAGTAGTATTATTTCTATCATTAATAATATTTTATCATTATTATTACAATGATTATTATTATTATGATTATTAATGTTATTATTACTATTGTTATTAAATTATTACTATTTTTAATATTATCATCATCATTATTATTATTATTATTATTATCATTATTGTTATTATTATTATTATTATCATCATTTCGTGCTTGTATGTATCTTTAAAAAGAGGTGATGTGTCAGTTGAAGGATCAGTATCAAACACACACTACAAACCGGATGTACCCTCCCCAAACCAACACTCACACCTACTGGCCCTCTCTCCTGCCTTCCCTCTCTCCTGCCTTTCCTCTCTCCTCCTGCAACACCCCCAGGACCCACTGGGTTTCACTGCGGGCACCTCCACGGCTGAGGTCCGGGATCTCTGCAGGGTTCTAGGACAGAGACACAAACCAAGCTGTCCTAGAACCCTGCAGGAACCCTTCACAGAGCTGGAAGGATTTTAGCTTCAGGCTGCAAGATGGGGCCTATTTATACTGTTGGCCACATACGTCATCGTTTATGTAATCTCTGACCACGCCCACACACCAGGACCCCTATTCTATACCAGGGGCGTGGCACCGAATACCACGCCCACAAAGGGGCGGGACTTCAAATCAACGTTTATGTTAAGATGGCACCTTGTGAAGACTCTGTTTAGTGATTATTATTATTATTATTATTATTTCATGCTTGTATGCATCTTTAAAAAGAGGTGATGAGTCAGCTGAAGGATCAGGATCAAACACACACACAGATACATCACACTGGTCGGAATAAATACGTCATAAATGATGTCATAGAAAGATGATTATGGTTACCACGGTTACAAATGTAATCATGGCAACCAAACAAAGTCTCCTGACAAGATGACATCATTGTCATGAAAGGTTAAGCCCCGCTGTTGTCATGGTTACATTATAACCCAGAGGAAGTTTGGTGACAGGAGACATATTTCCTAAAAATTCCAAACACAACAAAGTAAACAGGATGTGTTTTATTTGCACTTCTTTTCACTCTTTAGTTTACTTTAAATAGTGTTTAAAGGTTGTTTTGTTTTTGTTGGATTTTAGTGAAATAATGCATTTGGTACATGTAAACACGACCCAACGTCATGGATATGTTGCCCTCCTGGTATTACCAGGAGAAGGCGAAAGTGTCCTGACAGTCTCAACGTGTAAGGCTGTGGTGGAAACAGAGGAGACACACGTTGAGCTGACGTTACGCTGCTCAAACAGAAAGATTTATTCTTCTTGTGTGACCTTACTCAACCTCACACCACTGACGCGATTTGCGCTCACTAGCGGCCGGATGTCAGATTGCGCTGTTGTGACTGATATTGGTTTTCTATGTTGCATGACAAAGGAAAAAAAAAAGATTGAGGGAAAACAGAATTAAATAGGGGTGTTTTTAACCACTTTATCTGTTTTGACCCCACTACACTCTCCCCCACTAAAGAAAGAATGGCTCCTGACATTTGGTAATGTACTAGAGTGTTCCAGTTATGGTAGAATGGGTGGGGATGGATTGAATAAGGAAATGGGGCAAAACTATAAGTTCCTGCCAGGGGTTGACTAAGTAAGAAAGGGTTTACACTTTCACTCAACTGGTGATATGAGGGTTGACCAAGAATATCATATGTGAACTTTGCTGTCGGTCTTGCTCTCCTCTGTGACCTCCTCACATCACCTTCTCCTGTATGTCCAAAATCCATTTCATCTCTTTGATCTGGCTCATGATCATCTAACCCTGGTACATTGTCAGAATCTTCAGAGTTTGGTTCCATCCCAACTTCTTGTCTTTCTGGAGGGTATAACTCCCTGGCTGTTACCCTCAGATTAGGCTGGTTTTGAGAATTCTGGCTTGAAACAACTGGTCCCAGTTGTTGAGGAGCTTGCAGTGCCATGACAGATTGCTGTTGTGGAGGATTTACCAGTCCAAAACATGGAAGTTTGCTCCGGAGATCATAAGAATATGCAGATTCCTGCTCCTCATCAGAGTTGTCTGTCTCAGTCTCTGTTTGTTTAGTCCTGTGGCTGTGTTGTTTCGGCCTATTCTGCCGTTTCTTTCCTTCAGTTGGTATTTCATCTTCGAGAGGTAGTTCGTTTACTGGCAGGAGAAGATTTCTATGCAACACTCGCATGGTTTTGCTGCCTCTCTCTGGTTGTACTTTATAGACTGGGCCATCTTCAAATCGTTCCACAACGCGGTATGCTACTTTTCCCCAGTAAGTCCGCAATTTCCCAGGGCCTCCTCTCTGTGAGAGATTTCTTACCAGGACCCTGTCTCCTGGTTGGAGGGCAACACCTCTGGCATGTCTATCATATTGTTTTTTTTTACCCTTAACACAGACTTTTGACTGTTTTCAGCCGCTATTGGGTATGCAACATGCATCCTGTCTACCCACCTTTGTACAAATGTCTGGTGATTCTGCGCTTCTATCTCCCTCCTAGTACCAAAAAGCAAGTCAACTGGTAGCTGCGGAGCCCTGCTGTACAAGAGGAAAAATGGAGAAAACCCTGTAGATTCGTGCCTGGTACAGTTGTATGCGTGCACAATATGGGGTAGATGATCTTTCCATTCACTTTTTATTTCCTCCTATAATGTGCGCAACATTTGGAGAAGGGTGCGATTCAAATGCTCCACTGGGTTGCATTGCGGTTGATAAGAAGTCGTGCGAGAATGAGCAATCCCTGAAAGTTGTTGTAATCTCTGGAAAAGGCTTTTCTCAAACTCCTGTCCTTGGTCATGATGCAACTTTTCTGGGTACCCAAAACGGGGAATAAAGTCCTGAAAGATCTTTTCGGCTGCGGTTTTCCCAGATTTATTTCTCGTTGGATACGCCTGTGCGAAACGTGTAAAATGGTCAACGATCACAAGGATATACTCGTAGCCCCCTTTACTAGGCTCCAAATGTAAATAGTCGACACAGACTAACTCAAAAGGTGCACTTGTTGTGATGGATCCCATTTGGGCTTTTGGTGGAATGTTGGGGTGTTTTTGTTTAATGCAGAGACATTTTTTTGTCACATAATCTTCAATGTCTTGCTGCATATGTGGCCAATAAAACCGTTCCCGGGCAAGATGGATGACCTTCTCAGATCCCACATGTCCCATATCATCATGCAAGCTTTTTAACACGACCGGTTTAAGCTGTTGAGGGACGACAAGTTGTTTATTTCGGTCCGTCTTCCGGTAGTGTAAACTGCCTTCCACCATTAGCTTCTTCCACTTGTAGAGTAGCTTTCTTGTCAGTTTGCTCGTTGCTTTTTCTTTTTCATCTCCTGTTGGAGTCCTTCCTTTCAGTTTCAGAAATACAATCTCTTTAATAACTGGATCATTCCGTTGGGCAGTCCTGATGTCCTCTTGTGTGATTCTAGAAATGCTCTCTGGTGATGCAGCATTCGCATCCTCACTGTTAAGCTGTAGGACAGCCACCCAAGGAACATCACTGTCGTGTGCTGCTTTGCTACCCTGCCACACTGCAGAAATTACCTCTGACGATACAGCCTCTGTGAAATGATGTATCTGCTGGGGAAGCTTAACTGGGTATCTGGACAACATGTCAGCATCAGCGTTTCTCTTTCCAGGTCTAAACTTGATGTCAAAATGAAAATCAGCTAATTCTCCAACCCATCTGTGACCCACTGCGTTTAGTCTTGCTGAACTCAGGACATAGGTCAGGGGGTTATTATCTATATAGACAGTAAAGGGTGGCGCGTAGTACAGATAATCCCGAAATTTGTCACAGATTGCCCATTTGAGTGCCAGAAATTCTAGTTTGCCTGAGTGAAGATGGTAGTTTTTCTCTGCCGGCGTCAATGTCCTGAACCCATATCCAATCACACGCAGTTTGTTGTTTTGCTGTTGATATAATACAGCCCCAAGTCCTTCGTTTGAAGCATCAGTATGCAATACAAATGGTAAATCAAGGTCTGGATAAGCAAGGATAGGAGGGTTTATCAACATCTTGACTAACCTGGACAACACATTTTGATGCTCAGCAATCCAAGTGATGGGTGTACGGGAGGGGAGTTGTCCCTTGTTTTCTTTTCTTTTCCTATGTTGTTCTGAGACAAGGTGACTTTACTGCTCTCTCCTTGGTTCTGTAGCAACTCAAACAAGGGCCTGGCTACACGTGAGAAATCTTGAATAAAGGACCGGTAATAGCTGAGAAATCCAAGCAAAGTTCGAACCTCCCCAACTGTGGAGGCTTTCTTTTCTTTAAGAGCCATTACTGCTTCCAAATCCTTTGGGTCAATCTGGATTCCATTCTCTAACACCATCCGCCCAAGGTAACGGATTTGTCTTTGGAAAAGTTCACACTTGGCTGGACGAAGTTTGATGCCATGTGTCGCATCCGGGAGAAAACTTGGCGGAGATGATTCACATGATCGTCAAAAGTTTTAGAATGGCAAAGAACATCATCTAAATATGGTACACAACACTCATCCCTGATGCCCTCTAAAACTCCCTCCATGCACCTCTGGAATGCGGCTGGTGCGTTGGTCAGTCCAAAGGGTATCCTTATCCATTCATAGAGTCCCCAAGGTGTGCTAAATGCTGTTAAATGTCTCGACTCCTCACTCACAAAACCTTGATGATATGCACTACCTTGGTCTAAGATGGAAAACCACGAATTGCCTCCCAAACTGTCCAGCAGATCGTGAATCCGTGGCAGCAGGTGACGGTCAGGGATGGTTTCGCAGTTGAGCTCACGGAAGTGAACACACAGTCGCAGGCTACTGTCTTTTTTCAGCACGCATACCACTGGTGAGGAATAAGATGAGACAGATTTACAGGTCCATCCTCTTTCTAAAAGGTTTTTAATGTACTCCTTTACCTCTTTATATAGTGGTCGTGGAATGGAGTTGTAATTTTTCTGAACAGCCGCGTTGTCTTGATTTTTAGCTGCAAGCCAGGAATACATCCAATGTCTCCCTCCGCACGAGCAAAAACATCAGACTCATCATTGAGAAGTTGTCGCACCACCTTTTGTTCATGGTCAGAAAGATGACCTAGGTTGTCGTCTGGATGCCATTTTTCTGGCCCAGGGTTTCCTTTTGCATTGACGTGGCAATCATCATTTGAGCTTCCAGGGGCAGTGCATGGCAGAGGACTGTCACTGAGGTCTGGTTGTTTCCGAGGAGATGACTGCATGGTTACAGGTTTACTATCTGTGATCTCTTTGAGGCAACCTAAGACTGTCTTTGGAAGTATGAAGAGGTCTCGCTTGGTTGTGTTTTGGACAGGTATTTTCACTATTTTGGAAGCCCCAGCTGGTACATCAACAAGAGCAGGGAACAACTCCAACCCATCTGGCAGCCTACACTCAACATGGGGTTCAAACAGCATTGCCCCTCCCCCAGGATAAGCCCTTATCCTACACTTCACCTCACAAATTTGGCTACTGGGGACTGTTAGCCCTTCCTTTCCAACTTTCACCCCCAACCTTTCTGACTCTTCCTGGGATGGCATTGTTTGAACGACAGAGACTAGAGTTTCAACATTGACCCTCTGAACTTTAAGGGCTTCTGACAGTAAATCTACCAAGCTTAAGTCATCTGCTTGGTGACTGCTTTCCTTCATGATTTCTTGAATTACATTAAAGCCTAACAATGGGCTGCTCACACTCTCTTTGCTTACTAGCATTGGAACACAGAGCGCAACAGAGCCGTGTCGGTGACTTGTGATCTCAAACAGAACCTCTATCCACCCGTCAAATGGCACCTCTGTCCCATTGGCTGCTGTAAATTTGAGCGGGTGATCAGGCAGCAGAGTCTCTAGTGGCTGAATACTTAGATTTGGCAAGGCCTTCTGTACCCAAGATTTCTCTACTATACTGACTTGTTCCCCACTGTCCAACAGCATCTGAAGTTTAACCCCATTAAGACAACAAGTTATCATGCGCCTCCCACCGATCAGCTGTGCAACGTGCTTTCCCCCTGGCACATTGATTTGTCTGGAGAACTTGTTAGAAGATGGCATTTTCCCTTTAGGGTGTGGCTTTTCTGAGGTCGGGGACCCTACATGAAGTCTGGTCACTCCCCAGTGACCTCATCCGGTTTCCCAACTTCTGCAAGCACCCAATTGCTCTGTGCCCCTCTTTTCCACAACGGAAACAGTGTGTGCAATTCCCAATTCCTTGGGAGATACATTGTTGGCACTTCCCTTTTGCTTCTGGTATGGCTGACTGTTTTGGATGTGGTGACATGGAATGTGTGTTCTCAGTTGCTGTGTTTACTACAGGTGTGAGAACTTTCTCAGTACTCTTAGTCAAAGATGACACTTGTAATGTTAGCTCTTGAATAGCGGTCCGATTGGCTTGGACTTCTGCCTGCACCTGAACTACATTCTGGGTGTCCTTTCCCTGATGTATTGCACTGACACTGACTGCTTTCTGCTTGTGCATCTGGCCTGACCTGTTCTGCCTCTCTGTGTCTTCACTCAAAGATTTTGTGATGACTTCTAAAATAAAGTCATCAGTAACACCTATGCCTGAAATGTGTGGTTTAAGGTCTCGTCGGATGTATGCGCATTTTTCATTCATACCTTGGTAGAGGGAATGAAGAAATAATCCCTGTACCAGTTTACTGTCATACTGAAAGCCGGTACTCTGTTTAGAGGCAAAAATAACACGCTGTTTTAACCCCATAAGTCTGTACATAAACTGTTGTGGGCTTTCTCTGTCAAGTTGTTTTGCATTGCTCTACTGCTGAAATAATTCAGTAGTGCTTTTTTCTCGGAAATGTGCCCCGAGAAAGCGCTTTAACTCGGTTACTGTTAGGTTATCTTTGGTAATGAGCATGTCTTTAAAGTTACCGGGCTTGATTATCTTAAGCACCGTTCTAATAACCTCAGTCTCAGTAAAACCTTCAGTTACTCCCTCATAAATTTGCTTAGACAAGCTGTTAAAGCTTAAATCCGAATCTCTATCTGAAATTTGGCCTCCATGAATCTTAAATTCTCTGCGGGGTAACAATGTAGCAACATCTGCTAGTCTTACCAACCCAGTCACCTGATCAGCAACCACTGTTTGTCGCACAGTCTCACTTATTGCAGATTTTACTGCTGCTTGTTTCGTTTCCGACACTGATGCGACAGCATCTTCTTCAGATGCCTGGCCTGGTTCTCTTGCTTCCTGAAGCAGCTGCAGTTCATCAATGAGGTCACGAAATATGAGTAGGCGAGACATACCCTGGTCCTCCAGACTCTTCATTGTTTTACTTCTTAAGAAGTCAACAATAAAGTCAAAGAGATCCACTTCAGTCGCGTCCTCACCTGGCAAATCTTCATCCACCTCATCTCGGCATGATTCTGCAAGTTTGTAAAGCAAGTCTTTGTTGGCGGCACTGGTCAACTGACGAAGCTGTTGCTGGATTTCCCACTGTAGATCATGAAGTAAGGCCATCTCCGGATACCAAATGTCTTTAACCTGGTTCTTGGCTCCGTACACAGGGGATCAGGAACCCACGGTTCTAACGTGATTAGCACCAGTCCACCAGGAGGCGCTAATCCCGGACGAGCCCCAAATTTGTTGCCCTCCTGGTATTACCAGGAGAAGGCGAAAGTGTCCTGACAGTCTCAACGTGTAAGGCTGTGGTGGAAATAGAGGAGACACTTGTTGAGCTGACGTTACGCTGCTCAAACAGAAGGATTTCTTCTTCTTGTGTGGTCCTACTCAACCTCACACCACTGACGCGATTAGCGCCCACTAGCGGACGGATGTCAGATAGCGCTGTTGTGACTGATATTGCTTTTCTATGATGCATGACAAAGAAAAAAAAAAGAGATTGAGGGAAAACAGAATTAAATAGGGGTGTTTGTTTTTTTTTTAACCACTTTATCTGTTTTGAACCCACTACAGATACACATTGTGACACATCCTCCCCTCCAGACTCACGTAACATAATGACCGTGCTGCATGCTGCTTTGTTTTCCTTTTCTTTCTTTGTTTTCTATAGGCTACATGTCCGGCAATCAGACATGAAAGCCCGCACACTCACAAGCACGCAAACTTTCCCCCATTCATACAAACACGTACGCAATCACACAAAATGCGCAACGTGTACCCTCCCCACATCGACACCCACACCTACTTGCCCTCTCTCCTGTCTTCCCTGTCTCCTGCCTTTCCTCTCTCCTCCTGCAACACCCCCAGGACCCACTGGGTTTCACTGCGGGCACCTCCACGGCTGAGGTCCGGGATCTCTGCAGGGTTCTAGGACAGCTTGGTGTGTGTCTCTGTACTAGAACCCTGCAGGAACCCTTCACAGAGCTGGAAGGATTTTAGCTTCAGGCTGCAAGATGGGGTCTATATATAATGTTGGCCACATACGTCATCGTTTATGTAATCTCTGACCACGCCCACACACCAGGACCCCTATTCTATACCAGGGGCGTGACACCGAATACCACGCCCACAATGGGGTGGGGCTTCAAATAAAAATTTATGTTAAAATGGCACCTTGTGAAGACTCTGTTTAGTGATTATTATTATTATATTATTATTATTTCATGCTTGTATGTATCTTCAAAAAGAGGTGATGAGTCAGCTGAAGGATCAAACACACACACAGATACATCACACTGGTCGGAAGAAAATATGTCATAAATGATGTCATAAAAAGATGATTATGGTTACCACGGTTACAAATGTAATCATGGCAACCAAACAAAGTCTCCTGACAAGATGACATCATTGTCATGAAAGGTTAAGCCCCGCTGTTGTCATGGTTACATTATAACCCAGAGAAAGTTTGGTGACAGGAGACATATTTCCTAAAAATTCCAAACACAACAAAGTAAACAGGATGTGTTTTATTTGCACTTCTTTTCACTGTTTAGTTTACTTTAAATAGTGTTTAAAGGTTGTTTTGTTTTTGTTTGATTCTAGTGAAATAATGCATTTGATACATATAAAAACGAACCAACGTCATGGATACACAATGTGACACATCCTCCCCTGCAGACTGACGTAACATCATGACCGTGCTGCACGCTGCTTTGTTTTCTTTTTCTTTCTTTGTTTTTTATAGGCTACATGTCCGGCAATCAGACATGGTAGCCCGCACACTGGCAAGCACGCAAACCATAAATAATCTGGCGACGATCAGAAGGCTGGACTGGTCTTCAGACTATGCTGATTGCCAGATGCTGACAGAAAAAAACTCCCAAAGATCTGACTCGGTGGCAGCGGACGATGTCTGCTCGGGTCCTCAGTGCTCCATCTAACCTACTTGCATTCATGTCTGCATTCATGCTTGTTTGCCTGCATGCATTCATTCTCTGTAGCGCTTTGTCCAGTTAAGGTCAGTCTATCCCAGCAACCATCAGGCGAGAGCCGGGTACACCTGGACAGGTCTCCAGTCCATCACGGGGAAAAACCAGTTTCATTCCACAGTCACAGTTTGATTTTCCTGATTTTGTGAATGGAAGTTAAATGACTGACATGGATGCTTGATGAAGCTGTTATAACTTAGTTTTCAGGTAAGTAAATAAGTTTTAAAACGTGAGAGACGGTATATAGCTGCTGTATGCAGATGTTGCAACAGAATTATTAGATCAAAATACATTTTATGTTTTTTATGCTCGTCAAGCAGAAACATTTCAGTCATTTTTGTCAAGAAATAATTGTTGTACTCTCATTTATTGCTGTTCACACAGGAATGTGTGACAGGAACTGGACAACACCTGTGTTGTGACACGGTGGGCTTTCTGCTCCATTGTGATGAGCAGAATTAAGGTGGGATCATATTATTATTATATTATTATTATTATTATTGTTAATAATAATAATAATAATAATAATAATAATAAATAATATTGATAAAAAAATAATAACAATATTATTATTATTATCATCCATTAATAATATCTTATCATTCATTAATAATGTTTCATTATTATTATCATCCTTAATATCATCATTATCATTATTTTATGATTATTATTAATATTATCATCATATTATTATTAGTAGTAGTATTATTTCTATCATTAATAATATTTTATCATTATTATTACAATGATTATTATTATTATGATTATTAATGTTATTATTACTATTGTTATTAAATTATTACTATTTTTAATATTATCATCATCATTATTATTATTATTATTATTATTATTATCATTATTGTTATTATTATTATTATTATTATCATCATTTCGTGCTTGTATGTATCTTTAAAAAGAGGTGATGTGTCAGTTGAAGGATCAGTATCAAACACACACTACAAACCGGATGTACCCTCCCCAAACCAACACTCACACCTACTGGCCCTCTCTCCTGCCTTCCCTCTCTCCTGCCTTTCCTCTCTCCTCCTGCAACACCCCCAGGACCCACTGGGTTTCACTGCGGGCACCTCCACGGCTGAGGTCCGGGATCTCTGCAGGGTTCTAGGACAGCTTGGTGTGTGTCTCTGTACTAGAACCCTGCAGGAACCCTTCACAGAGCTGGAAGGATTTTAGCTTCAGGCTGCAAGATGGGGCCTATTTATACTGTTGGCCACATACGTCATCATTTATGTAATCTCTGACCACGCCCACACACCAGGACCCCTATTCTATACCAGGGGCGTGGCACCGAATACCACGCCCACAAAGGGGCGGGACTTCAAATCAACGTTTATGTTAAGATGGCACCTTGTGAAGACTCTGTTTAGTGATTATTATTATTATTATTATTATTTCATGCTTGTATGCATCTTTAAAAAGAGGTGATGAGTCAGCTGAAGGATCAGGATCAAACACACACACAGATACATCACACTGGTCGGAATAAATACGTCATAAATGATGTCATAGAAAGATGATTATGGTTACCACGGTTACAAATGTAATCATGGCAACCAAACAAAGTCTCCTGACAAGATGACATCATTGTCATGAAAGGTTAAGCCCCGCTGTTGTCATGGTTACATTATAACCCAGAGGAAGTTTGGTGACAGGAGACATATTTCCTAAAAATTCCAAACACAACAAAGTAAACAGGATGTGTTTTATTTGCACTTCTTTTCACTCCTTAGTTTACTTTAAATAGTGTTTAAAGGTTGTTTTGTTTTTGTTGGATTTTAGTGAAATAATGCATTTGGTACATGTAAACACGACCCAACGTCATGGATATGTTGCCCTCCTGGTATTACCAGGAGAAGGCGAAAGTGTCCTGACAGTCTCAACGTGTAAGGCTGTGGTGGAAACAGAGGAGACACACGTTGAGCTGACGTTACGCTGCTCAAACAGAAAGATTTATTCTTCTTGTGTGACCTTACTCAACCTCACACCACTGACGCGATTTGCGCTCACTAGCCGCCGGATGTCAGATTGCGCTGTTGTGACTGATATTGGTTTTCTATGTTGCATGACAAAGGAAAAAAAAAGATTGAGGGAAAACAGAATTAAATAGGGGTGTTTTTAACCACTTTATCTGTTTTGACCCCACTACACTCTCCCCCACTAAAGAAAGAATGGCTCCTGACATTTGGTAATGTACTAGAGTGTTCCAGTTATGGTAGAATGGGTGGGGATGGATTGAATAAGGAAATGGGGCAAAACTATAAGTTCCTGCCAGGGGTTGACTAAGTAAGAAAGGGTTTACACTTTCACTCAACTGGTGATATGAGGGTTGACCAAGAATATCATATGTGAACTTTGCTGTCGGTCTTGCTCTCCTCTGTGACCTCCTCACATCACCTTCTCCTGTATGTCCAAAATCCATTTCATCTCTTTGATCTGGCTCATGATCATCTAACCCTGGTACATTGTCAGAATCTTCAGAGTTTGGTTCCATCCCAACTTCTTGTCTTTCTGGAGGGTATAACTCCCTGGCTGTTACCCTCAGATTAGGCTGGTTTTGAGAATTCTGGCTTGAAACAACTGGTCCCAGTTGTTGAGGAGCTTGCAGTGCCATGACAGATTGCTGTTGTGGAGGATTTACCAGTCCAAAACATGGAAGTTTGCTCCGGAGATCATAAGAATATGCAGATTCCTGCTCCTCATCAGAGTTGTCTGTCTCAGTCTCTGTTTGTTTAGTCCTGTGGCTGTGTTGTTTCGGCCTATTCTGCCGTTTCTTTCCTTCAGTTGGTATTTCATCTTCGAGAGGTAGTTCGTTTACTGGCAGGAGAAGATTTCTATGCAACACTCGCATGGTTTTGCTGCCTCTCTCTGGTTGTACTTTATAGACTGGGCCATCTTCAAATCGTTCCACAACGCGGTATGCTACTTTTCCCCAGTAAGTCCGCAATTTCCCAGGGCCTCCTCTCTGTGAGAGATTTCTTACCAGGACCCTGTCTCCTGGTTGGAGGGCAACACCTCTGGCATGTCTATCATATTGTTTTTTTTCACCCTTAACACAGACTTTTGACTGTTTTCAGCCGCTATTGGGTATGCAACATGCATCCTGTCTACCCACCTTTGTACAAATGTCTGGTGATTCTGCGCTTCTATCTCCCTCCTAGTACCAAAAAGCAAGTCAACTAGTAGCTGCGGAGCCCTGCTGTACAAGAGGAAAAATGGAGAAAACCCTGTAGATTCGTGCCTGGTACAGTTGTATGCGTGCACAATATGGGGTAGATGATCTTTCCATTCACTTTTTATTTCCTCCTATAATGTGCGCAACATTTGGAGAAGGGTGCGATTCAAATGCTCCACTGGGTTGCATTGCGGTTGATAAGAAGTCGTGCGAGAATGAGCAATCCCTGAAAGTTGTTGTAATCTCTGGAAAAGGCTTTTCTCAAACTCCTGTCCTTGGTCATGATGCAACTTTTCTGGGTACCCAAAACGGGGAATAAAGTCCTGAAAGATCTTTTCGGCTGCGGTTTTCCCAGATTTATTTCTCGTTGGATACGCCTGTGCGAAACGTGTAAAATGGTCAACGATCACAAGGATATACTCGTAGCCCCCTTTACTAGGCTCCAAATGTAAATAGTCGACACAGACTAACTCAAAAGGTGCACTTGTTGTGATGGATCCCATTTGGGCTTTTGGTGGAATGTTGGGGTGTTTTTGTTTAATGCAGAGACATTTTTTTGTCACATAATCTTCAATGTCTTGCTGCATATGTGGCCAATAAAACCGTTCCCGGGCAAGATGGATGACCTTCTCAGATCCCACATGTCCCATATCATCATGCAAGCTTTTTAACACGACCGGTTTAAGCTGTTGAGGGACGACAAGTTGTTTATTTCGGTCCGTCTTCCGGTAGTGTAAACTGCCTTCCACCATTAGCTTCTTCCACTTATAGAGTAGCTTTCTTGTCAGTTTGCTCGTTGCTTTTTCTTTTTCATCTCCTGTTGGAGTCCTTCCTTTCAGTTTCAGAAATACAATCTCTTTAATAACTGGATCATTCCGTTGGGCAGTCCTGATGTCCTCTTGTGTGATTCTAGAAATGCTCTCTGGTGATGCAGCATTCGCATCCTCACTGTTAAGCTGTAGGACAGCCACCCAAGGAACATCACTGTCGTGTGCTGCTTTGCTACCCTGCCACACTGCAGAAATTACCTCTGACGATACAGCCTCTGTGAAATGATGTATCTGCTGGGGAAGCTTAACTGGGTATCTGGACAACATGTCAGCATCAGCGTTTCTCTTTCCAGGTCTAAACTTGATGTCAAAATGAAAATCAGCTAATTCTCCAACCCATCTGTGACCCACTGCGTTTAGTCTTGCTGAACTCAAGACATAGGTCAGGGGGTTATTATCTATATAGACAGTAAAGGGTGGCGCGTAGTACAGATAATCCCGAAATTTGTCACAGATTGCCCATTTGAGTGCCAGAAATTCTAGTTTGCCTGAGTGAAGATGGCAGTTTTTCTCTGCCGGCGTCAATGTCCTGAACCCATATCCAATCACACGCAGTTTGTTGTTTTGCTGTTGATATAATACAGCCCCAAGTCCTTCGTTTGAAGCATCAGTATGCAATACAAATGGTAAATCAAGGTCTGGATAAGCAAGGATAGGAGGGTTTATCAACATCTTGACTAACCTGGACAACACATTTTGATGCTCAGCAATCCAAGTGATGGGTGTACGGGAGGGGAGTTGTCCCTTGTTTTCTTTTCTTTTCCTATGTTGTTCTGAGACAAGGTGACTTTACTGCTCTCTCCTTGGTTCTGTAGCAACTCAAACAAGGGCCTGGCTACACGTGAGAAATCTTGAATAAAGGACCGGTAATAGCTGAGAAATCCAAGCAAAGTTCGAACCTCCCCAACTGTGGAGGCTTTCTTTTCTTTAAGAGCCATTACTGCTTCCAAATCCTTTGGGTCAATCTGGATTCCATTCTCTAACACCATCCGCCCAAGGTAACGGATTTGTCTTTGGAAAAGTTCACACTTGGCTGGACGAAGTTTGATGCCATGTGTCGCATCCGGGAGAAAACTTGGCGGAGATGATTCACATGATCGTCAAAAGTTTTAGAATGGCAAAGAACATCATCTAAATATGGTACACAACACTCATCCCTGATGCCCTCTAAAACTCCCTCCATGCACCTCTGGAATGCGGCTGGTGCGTTGGTCAGTCCAAAGGGTATCCTTATCCATTCATAGAGTCCCCAAGGTGTGCTAAATGCTGTTAAATGTCTCGACTCCTCACTCACAAAACCTTGATGATATGCACTACCTTGGTCTAAGATGGAAAACCACGAATTGCCTCCCAAACTGTCCAGCAGATCGTGAATCCGTGGCAGCAGGTGACGGTCAGGGATGGTTTCGCAGTTGAGCTCACGGAAGTGAACACACAGTCGCAGGCTACTGTCTTTTTTCAGCACGCATACCACTGGTGAGGAATAAGATGAGACAGATTTACAGGTCCATCCTCTTTCTAAAAGGTTTTTAATGTACTCCTTTACCTCTTTATATAGTGGTCGTGGAATGGAGTTGTAATTTTTCTGAACAGCCGCGTTGTCTTTTGTCTTGATTTTTAGCTGCAAGCCAGGAATACATCCAATGTCTCCCTCCGCACGAGCAAAAACATCAGACTCATCATTGAGAAGTTGTCGCACCACCTTTTGTTCATGGTCAGAAAGATGACCTAGGTTGTCGTCTGGATGCCATTTTTCTGGCCCAGGGTTTCCTTTTGCATTGACGTGGCAATCATCATTTGAGCTTCCAGGGGCAGTGCATGGCAGAGGACTGTCACTGAGGTCTGGTTGTTTCCGAGGAGATGACTGCATGGTTACAGGTTTACTATCTGTGATCTCTTTGAGGCAACCTAAGACTGTCTTTGGAAGTATGAAGAGGTCTCGCTTGGTTGTGTTTTGGACAGGTATTTTCACTATTTTGGAAGCCCCAGCTGGTACATCAACAAGAGCAGGGAACAACTCCAACCCATCTGGCAGCCTACACTCAACATGGGGTTCAAACAGCATTGCCCCTCCCCCAGGATAAGCCCTTATCCTACACTTCACCTCACAAATTTGGCTACTGGGGACTGTTAGCCCTTCCTTTCCAACTTTCACCCCCAACCTTTCTGACTCTTCCTGGGATGGCATTGTTTGAACGACAGAGACTAGAGTTTCAACATTGACCCTCTGAACTTTAAGGGCTTCTGACAGTAAATCTACCAAGCTTAAGTCATCTGCTTGGTGACTGCTTTCCTTCATGATTTCTTGAATTACATTAAAGCCTAACAATGGGCTGCTCACACTCTCTTTGCTTACTAGCATTGGAACACAGAGCGCAACAGAGCCGTGTCGGTGACTTGTGATCTCAAACAGAACCTCTATACACCCGTCAAATGGCACCTCTGTCCCATTGGCTGCTGTAAATTTGAGCGGGTGATCAGGCAGCAGAGTCTCTAGTGGCTGAATACTTAGATTTGGCAAGGCCTTCTGTACCCAAGATTTCTCTACTATACTGACTTGTTCCCCACTGTCCAACAGCATCTGAAGTTTAACCCCATTAAGACAACAAGTTATCATGCGCCTCCCACCGATCAGCTGTGCAACGTGCTTTCCCCCTGGCACATTGATTTGTCTGGAGAACTTGTTAGAAGATGGCATTTTCCCTTTAGGGTGTGGCTTTTCTGAGGTCGGGGACCCTACATGAAGTCTGGTCACTCCCCAGTGACCTCATCCGGTTTCCCAACTTCTGCAAGCACCCAATTGCTCTGTGCCCCTCTTTTCCACAACGGAAACAGTGTGTGCAATTCCCAATTCCTTGGGAGATACATTGTTGGCACTTCCCTTTTGCTTCTGGTATGGCTGACTGTTTTGGATGTGGTGACATGGAATGTGTGTTCTCAGTTGCTGTGTTTACTACAGGTGTGAGAACTTTCTCAGTACTCTTAGTCAAAGATGACACTTGTAATGTTAGCTCTTGAATAGCGGTCCGATTGGCTTGGACTTCTGCCTGCACCTGAACTACATTCTGGGTGTCCTTTCCCTGATGTATTGCACTGACACTGACTGCTTTCTGCTTGTGCATCTGGCCTGACCTGTTCTGCCTCTCTGTGTCTTCACTCAAAGATTTTGTGATGACTTCTAAAATAAAGTCATCAGTAACACCTATGCCTGAAATGTGTGGTTTAAGGTCTCGTCGGATGTATGCGCATTTTTCATTCATACCTTGGTAGAGGGAATGAAGAAATAATCCCTGTACCAGTTTACTGTCATACTGAAAGCCGGTACTCTGTTTAGAGGCAAAAATAACACGCTGTTTTAACCCCATAAGTCTGTACATAAACTGTTGTGGGCTTTCTCTGTCAAGTTGTTTTGCATTGCTCTACTGCTGAAATAATTCAGTAGTGCTTTTTTCTCGGAAATGTGCCCCGAGAAAGCGCTTTAACTCGGTTACTGTTAGGTTATCTTTGGTAATGAGCATGTCTTTAAAGTTACCGGGCTTGATTATCTTAAGCACCGTTCTAATAACCTCAGTCTCAGTAAAACCTTCAGTTACTCCCTCATAAATTTGCTTAGACAAGCTGTTAAAGCTTAAATCCGAATCTCTATCTGAAATTTGGCCTCCATGAATCTTAAATTCTCTGCGGGGTAACAATGTAGCAACATCTGCTAGTCTTACCAACCCAGTCACCTGATCAGCAACCACTGTTTGTCGCACAGTCTCACTTATTGCAGATTTTACTGCTGCTTGTTTCGTTTCCGACACTGATGCGACAGCATCTTCTTCAGATGCCTGGCCTGGTTCTCTTGCTTCCTGAAGCAGCTGCAGTTCATCAATGAGGTCACGAAATATGAGTAGGCGAGACATACCCTGGTCCTCCAGACTCTTCATTGTTTTACTTCTTAAGAAGTCAACAATAAAGTCAAAGAGATCCACTTCAGTCGCGTCCTCACCTGGCAAATCTTCATCCACCTCATCTCGGCATGATTCTGCAAGTTTGTAAAGCAAGTCTTTGTTGGCGGCACTGGTCAACTGACGAAGCTGTTGCTGGATTTCCCACTGTAGATCATGAAGTAAGGCCATCTCCGGATACCAAATGTCTTTAACCTGGTTCTTGGCTCCGTACACAGGGGATCAGGAACCCACGGTTCTAACGTGATTAGCACCAGTCCACCAGGAGGCGCTAATCCCGGACGAGCCCCAAATTTGTTGCCCTCCTGGTATTACCAGGAGAAGGCGAAAGTGTCCTGACAGTCTCAACGTGTAAGGCTGTGGTGGAAATAGAGGAGACACTTGTTGAGCTGACGTTACGCTGCTCAAACAGAAGGATTTCTTCTTCTTGTGTGGTCCTACTCAACCTCACACCACTGACGCGATTAGCGCCCACTAGCGGACGGATGTCAGATAGCGCTGTTGTGACTGATATTGCTTTTCTATGATGCATGACAAAGAAAAAAAAAAGAGATTGAGGGAAAACAGAATTAAATAGGGGTGTTTGTTTTTTTTTAACCACTTTATCTGTTTTGAACCCACTACAGATACACATTGTGACACATCCTCCCCTCCAGACTCACGTAACATAATGACCGTGCTGCATGCTGCTTTGTTTTCCTTTTCTTTCTTTGTTTTCTATAGGCTACATGTCCGGCAATCAGACATGAAAGCCCGCACACTCACAAGCACGCAAACTTTCCCCCATTCATACAAACACGTACGCAATCACACAAAATGCGCAACGTGTACCCTCCCCACATCGACACCCACACCTACTTGCCCTCTCTCCTGTCTTCCCTGTCTCCTGCCTTTCCTCTCTCCTCCTGCAACACCCCCAGGACCCACTGGGTTTCACTGCGGGCACCTCCACGGCTGAGGTCCGGGATCTCTGCAGGGTTCTAGGACAGCTTGGTGTGTGTCTCTGTACTAGAACCCTGCAGGAACCCTTCACAGAGCTGGAAGGATTTTAGCTTCAGGCTGCAAGATGGGGTCTATATATAATGTTGGCCACATACGTCATCGTTTATGTAATCTCTGACCACGCCCACACACCAGGACCCCTATTCTATACCAGGGGCGTGGCACCGAATACCACGCCCACAATGGGGTGGGGCTTCAAATAAAAATTTATGTTAAAATGGCACCTTGTGAAGACTCTGTTTAGTGATTATTATTATTATATTATTATTATTTCATGCTTGTATGTATCTTCAAAAAGAGGTGATGAGTCAGCTGAAGGATCAGGATCAAACACACACACAGATACATCACACTGGTCGGAAGAAAATATGTCATAAATGATGTCATAAAAAGATGATTATGGTTACCACGGTTACAAATGTAATCATGGCAACCAAACAAAGTCTCCTGACAAGATGACATCATTGTCATGAAAGGTTAAGCCCCGCTGTTGTCATGGTTACATTATAACCCAGAGAAAGTTTGGTGACAGGAGACATATTTCCTAAAAATTCCAAACACAACAAAGTAAACAGGATGTGTTTTATTTGCACTTCTTTTCACTGTTTAGTTTACTTTAAATAGTGTTTAAAGGTTGTTTTGTTTTTGTTTGATTCTAGTGAAATAATGCATTTGATACATATAAAAACGAACCAACGTCATGGATACACAATGTGACACATCCTCCCCTGCAGACTGACGTAACATCATGACCGTGCTGCATGCTGCTTTGTTTTCTTTTTCTTTCTTTGTTTTTTATAGGCTACATGTCCGGCAATCAGACATGGTAGCCCGCACACTGGCAAGCACGCAAACCATAAATAGTCTGGCGACGATCAGCAGGCTGGACTGGTCTTCAGACTATGCTGATTGCCAGATGCTGACAGAAAAAACCTCCCAAAGATCTGACTCGGTGGCAGCGGACGATGTCTGCTCGGGTCCTCAGTGCTCCATCTAACCTACTTGCATTCATGTCTGCATTCATGCTTGTTTGCCTGCATGCATTCATTCTCTGTAGCGCTTTGTCCAGTTAAGGTCAGTCTATCCCAGCAACCATCAGGCGAGAGCCGGGTACACCTGGACAGGTCTCCAGTCCATCACGGGGAAAAACCAGTTTCATTCCACAGTCACAGTTTGATTTTCCTGATTTTGTGAATGGAAGTTAAATGACTGACATGGATGCTTGATGAAGCTGTTATAACTTAGTTTTCAGGTAAGTAAATAAGTTTTAAAACGTGAGAGACGGTATATAGCTGCTGTATGCAGATGTTGCAACAGAATTATTAGATCAAAATACATTTTATGTTTTTTATGCTCGTCAAGCAGAAACATTTCAGTCATTTTTGTCAAGAAATAATTGTTGTACTCTCATTTATTGCTGTTCACACAGGAATGTGTGACAGGAACTGGACAACACCTGTGTTGTGACACGGTGGGCTTTCTGCTCCATTGTGATGAGCAGAATTAAGGTGGGATCATATTATTATTATTATATTATTATTATTGTTAATAATAATAATAATAATAATAATAAATAATATTGATAAAAAAAATAATAACAATATTATTATTATTATCATCCATTAATAATATCTTATCATTCATTAATAATGTTTCATTATTATTATCATCCTTAATATCATCATTATCATTATTTTATGATTATTATTAATATTATCATCATATTATTATTAGTAGTAGTATTATTTCTATCATTAATAATATTTTATCATTATTATTACAATGATTATTATTATTATGATTATTAATGTTATTATTACTATTGTTATTAAATTATTACTATTTTTAATATTATCATCATCATTATTATTATTATTATTATTATCATTATTGTTATTATTATTATTATTATTATCATCATTTCGTGCTTGTATGTATCTTTAAAAAGAGGTGATGTGTCAGTTGAAGGATCAGTATCAAACACACACTACAAACCGGATGTACCCTCCCCAAACCAACACTCACACCTACTGGCCCTCTCTCCTGTCTTCCCTCTCTCCTGCCTTTCCTCTCTCCTCCTGCAACACCCCCAGGACCCACTGGGTTTCACTGCGGGCACCTCCACGGCTGAGGTCCGGGATCTCTGCAGGGTTCTAGGACAGCTTGGTGTGTGTCTCTGTACTAGAACCCTGCAGGAACCCTTCACAGAGCTGGAAGGATTTTAGCTTCAGGCTGCAAGATGGGGCCTATTTATACTGTTGGCCACATACGTCATCGTTTATGTAATCTCTGACCACGCCCACACACCAGGACCCCTATTCTATACCAGGGGCGTGGCACCGAATACCACGCCCACAAAGGGGCGGGACTTCAAATCAACGTTTATGTTAAGATGGCACCTTGTGAAGACTCTGTTTAGTGATTATTATTATTATTATTATTATTTCATGCTTGTATGCATCTTTAAAAAGAGGTGATGAGTCAGCTGAAGGATCAGGATCAAACACACACACAGATACATCACACTGGTCGGAATAAATACGTCATAAATGATGTCATAGAAAGATGATTATGGTTACCACGGTTACAAATGTAATCATGGCAACCAAACAAAGTCTCCTGACAAGATGACATCATTGTCATGAAAGGTTAAGCCCCGCTGTTGTCATGGTTACATTATAACCCAGAGGAAGTTTGGTGACAGGAGACATATTTCCTAAAAATTCCAAACACAACAAAGTAAACAGGATGTGTTTTATTTGCACTTCTTTTCACTCTTTAGTTTACTTTAAATAGTGTTTAAAGGTTGTTTTGTTTTTGTTGGATTTTAGTGAAATAATGCATTTGGTACATGTAAACACGACCCAACGTCATGGATATGTTGCCCTCCTGGTATTACCAGGAGAAGGCAAAAGTGTCCTGACAGTCTCAACGTGTAAGGCTGTGGTGGAAACAGAGGAGACACACGTTGAGCTGACGTTACGCTGCTCAAACAGAAAGATTTATTCTTCTTGTGTGACCTTACTCAACCTCACACCACTGACGCGATTTGCGCTCACTAGCCGCCGGATGTCAGATTGCGCTGTTGTGACTGATATTGGTTTTCTATGTTGCATGACAAAGGAAAAAAAAAAGATTGAGGGAAAACAGAATTAAATAGGGGTGTTTTTAACCACTTTATCTGTTTTGACCCCACTACACTCTCCCCCACTAAAGAAAGAATGGCTCCTGACATTTGGTAATGTACTAGAGTGTTCCAGTTATGGTAGAATGGGTGGGGATGGATTGAATAAGGAAATGGGGCAAAACTATAAGTTCCTGCCAGGGGTTGACTAAGTAAGAAAGGGTTTACACTTTCACTCAACTGGTGATATGAGGGTTGACCAAGAATATCATATGTGAACTTTGCTGTCGGTCTTGCTCTCCTCTGTGACCTCCTCACATCACCTTCTCCTGTATGTCCAAAATCCATTTCATCTCTTTGATCTGGCTCATGATCATCTAACCCTGGTACATTGTCAGAATCTTCAGAGTTTGGTTCCATCCCAACTTCTTGTCTTTCTGGAGGGTATAACTCCCTGGCTGTTACCCTCAGATTAGGCTGGTTTTGAGAATTCTGGCTTGAAACAACTGGTCCCAGTTGTTGAGGAGCTTGCAGTGCCATGACAGATTGCTGTTGTGGAGGATTTACCAGTCCAAAACATGGAAGTTTGCTCCGGAGATCATAAGAATATGCAGATTCCTGCTCCTCATCAGAGTTGTCTGTCTCAGTCTCTGTTTGTTTAGTCCTGTGGCTGTGTTGTTTCGGCCTATTCTGCCGTTTCTTTCCTTCAGTTGGTATTTCATCTTCGAGAGGTAGTTCGTTTACTGGCAGGAGAAGATTTCTATGCAACACTCGCATGGTTTTGCTGCCTCTCTCTGGTTGTACTTTATAGACTGGGCCATCTTCAAATCGTTCCACAACGCGGTATGCTACTTTTCCCCAGTAAGTCCGCAATTTCCCAGGGCCTCCTCTCTGTGAGAGATTTCTTACCAGGACCCTGTCTCCTGGTTGGAGGGCAACACCTCTGGCATGTCTATCATATTGTTTTTTTTCACCCTTAACACAGACTTTTGACTGTTTTCAGCCGCTATTGGGTATGCAACATGCATCCTGTCTACCCACCTTTGTACAAATGTCTGGTGATTCTGCGCTTCTATCTCCCTCCTAGTACCAAAAAGCAAGTCAACTGGTAGCTGCGGAGCCCTGCTGTACAAGAGGAAAAATGGAGAAAACCCTGTAGATTCGTGCCTGGTACAGTTGTATGCGTGCACAATATGGGGTAGATGATCTTTCCATTCACTTTTTATTTCCTCCTATAATGTGCGCAACATTTGGAGAAGGGTGCGATTCAAATGCTCCACTGGGTTGCATTGCGGTTGATAAGAAGTCGTGCGAGAATGAGCAATCCCTGAAAGTTGTTGTAATCTCTGGAAAAGGCTTTTCTCAAACTCCTGTCCTTGGTCATGATGCAACTTTTCTGGGTACCCAAAACGGGGAATAAAGTCCTGAAAGATCTTTTCGGCTGCGGTTTTCCCAGATTTATTTCTCGTTGGATACGCCTGTGCGAAACGTGTAAAATGGTCAACGATCACAAGGATATACTCGTAGCCCCCTTTACTAGGCTCCAAATGTAAATAGTCGACACAGACTAACTCAAAAGGTGCACTTGTTGTGATGGATCCCATTTGGGCTTTTGGTGGAATGTTGGGGTGTTTTTGTTTAATGCAGAGACATTTTTTTGTCACATAATCTTCAATGTCTTGCTGCATATGTGGCCAATAAAACCGTTCCCGGGCAAGATGGATGACCTTCTCAGATCCCACATGTCCCATATCATCATGCAAGCTTTTTAACACGACCGGTTTAAGCTGTTGAGGGACGACAAGTTGTTTATTTCGGTCCGTCTTCCGGTAGTGTAAACTGCCTTCCACCATTAGCTTCTTCCACTTATAGAGTAGCTTTCTTGTCAGTTTGCTCGTTGCTTTTTCTTTTTCATCTCCTGTTGGAGTCCTTCCTTTCAGTTTCAGAAATACAATCTCTTTAATAACTGGATCATTCCGTTGGGCAGTCCTGATGTCCTCTTGTGTGATTCTAGAAATGCTCTCTGGTGATGCAGCATTCGCATCCTCACTGTTAAGCTGTAGGACAGCCACCCAAGGAACATCACTGTCGTGTGCTGCTTTGCTACCCTGCCACACTGCAGAAATTACCTCTGACGATACAGCCTCTGTGAAATGATGTATCTGCTGGGGAAGCTTAACTGGGTATCTGGACAACATGTCAGCATCAGCGTTTCTCTTTCCAGGTCTAAACTTGATGTCAAAATGAAAATCAGCTAATTCTCCAACCCATCTGTGACCCACTGCGTTTAGTCTTGCTGAACTCAAGACATAGGTCAGGGGGTTATTATCTATATAGACAGTAAAGGGTGGCGCGTAGTACAGATAATCCCGAAATTTGTCACAGATTGCCCATTTGAGTGCCAGAAATTCTAGTTTGCCTGAGTGAAGATGGCAGTTTTTCTCTGCCGGCGTCAATGTCCTGAACCCATATCCAATCACACGCAGTTTGTTGTTTTGCTGTTGATATAATACAGCCCCAAGTCCTTCGTTTGAAGCATCAGTATGCAATACAAATGGTAAATCAAGGTCTGGATAAGCAAGGATAGGAGGGTTTATCAACATCTTGACTAACCTGGACAACACATTTTGATGCTCAGCAATCCAAGTGATGGGTGTACGGGAGGGGAGTTGTCCCTTGTTTTCTTTTCTTTTCCTATGTTGTTCTGAGACAAGGTGACTTTACTGCTCTCTCCTTGGTTCTGTAGCAACTCAAACAAGGGCCTGGCTACACGTGAGAAATCTTGAATAAAGGACCGGTAATAGCTGAGAAATCCAAGCAAAGTTCGAACCTCCCCAACTGTGGAGGCTTTCTTTTCTTTAAGAGCCATTACTGCTTCCAAATCCTTTGGGTCAATCTGGATTCCATTCTCTAACACCATCCGCCCAAGGTAACGGATTTGTCTTTGGAAAAGTTCACACTTGGCTGGACGAAGTTTGATGCCATGTGTCGCATCCGGGAGAAAACTTGGCGGAGATGATTCACATGATCGTCAAAAGTTTTAGAATGGCAAAGAACATCATCTAAATATGGTACACAACACTCATCCCTGATGCCCTCTAAAACTCCCTCCATGCACCTCTGGAATGCGGCTGGTGCGTTGGTCAGTCCAAAGGGTATCCTTATCCATTCATAGAGTCCCCAAGGTGTGCTAAATGCTGTTAAATGTCTCGACTCCTCACTCACAAAACCTTGATGATATGCACTACCTTGGTCTAAGATGGAAAACCACGAATTGCCTCCCAAACTGTCCAGCAGATCGTGAATCCGTGGCAGCAGGTGACGGTCAGGGATGGTTTCGCAGTTGAGCTCACGGAAGTGAACACACAGTCGCAGGCTACTGTCTTTTTTCAGCACGCATACCACTGGTGAGGAATAAGATGAGACAGATTTACAGGTCCATCCTCTTTCTAAAAGGTTTTTAATGTACTCCTTTACCTCTTTATATAGTGGTCGTGGAATGGAGTTGTAATTTTTCTGAACAGCCGCGTTGTCTTTTGTCTTGATTTTTAGCTGCAAGCCAGGAATACATCCAATGTCTCCCTCCGCACGAGCAAAAACATCAGACTCATCATTGAGAAGTTGTCGCACCACCTTTTGTTCATGGTCAGAAAGATGACCTAGGTTGTCGTCTGGATGCCATTTTTCTGGCCCAGGGTTTCCTTTTGCATTGACGTGGCAATCATCATTTGAGCTTCCAGGGGCAGTGCATGGCAGAGGACTGTCACTGAGGTCTGGTTGTTTCCGAGGAGATGACTGCATGGTTACAGGTTTACTATCTGTGATCTCTTTGAGGCAACCTAAGACTGTCTTTGGAAGTATGAAGAGGTCTCGCTTGGTTGTGTTTTGGACAGGTATTTTCACTATTTTGGAAGCCCCAGCTGGTACATCAACAAGAGCAGGGAACAACTCCAACCCATCTGGCAGCCTACACTCAACATGGGGTTCAAACAGCATTGCCCCTCCCCCAGGATAAGCCCTTATCCTACACTTCACCTCACAAATTTGGCTACTGGGGACTGTTAGCCCTTCCTTTCCAACTTTCACCCCCAACCATTCTGACTCTTCCTGGGATGGCATTGTTTGAACGACAGAGACTAGAGTTTCAACATTGACCCTCTGAACTTTTAGGGCTTCTGACAGTAAATCTACCAAGCTTAAGTCATCTGCTTGGTGACTGCTTTCCTTCATGATTTCTTGAATTACATTAAAGCCTAACAATGGGCTGCTCACACTCTCTTTGCTTACTAGCATTGGAACACAGAGTGCAACAGAGCCGTGTCGGTGACTTGTGATCTCAAACAGAACCTCTATCCACCCGTCAAATGGCACCTCTGTCCCATTGGCTGCTGTAAATTTGAGCGGGTGATCAGGCAGCAGAGTCTCTAGTGGCTGAATACTTAGATTTGGCAAGGCCTTCTGTACCCAAGATTTCTCTACTATACTGACTTGTTCCCCACTGTCCAACAGCATCTGAAGTTTAACCCCATTAAGACAACAAGTTATCATGCGCCTCCCACCGATCAGCTGTGCAACGTGCTTTCCCCCTGGCACATTGATTTGTCTGGAGAACTTGTTAGAAGATGGCATTTTCCCTTTAGGGTGTGGCTTTTCTGAGGTCGGGGACCCTACATGAAGTCTGGTCACTCCCCAGTGACCTCATCCGGTTTCCCAACTTCTGCAAGCACCCAATTGCTCTGTGCCCCTCTTTTCCACAACGGAAACAGTGTGTGCAATTCCCAATTCCTTGGGAGATACATTGTTGGCACTTCCCTTTTGCTTCTGGTATGGCTGACTGTTTTGGATGTGGTGACATGGAATGTGTGTTCTCAGTTGCTGTGTTTACTACAGGTGTGAGAACTTTCTCAGTACTCTTAGTCAAAGATGACACTTGTAATGTTAGCTCTTGAATAGCGGTCCGATTGGCTTGGACTTCTGCCTGCACCTGAACTACATTCTGGGTGTCCTTTCCCTGATGTATTGCACTGACACTGACTGCTTTCTGCTTGTGCATCTGGCCTGACCTGTCCTGCCTCTCTGTGTCTTCACTCAAAGATTTTGTGATGACTTCTAAAATAAAGTCATCAGTAACACCTATGCCTGAAATGTGTGGTTTAAGGTCTCGTCGGATGTATGCGCATTTTTCATTCATACCTTGGTAGAGGGAATGAAGAAATAATCCCTGTACCAGTTTACTGTCATACTGAAAGCCGGTACTCTGTTTAGAGGCAAAAATAACACGCTGTTTTAACCCCATAAGTCTGTACATAAACTGTTGTGGGCTTTCTCTGTCAAGTTGTTTTGCATTGCTCTACTGCTGAAATAATTCAGTAGTGCTTTTTTCTCGGAAATGTGCCCCGAGAAAGCGCTTTAACTCGGTTACTGTTAGGTTATCTTTGGTAATGAGCATGTCTTTAAAGTTACCGGGCTTGATTATCTTAAGCACCGTTCTAATAACCTCAGTCTCAGTAAAACCTTCAGTTACTCCCTCATAAATTTGCTTAGACAAGCTGTTAAAGCTTAAATCCGAATCTCTATCTGAAATTTGGCCTCCATGAATCTTAAATTCTCTGCGGGGTAACAATGTAGCAACATCTGCTAGTCTTACCAACCCAGTCACCTGATCAGCAACCACTGTTTGTCGCACAGTCTCACTTATTGCAGATTTTACTGCTGCTTGTTTCGTTTCCGACACTGATGCGACAGCATCTTCTTCAGATGCCTGGCCTGGTTCTCTTGCTTCCTGAAGCAGCTGCAGTTCATCAATGAGGTCACGAAATATGAGTAGGCGAGACATACCCTGGTCCTCCAGACTCTTCATTGTTTTACTTCTTAAGAAGTCAACAATAAAGTCAAAGAGATCCACTTCAGTCGCGTCCTCACCTGGCAAATCTTCATCCACCTCATCTCGGCATGATTCTGCAAGTTTGTAAAGCAAGTCTTTGTTGGCGGCACTGGTCAACTGACGAAGCTGTTGCTGGATTTCCCACTGTAGATCATGAAGTAAGGCCATCTCCGGATACCAAATGTCTTTAACCTGGTTCTTGGCTCCGTACACAGGGGATCAGGAACCCACGGTTCTAACGTGATTAGCACCAGTCCACCAGGAGGCGCTAATCCCGGACGAGCCCCAAATTTGTTGCCCTCCTGGTATTACCAGGAGAAGGCGAAAGTGTCCAGACAGTCTCAACGTGTAAGGCTGTGGTGGAAATAGAGGAGACACTTGTTGAGCTGACGTTACGCTGCTCAAACAGAAGGATTTCTTCTTCTTGTGTGGTCCTACTCAACCTCACACCACTGACGCGATTAGCGCCCACTAGCGGACGGATGTCAGATAGCGCTGTTGTGACTGATATTGCTTTTCTATGATGCATGACAAAGAAAAAAAAAAGAGATTGAGGGAAAACAGAATTAAATAGGGGTGTTTGTTTTTTTTTAACCACTTTATCTGTTTTGAACCCACTACAGATACACATTGTGACACATCCTCCCCTCCAGACTCACGTAACATAATGACCGTGCTGCATGCTGCTTTGTTTTCCTTTTCTTTCTTTGTTTTCTATAGGCTACATGTCCGGCAATCAGACATGAAAGCCCGCACACTCACAAGCACGCAAACTTTCCCCCATTCATACAAACACGTACGCAATCACACAAAATGCGCAACGTGTACCCTCCCCACATCGACACCCACACCTACTTGCCCTCTCTCCTGTCTTCCCTGTCTCCTGCCTTTCCTCTCTCCTCCTGCAACACCCCCAGGACCCACTGGGTTTCACTGCGGGCACCTCCACGGCTGAGGTCCGGGATCTCTGCAGGGTTCTAGGACAGCTTGGTGTGTGTCTCTGTACTAGAACCCTGCAGGAACCCTTCACAGAGCTGGAAGGATTTTAGCTTCAGGCTGCAAGATGGGGTCTATATATAATGTTGGCCACATACGTCATCGTTTATGTAATCTCTGACCACGCCCACACACCAGGACCCCTATTCTATACCAGGGGCGTGGCACCGAATACCACGCCCACAATGGGGTGGGGCTTCAAATAAAAATTTATGTTAAAATGGCACCTTGTGAAGACTCTGTTTAGTGATTATTATTATTATATTATTATTATTTCATGCTTGTATGTATCTTCAAAAAGAGGTGATGAGTCAGCTGAAGGATCAGGATCAAACACACACACAGATACATCACACTGGTCGGAAGAAAATACGTCATAAATGATGTCATAGAAAGATGATTATGGTTACCACGGTTACAAATGTAATCATGGCAACCAAACAAAGTCTCCTGACAAGATGACATCATTGTCATGAAAGGTTAAGCCCCGCTGTTGTCATGGTTACATTATAACCCAGAGAAAGTTTGGTGACAGGAGACATATTTCCTAAAAATTCCAAACACAACAAAGTAAACAGGATGTGTTTTATTTGCACTTCTTTTCACTCTTTAGTTTACTTTAAATAGTGTTTAAAGGTTGTTTTGTTTTTGTTGGATTTTAGTGAAATAATGCATTTGGTACATATAAAAACGAACCAACGTCATGGATACACAATGTGACACATCCTCCCCTGCAGACTGACGTAACATCATGACCGTGCTGCACGCTGCTTTGTTTTCTTTTTCTTTCTTTGTTTTTTATAGGCTACATGTCCGGCAATCAGACATGGTAGCCCGCACACTGGCAAGCACGCAAACCATAAATAATCTGGCGACGATCAGCAGGCTGGACTGGTCTTCAGACTATGCTGATTGCCAGATGCTGACAGAAAAAACCTCCCAAAGATCTGACTCGGTGGCAGCGGACGATGTCTGCTCGGGTCCTCAGTGCTCCATCTAACATACTTGCATTCATGTCTGCATTCATGCTTGTTTGCCTGCATGCATTCATTCTCTGTAGCGCTTTGTCCAGTTAAGGTCAGTCTATCCCAGCAACCATCAGGCGAGAGCCGGGTACACCTGGACAGGTCTCCAGTCCATCACGGGGAAAAACCAGTTTCATTCCACAGTCACAGTTTGATTTTCCTGATTTTGTGAATGGAAGTTAAATGACTGACATGGATGCTTGATGAAGCTGTTATAACTTAGTTTTCAGGTAAGTAAATAAGTTTTAAAACGTGAGAGACGGTATATAGCTGCTGTATGCAGATGTTGCAACAGAATTATTAGATCAAAATACATTTTATGTTTTTTATGCTCGTCAAGCAGAAACATTTCAGTCATTTTTGTCAAGAAATAATTGTTGTACTCTCATTTATTGCTGTTCACACAGGAATGTGTGACAGGAACTGGACAACACCTGTGTTGTGACACGGTGGGCTTTCTGCTCCATTGTGATGAGCAGAATAAAGGTGGGATCATATTATTATTATTATATTATTATTATTATTATTGTTAATAATAATAATAATAATAATAATAATAATAATAATAATAATAATAAATAATATTGATAAAAAAATAATAACAATATTATTATTATTATCATCCATTAATAATATCTTATCATTCATTAATAATGTTTCATTATCATTATCATCCTTAATATCATCATTATCATTATTTTATGATTATTATTAATATTATCATCATATTATTATTAGTAGTAGTATTATTTCTATCATTAATAATATTTTATCATTATTATTACAATGATTATTATTATTATGATTATTAATGTTATTATTACTATTGTTATTAAATTATTACTATTTTTAATATTATCATCATCATTATTATTATTATTATTATTATCATTATTGTTATTATTATTATTATTATTATCATCATTTCGTGCTTGTATGTATCTTTAAAAAGAGGTGATGTGTCAGTTGAAGGATCAGTATCAAACACACACTACAAACCGGATGTACCCTCCCCAAACCAACACTCACACCTACTGGCCCTCTCTCCTGTCTTCCCTCTCTCCTGCCTTTCCTCTCTCCTCCTGCAACACCCCCAGGACCCACTGGGTTTCACTGCGGGCACCTCCACGGCTGAGGTCCGGGATCTCTGCAGGGTTCTAGGACAGAGACACAAACCAAGCTGTCCTAGAACCCTGCAGGAACCCTTCACAGAGCTGGAAGGATTTTAGCTTCAGGCTGCAAGATGGGGCCTATTTATACTGTTGGCCACATACGTCATCGTTTATGTAATCTCTGACCACGCCCACACACCAGGACCCCTATTCTATACCAGGGGCGTGGCACCGAATACCACGCCCACAAAGGGGCGGGACTTCAAATCAACGTTTATGTTAAGATGGCACCTTGTGAAGACTCTGTTTAGTGATTATTATTATTATTATTATTATTTCATGCTTGTATGCATCTTTAAAAAGAGGTGATGAGTCAGCTGAAGGATCAGGATCAAACACACACACAGATACATCACACTGGTCGGAATAAATACGTCATAAATGATGTCATAGAAAGATGATTATGGTTACCACGGTTACAAATGTAATCATGGCAACCAAACAAAGTCTCCTGACAAGATGACATCATTGTCATGAAAGGTTAAGCCCCGCTGTTGTCATGGTTACATTATAACCCAGAGGAAGTTTGGTGACAGGAGACATATTTCCTAAAAATTCCAAACACAACAAAGTAAACAGGATGTGTTTTATTTGCACTTCTTTTCACTCTTTAGTTTACTTTAAATAGTGTTTAAAGGTTGTTTTGTTTTTGTTGGAGTTTAGTGAAATAATGCATTTGGTACATGTAAACACGACCCAACGTCATGGATATGTTGCCCTCCTGGTATTACCAGGAGAAGGCGAAAGTGTCCTGACAGTCTCAACGTGTAAGGCTGTGGTGGAAACAGAGGAGACACACGTTGAGCTGACGTTACGCTGCTCAAACAGAAAGATTTATTCTTCTTGTGTGACCTTACTCAACCTCACACCACTGACGCGATTTGCGCTCACTAGCCGCCGGATGTCAGATTGCGCTGTTGTGACTGATATTGGTTTTCTATGTTGCATGACAAAGGAAAAAAAAAAGATTGAGGGAAAACAGAATTAAATAGGGGTGTTTTTAACCACTTTATCTGTTTTGACCCCACTACACTCTCCCCCACTAAAGAAAGAATGGCTCCTGACATTTGGTAATGTACTAGAGTGTTCCAGTTATGGTAGAATGGGTGGGGATGGATTGAATAAGGAAATGGGGCAAAACTATAAGTTCCTGCCAGGGGTTGACTAAGTAAGAAAGGGTTTACACTTTCACTCAACTGGTGATATGAGGGTTGACCAAGAATATCATATGTGAACTTTGCTGTCGGTCTTGCTCTCCTCTGTGACCTCCTCACATCACCTTCTCCTGTATGTCCAAAATCCATTTCATCTCTTTGATCTGGCTCATGATCATCTAACCCTGGTACATTGTCAGAATCTTCAGAGTTTGGTTCCATCCCAACTTCTTGTCTTTCTGGAGGGTATAACTCCCTGGCTGTTACCCTCAGATTAGGCTGGTTTTGAGAATTCTGGCTTGAAACAACTGGTCCCAGTTGTTGAGGAGCTTGCAGTGCCATGACAGATTGCTGTTGTGGAGGATTTACCAGTCCAAAACATGGAAGTTTGCTCCGGAGATCATAAGAATATGCAGATTCCTGCTCCTCATCAGAGTTGTCTGTCTCAGTCTCTGTTTGTTTAGTCCTGTGGCTGTGTTGTTTCGGCCTATTCTGCCGTTTCTTTCCTTCAGTTGGTATTTCATCTTCGAGAGGTAGTTCGTTTACTGGCAGGAGAAGATTTCTATGCAACACTCGCATGGTTTTGCTGCCTCTCTCTGGTTGTACTTTATAGACTGGGCCATCTTCAAATCGTTCCACAACGCGGTATGCTACTTTTCCCCAGTAAGTCCGCAATTTCCCAGGGCCTCCTCTCTGTGAGAGATTTCTTACCAGGACCCTGTCTCCTGGTTGGAGGGCAACACCTCTGGCATGTCTATCATATTGTTTTTTTTTACCCTTAACACAGACTTTTGACTGTTTTCAGCCGCTATTGGGTATGCAACATGCATCCTGTCTACCCACCTTTGTACAAATGTCTGGTGATTCTGCGCTTCTATCTCCCTCCTAGTACCAAAAAGCAAGTCAACTGGTAGCTGCGGAGCCCTGCTGTACAAGAGGAAAAATGGAGAAAACCCTGTAGATTCGTGCCTGGTACAGTTGTATGCGTGCACAATATGGGGTAGATGATCTTTCCATTCACTTTTTATTTCCTCCTATAATGTGCGCAACATTTGGAGAAGGGTGCGATTCAAATGCTCCACTGGGTTGCATTGTGGTTGATAAGAAGTCGTGCGAGAATGAGCAATCCCTGAAAGTTGTTGTAATCTCTGGAAAAGGCTTTTCTCAAACTCCTGTCCTTGGTCATGATGCAACTTTTCTGGGTACCCAAAACGGGGAATAAAGTCCTGAAAGATCTTTTCGGCTGCGGTTTTCCCAGATTTATTTCTCGTTGGATACGCCTGTGCGAAACGTGTAAAATGGTCAACGATCACAAGGATATACTCGTAGCCCCCTTTACTAGGCTCCAAATGTAAATAGTCGACACAGACTAACTCAAAAGGTGCACTTGTTGTGATGGATCCCATTTGGGCTTTTGGTGGAATGTTGGGGTGTTTTTGTTTAATGCAGAGACATTTTTTTGTCACATAATCTTCAATGTCTTGCTGCATATGTGGCCAATAAAACCGTTCCCGGGCAAGATGGATGACCTTCTCAGATCCCACATGTCCCATATCATCATGCAAGCTTTTTAACACGACCGGTTTAAGCTGTTGAGGGACGACAAGTTGTTTATTTCGGTCCGTCTTCCGGTAGTGTAAACTGCCTTCCACCATTAGCTTCTTCCACTTGTAGAGTAGCTTTCTTGTCAGTTTGCTCGTTGCTTTTTCTTTTTCATCTCCTGTTGGAGTCCTTCCTTTCAGTTTCAGAAATACAATCTCTTTAATAACTGGATCATTCCGTTGGGCAGTCCTGATGTCCTCTTGTGTGATTCTAGAAATGCTCTCTGGTGATGCAGCATTCGCATCCTCACTGTTAAGCTGTAGGACAGCCACCCAAGGAACATCACTGTCGTGTGCTGCTTTGCTACCCTGCCACACTGCAGAAATTACCTCTGACGATACAGCCTCTGTGAAATGATGTATCTGCTGGGGAAGCTTAACTGGGTATCTGGACAACATGTCAGCATCAGCGTTTCTCTTTCCAGGTCTAAACTTGATGTCAAAATGAAAATCAGCTAATTCTCCAACCCATCTGTGACCCACTGCGTTTAGTCTTGCTGAACTCAAGACATAGGTCAGGGGGTTATTATCTATATAGACAGTAAAGGGTGGCGCGTAGTACAGATAATCCCGAAATTTGTCACAGATTGCCCATTTGAGTGCCAGAAATTCTAGTTTGCCTGAGTGAAGATGGTAGTTTTTCTCTGCCGGCGTCAACGTCCTGAACCCATATCCAATCACACGCAGTTTGTTGTTTTGCTGTTGATATAATACAGCCCCAAGTCCTTCGTTTGAAGCATCAGTATGCAGTACAAATGGTAAATCAAGGTCTGGATAAGCAAGGATAGGAGGGTTTATCAACATCTTGACTAACCTGGACAACACATTTTGATGCTCAGCAATCCAAGTGATGGGTGTACGGGAGGGGAGTTGTCCCTTGTTTTCTTTTCTTTTCCTATGTTGTTCTGAGACAAGGTGACTTTACTGCTCTCTCCTTGGTTCTGTAGCAACTCAAACAAGGGCCTGGCTACACGTGAGAAATCTTGAATAAAGGACCGGTAATAGCTGAGAAATCCAAGCAAAGTTCGAACCTCCCCAACTGTGGAGGCTTTCTTTTCTTTAAGAGCCATTACTGCTTCCAAATCCTTTGGGTCAATCTGGATTCCATTCTCTAACACCATCCGCCCAAGGTAACGGATTTGTCTTTGGAAAAGTTCACACTTGGCTGGACGAAGTTTGATGCCATGTGTCGCATCCGGGAGAAAACTTGGCGGAGATGATTCACATGATCGTCAAAAGTTTTAGAATGGCAAAGAACATCATCTAAATATGGTACACAACACTCATCCCTGATGCCCTCTAAAACTCCCTCCATGCACCTCTGGAATGCGGCTGGTGCGTTGGTCAGTCCAAAGGGTATCCTTATCCATTCATAGAGTCCCCAAGGTGTGCTAAATGCTGTTAAATGTCTCGACTCCTCACTCACAAAACCTTGATGATATGCACTACCTTGGTCTAAGATGGAAAACCACGAATTGCCTCCAAAACTGTCCAGCAGATCGTGAATCCGTGGCAGCAGGTGACGGTCAGGGATGGTTTCGCAGTTGAGCTCACGGAAGTGAACACACAGTCGCAGGCTACTGTCTTTTTTCAGCACGCATACCACTGGTGAGGAATAAGATGAGACAGATTTACAGGTCCATCCTCTTCTAAAAGGTTTTTAATGTACTCCTTTACCTCTTTATATAGTGGTCGTGGAATGGAGTTGTAATTTTTCTGAACAGCCGCGTTGTCTTTTGTCTTGATTTTTAGCTGCAAGCCAGGAATACATCCAATGTCTCCCTCCGCACGAGCAAAAACATCAGACTCATCATTGAGAAGTTGTCGCACCACCTTTTGTTCATGGTCAGAAAGATGACCTAGGTTGTCGTCTGGATGCCATTTTTCTGGCCCAGGGTTTCCTTTTGCATTGACGTGGCAATCATCATTTGAGCTTCCAGGGGCAGTGCATGGCAGAGGACTGTCACTGAGGTCTGGTTGTTTCCGAGGAGATGACTGCATGGTTACAGGTTTACTATCTGTGATCTCTTTGAGGCAACCTAAGACTGTCTTTGGAAGTATGAAGAGGTCTCGCTTGGTTGTGTTTTGGACAGGTATTTTCACTATTTTGGAAGCCCCAGCTGGTACATCAACAAGAGCAGGGAACAACTCCAACCCATCTGGCAGCCTACACTCAACATGGGGTTCAAACAGCATTGCCCCTCCCCCAGGATAAGCCCTTATCCTACACTTCACCTCACAAATTTGGCTACTGGGGACTGTTAGCCCTTCCTTTCCAACTTTCACCCCCAACCTTTCTGACTCTTCCTGGGATGGCATTGTTTGAACGACAGAGACTAGAGTTTCAACATTGACCCTCTGAACTTTAAGGGCTTCTGACAGTAAATCTACCAAGCTTAAGTCATCTGCTTGGTGACTGCTTTCCTTCATGATTTCTTGAATTACATTAAAGCCTAACAATGGGCTGCTCACACTCTCTTTGCTTACTAGCATTGGAACACAGAGCGCAACAGAGCCGTGTCGGTGACTTGTGATCTCAAACAGAACCTCTATCCACCCGTCAAATGGCACCTCTGTCCCATTGGCTGCTGTAAATTTGAGCGGGTGATCAGGCAGCAGAGTCTCTAGTGGCTGAATACTTAGATTTGGCAAGGCCTTCTGTACCCAAGATTTCTCTACTATACTGACTTGTTCCCCACTGTCCAACAGCATCTGAAGTTTAACCCCATTAAGACAACAAGTTATCATGCGCCTCCCACCGATCAGCTGTGCAACGTGCTTTCCCCCTGGCACATTGATTTGTCTGGAGAACTTGTTAGAAGATGGCATTTTCCCTTTAGGGTGTGGCTTTTCTGAGGTCGGGGACCCTACATGAAGTCTGGTCACTCCCCAGTGACCTCATCCGGTTTCCCAACTTCTGCAAGCACCCAATTGCTCTGTGCCCCTCTTTTCCACAACGGAAACAGTGTGTGCAATTCCCAATTCCTTGGGAGATACATTGTTGGCACTTCCCTTTTGCTTCTGGTATGGCTGACTGTTTTGGATGTGGTGACATGGAATGTGTGTTCTCAGTTGCTGTGTTTACTACAGGTGTGAGAACTTTCTCAGTACTCTTAGTCAAAGATGACACTTGTAATGTTAGCTCTTGAATAGCGGTCCGATTGGCTTGGACTTCTGCCTGCACCTGAACTACATTCTGGGTGTCCTTTCCCTGATGTATTGCACTGACACTGACTGCTTTCTGCTTGTGCATCTGGCCTGACCTGTTCTGCCTCTCTGTGTCTTCACTCAAAGATTTTGTGATGACTTCTAAAATAAAGTCATCAGTAACACCTATGCCTGAAATGTGTGGTTTAAGGTCTCGTCGGATGTATGCGCATTTTTCATTCATACCTTGGTAGAGGGAATGAAGAAATAATCCCTGTACCAGTTTACTGTCATACTGAAAGCCGGTACTCTGTTTAGAGGCAAAAATAACACGCTGTTTTAACCCCATAAGTCTGTACATAAACTGTTGTGGGCTTTCTCTGTCAAGTTGTTTTGCATTGCTCTACTGCTGAAATAATTCAGTAGTGCTTTTTTCTCGGAAATGTGCCCCGAGAAAGCGCTTTAACTCGGTTACTGTTAGGTTATCTTTGGTAATGAGCATGTCTTTAAAGTTACCGGGCTTGATTATCTTAAGCACCGTTCTAATAACCTCAGTCTCAGTAAAACCTTCAGTTACTCCCTCATAAATTTGCTTAGACAAGCTGTTAAAGCTTAAATCCGAATCTCTATCTGAAATTTGGCCTCCATGAATCTTAAATTCTCTGCGGGGTAACAATGTAGCAACATCTGCTAGTCTTACCAACCCAGTCACCTGATCAGCAACCACTGTTTGTCGCACAGTCTCACTTATTGCAGATTTTACTGCTGCTTGTTTCGTTTCCGACACTGATGCGACAGCATCTTCTTCAGATGCCTGGCCTGGTTCTCTTGCTTCCTGAAGCAGCTGCAGTTCATCAATGAGGTCACGAAATATGAGTAGGCGAGACATACCCTGGTCCTCCAGACTCTTCATTGTTTTACTTCTTAAGAAGTCAACAATAAAGTCAAAGAGATCCACTTCAGTCGCGTCCTCACCTGGCAAATCTTCATCCACCTCATCTCGGCATGATTCTGCAAGTTTGTAAAGCAAGTCTTTGTTGGTGGCACTGGTCAACTGACGAAGCTGTTGCTGGATTTCCCACTGTAGATCATGAAGTAAGGCCATCTCCGGATACCAAATGTCTTTAACCTGGTTCTTGGCTCCGTACACAGGGGATCAGGAACCCACGGTTCTAACGTGATTAGCACCAGTCCACCAGGAGGCGCTAATCCCGGACGAGCCCCAAATTAGTTGCCCTCCTGGTATTACCAGGAGAAGGCGAAAGTGTCCTGACAGTCTCAACGTGTAAGGCTGTGGTGGAAATAGAGGAGACACTCGTTGAGCTGACGTTACGCTGCTCAAACAGAAGGATTTCTTCTTCTTGTGTGGTCCTACTCAACCTCACACCACTGACGCGATTAGCGCCCACTAGCGGACGGATGTCAGATAGCGCTGTTGTGACTGATATTGCTTTTCTATGATGTATGACAAAGAAAAAAAAAAGAGATTGAGGGAAAACAGAATTAAATAGGGGTGTTTGTTTTTTTTTAACCACTTTATCTGTTTTGAACCCACTACAGATACACATTGTGACACATCCTCCCCTCCAGACTCACGTAACATAATGACCGTGCTGCATGCTGCTTTGTTTTCCTTTTCTTTCTTTGTTTTCTATAGGCTACATGTCCGGCAATCAGACATGAAAGCCCGCACACTCACAAGCACGCAAACTTTCCCCCATTCATACAAACACGTACGCAATCACACAAAATGCGCAACGTGTACCCTCCCCACATCGACACCCACACCTACTTGCCCTCTCTCCTGTCTTCCCTGTCTCCTGCCTTTCCTCTCTCCTCCTGCAACACCCCCAGGACCCACTGGGTTTCACTGCGGGCACCTCCACGGCTGAGGTCCGGGATCTCTGCAGGGTTCTAGGACAGCTTGGTGTGTGTCTCTGTACTAGAACCCTGCAGGAACCCTTCACAGAGCTGGAAGGATTTTAGCTTCAGGCTGCAAGATGGGGTCTATATATAATGTTGGCCACATACGTCATCGTTTATGTAATCTCTGACCACGCCCACACACCAGGACCCCTATTCTATACCAGGGGCGTGGCACCGAATACCACGCCCACAATGGGGTGGGGCTTCAAATAAAAATTTATGTTAAAATGGCACCTTGTGAAGACTCTGTTTAGTGATTATTATTATTATATTATTATTATTTCATGCTTGTATGTATCTTCAAAAAGAGGTGATGAGTCAGCTGAAGGATCAGGATCAAACACACACACAGATGCATCACACTGGTCGGAAGAAAATATGTCATAAATGATGTCATAAAAAGATGATTATGGTTACCACGGTTACAAATGTAATCATGGCAACCAAACAAAGTCTCCTGACAAGATGACATCATTGTCATGAAAGGTTAAGCCCCGCTGTTGTCATGGTTACATTATAACCCAGAGGAAGTTTGGTGACAGGAGACATATTTCCTAAAAATTCCAAACACAACAAAGTAAACAGGATGTGTTTTATTTACACTTCTTTTCACTGTTTAGTTTACTTTAAATAGTGTTTAAAGGTTGTTTTGTTTTTGTTTGATGTTAGTGAAATAATGCATTTGGTACATGTAAACATGACCCAACATCATGGATACACAATGTGACACATCCTCCCCTCCAGACTGACGTAACATCATGACCGTGCTGCACGCTGCTTTGTTTTCTTTTTCTTTCTTTGTTTTTTATAGGCTACATGTCCGGCAATCAGACATGGTAGCCCGCACACTGGCAAGCATGCAAACCATCAAATCTGGCGACGATCAGCAGGCTGGACTGGTCTTCAGACTATGCTGATTGCAAGATGCTGACAGAAAAAAACTCCCCAAGATCTGACTCGGTGGCAGCGGACGATGTCTGCTCGGGTCCTCAGTGCTCCATCTAACCTACTTGCATTCATGTCTGCATTCATGCACTCTAAAAGTTCATTTCTGCTCTTACTCAAATTACTATTGTATACTTTACTTAAGTCTTACTATCCTGTTGATTGAACTCAAGGAATGTGAGTAATGTACCTCTTTAGCCCAAAAGAGATGTAAGACTCAGTTCTTTTGTGTTAACTGAACTTGAAAATTTTTTTTACTGGAGGACTTGCTTGAGTTCAGCAGTGCACAGACAACAGTCAGTACCCGTCCCCCCACCCGAACTACCCAACCACCTTTTCGTCCACAACATAAACCCCAACATGAGGCCACCAAACCAGGGGCTGATGAGAGCGCCCACACCTGCTCGGTGCCTCTCACCATGAGCAACCCCAGAGGTGAAGAAGGTCCAGCCCCTCTCGAGGGTACTGGTTCCAGAGCCCAAGCCATGCATTGAGGTGAGTCCAACTATATCTAGCCGGAACCGCTCGTCCTCACGAATAACCTCGGGCTCCTTCCCCACCAGAGGTGACATTCCATGTCCCTAAAGTCAGTTTCTGCCACCGGGGATCAGACAGCCAGGGTCCCCGCCTCTTGCTGGCGCCCAGCTCACACTGTACCCGACCCCTAAAGCATCTCCTGCATATGGTGAACCCACGGGAGGTGGGGCCCATGTAATCCTTTTGGGCTGAGCCCTACTGGGCCCCAGGGACAAAGGCCCGGCGTCCAGATGCTCGCTCTCGTACCCCACCCCCAGGCCTGGCTCCAGAGGGAAAAGAAGTGCAAATAAAACACATCCTGTTTACTTTGTTGTGTCTGGAATTTTTAGGAAATATGTCTCCTGTCACCAAACTTCCTCTGGGTTATAATGTAACCATGACAACAGCGGGGCTTAACCTTTCATGACAATGATGTCATCTTGTCAGTAGACTTTCTTTGGTTGCCATGGTTACATTTGTAACCGTGGTAACCATAATCATCTTTCTATGACATCATTTATGACATATTTATTCTGACCAGTGTGATGTATCTGTGTGTGTGTGTTTGATCCTGATCCTTCAGCTGACTCATCACCTCTTTTTAAAGATGCATACAAGCATGAAATAATAATGATAATAATAATAAATATTAATTATATAATAAAAATATAATATTAATAATAATCACTAAACAGCCCCGCCCCCTTGTGGGCGTGGTATTCGGTGCCACGCCCCTGGAATAGAATAGGGGTCCTGGTGTGTGGGCGTGGTCAGAGATTACATAAACGATGACGTATGTGGCCAACAGTATAAATAGGCCCCATCTTGCATCCTGAAGCTAAAATCCTTCCAGCTCTGTGAAGGGTTCCTGCAGGGTTCTAGTACAGAGACACACACCAAGCTGTCCTAGAACCCTGCAGAGATCCCGGACCTCAGCCGTGGAGGTGCCCGCAGTGAAACCCAGTGGGTCCTGGGGGTGTTGCAGGAGGAGAGAGGAAAGGCAGGAGAGAGGGAAGACAGGAGAGAGGGCCAGTAGGTGTGAGTGTTGGTTTGGGGAGGGTACATCCGGTTTGTAGTGTGTGTTTGATACTGATCCTTCAACTGACACATCACCTCTTTTTAAAGATACATACAAGCACGAAATGATAATAATAATAATAATGATAATATATTAACAATAATAACAATAATGATAATAATAATAATAATAATAATAGTGATGATGATGATGATGATAATAATATATTAACAATAATAATAATAATAATAATAATAATAAAAAAATAATGATATTAATAATAATAATACTAAAATATATAATGATAATAATGATGATAATATTAAGGATGATAATAATAATGACACATTGTTATTGAATAATACAATATTATTAATGATAATAATAGAAATAATATTGTTATCATTGTTATTTTTGATCGTCGCCAGATTGTTGATGGTTTGCGTGCTTGCCAGTGTGCAGGCTACCATGTCTGATTGCCGGACACACTGTTAAAAAAATCTGTAACAAAAATACAGTAAAAAAAACTATGAAATAGCAACAGTAAAAAACTAACTATCAAAATTGTTTAACACCGTAGTAAATGCACAGAATCTTACAGAAGAGATCAGTCTTGACCATAAATTGTACAGGTCTATGGTCAAGACTGCGGTCAAGAACGGGAGAGACCATCTTTACAAGTGTGGGGGTCTGGGTCCATATGTAACCTTCTGGCTCAGCTCCTTCTTCACCACGACAGACCGGCGCAGAGCCCGCATTACTGCAGACGCCACACCGATCCATCTGTCGATCTCGCGCTCTATCCTTCCCTCACTCGTGAACAAGACCCAGAGATATTTAAACTCCTCCACTTGAGGCAGGACCTCACCCCCGACCCGGAGAGGGCAATCCACCCTATTCCGGCTGAGGACCATGGTCTCAGTTTTGGAGGTGCTGATTCTCATCCCAGCCACTTCACACTCGGCCGCGAATCGCTCAAGCGAGAGCTGGAGATCACGACCAGACGAAGCCAACAGGACCACGTCATCTGCAAAAAGCAGGGACCCAATCCTGAGGCCACCAAGTCGGATCCCCTCAACACCTCCACTGCGCCTAGAAATTCTGTCCATATAAGTTATGAACAGAATCGGTGATAAAGGGCAGCCTTGGCGGAGTCCAACCCTCACCGGAAACGAATCCGACTTACTACCGGCAATGCGGACCAAGCTCTGACACCTGTCGTACAGGGACCGGACTGCTCATACAAGGGGGTCCGGTACCCCATACTCCCGGAGTACCCCCACAGGAGCCCCCGGGGGACACGGTCGAATGCCTTCTCCAGGTCCACAAAGCACATGTAGACTGGTTGGTGAAGTATAAACTTTATTGGTGATGTTGTGTGCCCTCATTCAATGGTGTTGTGGGAAGAGAATCCTGTTTTGCAGAGCTGCTTGCTTATATCACTGAAGAAGGTAAACTGAGCGTGTGAAACAACAAAAGTTATGGTCTCATGGTGTGTGTGTGTGTGTGTGTGTGGGGGGGGATGGTTGGCCACCTCCCTAGCGCTCCCACGTTATGTTGCAGAATGAGGGGTATTAAAGCGGGGAAGCCCCAGACTTCGGTGGAGTCTGCTGCGGGTCTATCTGATCAGGACGCCCAGCTGGTTTTGGCACTCTCTACCGGGGTTGTGGGCTCCCCAACCTATCCGCGTTACGATAAGAGCTGGGAACTGAAAAGTGCCTTAACCGATGTGCTTACTCTTGTGCTGCAAGGTTAATAAAACGCTGAGTTAATCATTGGGCAGAGAGTTTGTGTGTTCATTATTTGCCGACTTCCTACGATCCTGCAAAATAAATAAAAGTGTTTCATTACAGTTGGGCAAACTCCCATGCCCCCTCCAGGACCCCAAAGAGGGTATAGAGCTGGTCCACTGTTCTGCAACCAGGACAAAAACCACACTGCTCCTCCTCAATCCGGGATTCGACTATCCGGCGGACCCTCCTCTCCAGGACCCCTGAATAGACCTTCCCAGGGAGGCTGAGGAGTGTGATTCCCCTATAATGGGAACACACCCTCCGGTCCCCCTTCTTAAAAAGGGGGACCACCACCCCAGTCTGCCAATCCAGCGGTACTGTCCCCGATGTCCACGCGATGCTGCAGAGGCGTGTCAGCCAGGACAGCCCCACAGCATCCATAGCCTTAAGGAACTCCGAGCGGATCTCATCCACCCCCGGGGCCTTGCCGCCAAGGAGCTTTTTAACCACCTCAGCGACTTCAGCCCCAGAGATAGGAGAGTCCACTCCTGAGTCCACCAGCTCTGCTTCCTCATCGGAAGACGTGTTGGTAGGATTGAGGAGGTCTTCAAAGTATTCCCTCCACCGACCCACTACGTCCCGAGTTGAGGTCAGCAGCTCCCCACCTCCACTGTACACAGTATTGATGGAGCACTGCTTCCTCCTCCTGAACCGCCGGATGGTGGACCAGAATCTCCTCGAAGCCGTCCGGAAGTCCTTCTCCATGGCCTCACCGAACTCCTCCCATGCCCGAGTTTTTGCCTTGGCAACATGCCGCTTAGCCCGTCGGTATCCATCAGCTGCCTCCAGAGTCCCACAGGCCAAGAAGGCCCGATAGGACTCCTTCTTCAGCTTGACGGCATCCCTCACTGTTGGTGTCCACCAACGAGTCCTGGGATTACCGCCACGACAGGCACCAACGACCTTACAGCCACAGCTCTGGCCAGCCGCCTCAGCAATAGAGGCACGGAACACAGCCCATTCAGACTCAATGTCCCCCGCCTCACCCGGGACATGTTTGAAGCTCTGCTGAAGGTGGGAGTTGAAGCTCGCTCTGACAGGGGACTCAGCCAGACGTTCCCAGCAGACCCTCACAACACGTTTGGGCCTGCCAGCTCTGACTGGCTTCTTCCCCCACCATCTGAGCCAACTCACCACCAGGTGGTGATCAATTAACAGCTCCGCCCCCCTCTTCACCCGAGTGTCCAAGGCATGTGGCCGCAGGTCCGACGATACGACTACAAAATCGATCATCGAACTGCGTCCCAGGTAATCCTGATGCCAGGTGTACATATGGACACTCTTATGTTGGAACATGGTGTTCGTTATGGACAATCCATGACGAGCACAGAAGTCCAATAACAAAACACCATTTGGGTTCAGTGGGGGGGGACCATGCCTCCCAATCACTCCCCTCCAGGTCTCACTGTCATTGCCCACGTGAGCATTGAAGTCCCCCAGCAGAACAATGGAGTCCCCAGAAGGAGCACCCTCCAGCACTCCCTCCAAGGACCCCAGAAAGGGTGGGTACTCTGAACTGCTGTTCGGCGCATAAGCACAGACAACAGTCAGGACCCGTCCCCCCACCCGGAGGGAAACTACCCTTTCATCCACCGGGGTAAACCCCAACGTGCAGGCACCAAGCTGGGGGCTGATGAGAATGCCCACACCTGCTCGGCGCCTCTCACCATGAGCAACTCCAGAGTGGAAGAAGGTCCAGCCCCTCTCGAGAGTACTGGTTCCAGAGCCCAAGCCATGCGTCGAGGTGAGTCCAACTATATCTAGTCGGATCCGCTCAACCTCGCGCACAAGCTCAGGCTCCTTCCCCACCAGAGAGGTGACGTTCCACGTCCCTAGAGCCAGCTTCTGCAGCCGGGGATCGGACCGCCAGGGTCCCCGCCTCTTGCTGCCGCCCAGCTCACACTGCACCCGACCCCTACGGCTCCTCCCGTAGATGGTGAGCCCACGGGAGGTGGGGCCCATGCAACCCTTTCGGGCTGAGCCCGACCGGGCCCCATGGGTAAAGGCCCGGCCACCAGACGCTTGCTCACGTACCCCACCTCCAGGCCTGGCTCCAGAGGGGGGTCCCGGTAACCCGTGTCAGGGCAAGGGAACAATTCTGCCCGACTTTGTATACATCATAGGGGTCTTGTGAGCCGTACTTGGTCTGGTCCCTCCCCTAGACACCTGTTTGCCATGGGTGACCCTACCAGGGGCATAAAGCCCCCGACAACATAGCTGCTAGGATCTTCGGGACGCACAAACCCCTCCACCACGATAAGGTGACGGCTCAGGGAGGGGGTGTAACCAAGCAATCAGAAAAAATTGAGGTAAATATTACTTAGCTTTGATTAGACTTTTAAGGTTTGGTATCCACGTCATTGGGCCCAGGCTTCACTGAAGATCGTCTCATTGACATTGTATAATCTTTAGGGAACTGGAACTTTGAAAAGGACTTGTCATCATTTCTGCCTTCAGATTGGAGAGCTGTGATCAGGGGTTCACAGGACCTTTTCTGCAGTCAAAAAATAAAAGATGAAACTGTAAAATAGTCTAAAAAATATCAAAATACCACCACTACTACGAAGAAGGAGGAGGAGGAGAGAAATAATAATAATGATAATAATATATCCATAATAATATACAGCACTTTCAAAGTACTTCTGTGAGTCCAATCTCAAGCATCACTTTTCAATGCACCAGATTACAATCAAAAAGGGCAAAATCCTCAGTCAATAAACTGCCAAAATAGCAGACCATGGTAGACCATGTACTTGATATTTTACTACATGATATAGTCGGCCTTCTTACTGCCACTGTACAAAAAAGGCAAAATGTAACCAAAAATAAATCAAATCTTGGTTAACCCAGTAGGTAACTTTGTCACATGGCACAGACCTGGAGCTGGGTCCTTGCATGCTCTTTGCTGCATGCCTTTCTTGTCTCCATCTTTGTTGTGTTCTTGACCAAAGCAGAAACTTCACCTGAAAAATAGAGGGAAACAAATCATTTAAATGCAAAATAAAAATAAGAATCACTTGCTTTTGGCATTTAAATGTGTTGGAATATCACCTTTGTTGTGGATGTCACATAGGCCAGTGAAACCCTCTCAGGACAGCAATCACTCTGGAATCCGAATGCAATGCTTAAAAAGTGGCAGGAGCAAAAGAGCACAAGAACACAACTTCTATTAGAGGTGTCCAGATAATTACAAGATTAAATCCTACGACTTTAAAAGAACAATTGGAACTCTATGTAGTTCACTTACCTTAAGTAAGAGGAGATTCTGGGTCTTGGTGACACCAACAGCATTAAACCTACATAACTGTCATAACATTAAAACAAAAGCTCAAATCTTCTTCAAATCCAGTTTGCATTGATACAAAGATAACCAAAGATCACTCTAGTTTAGCATATTTATTCAAATGAACAAATCCACTAGAGCCTTCTCTTAGCTATAAGAAACAGACAGAATTGGAAAAATTCTTTGCATGTTATGTAAAGTTATTGTAAAACACTGTCATTTTGGAGAATTCTTTACTCAAAGTCAGTCTTCTCAAAGCGACTGACCGACGACAAACAGTCCCCAAAACATGAAAATAACAGTCGCAATAATAATGACAAATTTAGGCACTTTGGCCTTATTTCTCAAGTAATCATTTGACCCTGATCAAAAACCTACCTCCCCACCAAAAGCAAATGGAACTGGCCTCAAAAGCTAGTACTTTGCGAGAGAAAATGGCAGAATCAAGGCCAACTTAGGCAGGTGGGGGTAGCACTTTGTATGGAGTGGGAGAAGATACACAAAAGTCTGCTGACATCCGCTCATAAAAAACTCTGGAAACTTTGCCTTCAAAACTGAATACAGTGCTTTAAAACTTAGTTATTTTTTATAGGAACATTCAAAATTGTAAAGCTACAGGATGCAAAATATGGGAAAGTATAATACTTCCCATTGAGACAGTTCAGTCTTTAACCATCTCTCCACTCATGATCAGCAAGATCTGAGATGAGGGTGAGAACTCTTTGGTTCACAGGAAGTTGCTTCTTGTTTTGCCTTTTTTCCACTTTTGTTCCCTTCTCTGGGTTGATGTTGAAGAAACACCTTTATGAACACAAGAAAGTATAACCAAGCACTAATCTAAAAAACAGTTACGTTTTAAAGACGTGTGGCCTTGTGTGTGTACACATGGGTGTTTTCATCTTACCTCTGAAGGAATTCAAGCGTTGAGCTCAGTTCCACAGGATAGTGGATGTTGAGGCAGTAGTAGCTGGCAAGCATCAAACAGATGGCAGATCCCAAGCTGGGGATTTGGCTGTTCACAATCTTCTGGTCAACACAGAGCATGAATCGCTTGGCGGCAAAGCAGGAGTTTCCTGCAAAGAGGTGAATAATAAATACCACAACCATTACCATCAAAAGTGGAGTAAAAAAAAAAACAGGACAATGAATTCCATATCATGTTGCCTTAAGTTCTTTCAGTAAAACTCATAATCAGCTTCCCACACACAATGATGCATGGGTTAACTGGCGGGCTTTCCACGTTCACTTCCTTCCCCAGACATGTTTCTTCCACGTAACAAAAGAGGTTCTCTTCTTTTTCATTGAAATAGCAGAGAAGGAGGAGCATCATGTCCTTTGGATCTTCTGAGCAGCCATCAATTTGACCTTTCACACTTTGCAGGTTTGTGACAAGTTGCAGCATTTTTTTGCTTTTCTCTGCACACACAGTTTTCATAAAGTTCAAAAGCCGTTTTCCCTTTTCTTCTACATTACCAAAGAAAGTATCCTTCAGTGGTACTCCAGTCAGCTCCTCAAAGTGGACTGCCATACCAATGTCCTGAAACAAAAATGGCCAGTCCTCCAAGAGAGTTTGCAGATTGGTCCCTTTATTTCTTTCCGTTGGGAGTAATATGTGGTCCTCATAAGACTTTTCACCTCAGAAGGACTGAAGTCTAACTGTTCACTGAGCACCTTCATGTCATCCTTCTTCTTTTGCTGGGTTTCTGGTGTCTCACTAACTGGAAGAAACTTCATGTCCCACTTCACACAGCCATAAGTATCTTGCACTGGGGCTGGGCGATATTAACCTTTTTAGTAATATCCCGATATTTTTATGCCATGTGACGATATACGATATATATCTCAATATTTACCTCAGCCTTGAATGAATGCTTTGGTGCATACAGTCACATCAGTAAGATGATTTTGTGTCTCCATTAAAACATAATTGTTCATACTGCATTAAGATATGCTGATTTTAAACATTTATGCCAAAAGGATGAAATTGTAACGAAGCAAACTGATCAAAACCGTATTTATTGAACAGTTAAAGCAGCGGCAGAAACATGTCATTTTAAAGCAAAATAAAGTGACTTTGCAAGATGTAATAAATACAACGTATGAAAATAGGTGCTCTAGGGGGGACTTTTCAAATGATGAACTATTATAAGGCTTTGCTTTATAGACACGTTTTTGAGTTGTCGTGTATTATTTTAATCGCAGAATTTAGCGTAGAAATCAGTCTTATAATCCAGGCAGAATGTCCTCGTATCGTCTCCAATAAACGGCTTCGGCCAGCTTTTAATTCAGGATTTGATTCCCGCTGCTTTCTGTACTTTCTAGAGACATGAGGAGCTAGATAAATATGCCTGTGTCACACACAGTGGATGAGGTGAGTAAGTGACAGAGGCTGTGAATGTAATCAAATAGAATGAATTATTTTTGCGTGACGTGAAAAACTTTGTAATTTACGTCCCACTCTGTAATCCAGAGTGGGATCAGTGGTGGATTTGGCTGTTCATTGTGACTGTAGGTGGAGTCGTGCAGGTGTCCTCTCTGCTCCTCTGACTGGCTGCAGCTGCAGCCGGAGCGACTGAGTGCTTTAGGACGGGGAGAGACTCTCCTTCTGACAATAACTTTACAATATGCGCTTTAAAGTCAGTCACCAAAACACCAGGAAAGTCTCCAATAACTCCAGTAAAAGTCGCTAGATTTGTCGCTTTTCACAAAAAAAGTCGGCAGATTTAGCGAGTAAGTCACCAAGTTGGCAACAGTGGCTCCACGCTGCCTCTCATGACGTAGCACGTAGCTCACGTTATGTACGTAACGAGGTGCGCTTGCTTTAACTCTCTGTGCAAAGCGGTGCAGAGTCGAGGAGGGAGGAAACCCCGCCCACAGCTAAAAACACCTGCGTGACAACAGGATACTCGAATATGACGAATATAGGCATTTTCTATATCGCACAGGGGACTAGCCACGATATCTGGAGTATACTCGATACATCGCCCAGCCCTATCTTGCACTGCTGCCCTTTTCTCTGCTGGGATCTCATCTGTGTCATAATCATCGGAAACATTTTTGCGTTTTGTCATCACAGGTGTTGAAGAATGCTTTACAAGCGAACGGTAGCCTGGTCCCACCACATCTCCTTCAATTACATCTTGCAAAGACTTCTTATAATTTGCAACCATTTTTTTTGTGGCAACTTCTACACAGGACTTCTTGCTTGGGGATGGACATTTCTTCATCATCTCCGAAACAACAATTCGAACCATTTCTCTGCGCAGCCGTGGCTTTGGTCTTTTCTCCCTCTCCAAACACTGGATCAGTTCTTCTGGAAACATTTTCCATGGAATCTCAAAGCAGTCAGTCCAATCTGGAGCAATAATCTGGTGGCTTTGAGATGGAGAGGCAGAGAATGAGGAGCATGAGGAGGTAGATGGAGAGGATAATGCTGGCTGACTGCAGGTTTCAGTGTTAGGTGCTGTAAAAAAAATACACTGAATGTTGGTGGAGTTCAACATCATGGTGTTTGGCTATAATAGAAAGTTAATTTAGTCAAAATGCAATTACTGGATTGTTTCCAGGCAGCAACCAACTTCCTCGCTTGAACTGGTCTGAGTACTGACAGTAGATCCCTTTCCTGTATGAAGGTAAAATCTTCATTGGTTTCAACCCCCAATGACTGTAGAGTTTCCTCCAAAATGTCCAGAATTGACATTGGTAGTTCTGGCAGCACTCTGGTAATGGCACTGCGTACACTGCCGCTGTGTGCATCATCCATTTCTGAGCATAAACAAACAAAAGAAAAAAAAAATCATAAAGCTCTGTTAACTCCAGGAAGTAAGCAGACCCAGACATCCTTTAATGTGACAGCACACAGTGCTTTAACCGAACCATTTGGTATCCTTCTTTAATGTACGATGGCAAAGGACAGTCACTAACTTTTAGGCATTCCATATTTTCATTGTCTTTCGTAACAGAGTACACATGGTACTCAGGATGGAATTCTGCTACATACACTGATACCAGAAAATGAACATCATTTTTTATCAAAATGAGCACTAGTTCACCAAACTCCACGGAATCAATGCTCCCTCTAATAAGGAACTGTCCTTTCTTATATGAAGTTCCTTTATACACCATTTCTACTGTGACCTTAGTGTTGGTGTCACTGAAATCAAACGGTCTGACGGCATCTTGTATGGCTTTGCTGTATAGGGACAAGTAAAATGGAGAATTATCTTTAACTTGCAAGACAGTTCGACCCATTGATCCTGCTGAAAGATAAGCATGCAACATGTCTTTGAGAGAGTGTTTGGCAGAGGTTTTTAAAGTTTTTTAAATTTCTCGCACATCTCTTGAAGTAACTGTGCTTGCTTTCAAAGCGCATTGTCCATAACCTGATTAAAGGGCCAAATTTTAGATTTTAGAGTGCTGGGTAATGACACAGATAATGGTGCTTTGGTTTCAGGCTCTCAGGGAAGAGAGCTTTTCGCCACTCTAAATGTTCTTGAATAAGAATGTCGAGATAAGCAACCTGAGGTACAGAGATTTTCTGTGCGCACACCATCTCCACAATGTCTTTCAGCTGCATTGTCAACCGCCAGACATCATCTGTTGTGTCTTTTACTCTATCACCAATTATGACAGGCAGTAGCCTTAGAAAATTCCAGTTCTGTACCGACAGTTTAGCTGCTTGAGGGCTGACCTCACATGGCTTTGTGGAGGCATCAGAGCCACAGTATCTGGACTGTTTAATCCGCCGATTCAAAGTAGAATAACTGAACCATGCCTTTCTCTTTATAAAATATTTGAGAAACAGTGCGACATCATAAGAGAAAACGCCCTCAAATATATCATGTCCTAGACAAGATGGCAGCCCTGGCTGACAGACATTGAAGTGCTCCAAAGAATTGAAAACAGACATGAATTTAATGCCTTCCACATCTGGGGTACCTTCAGTTTGGAGGCGTTCAACAGCAGAAGCGTAGTTCTCAGGTGTACGCTCGCATCACCCTGAAATTGAGAACGTGTTATTAGGCAATACCTACAAAAGTATTCTGAACGACTAAAGTTTTCAGAGAAGCCTCCAATACAATGTGAGCCCAAATTGTCTCCCACAATGCAATACACAGCCCCTTTGACAACTGTTTGATCAAATACAACGACCCCATTTGTTTCCAATTCCTCCAAGTCTGTCAACAGCTCACAGAAAAGTTTTGCCCGCCCAAAATCTTTGAAATCCTTCTCTCTGCATAATAAGACAAGAACCATGTGGTCAGTGTCTGACCGCAGATGAAGTGGCAAGTAGACAGCTAATATCTTGTGTCTTGTTCTTGCAGAGCCTAAAGGGTTAACAACCTCAAAGGCATCTTGGTATAGCAATAGTTTGACACATGATGGATTTTTAACAAAGAAATCATTTGATTTAAATATCTGACCATCAGTAATGTAACTCAGAACATCTGAGGGAGACTCAGCCGAGTGCCCTCCTGATTTCTGCCACAGATCACACTCTAAAAGACATTTTAAAGTCTCTCTCAAAGGCACATCGTAGGCAAACCTATCTGTCCTGTTCTCATCTTTTCCTAAAAACATTTTCTTAGGCTCTACATAGTTGAACTGTTTTTTGAAACTTTGACTTCTTGAATATGAAGTCGTCATTGGCCCTGTATGACATGCAGAGAATAGATCTGATTGTTTGACAGACTCACAAACTTTGTTGATTTCCTCAACTGTTGATGATGTGACATTTTTTAGCAGTGATGTTAGCTTATTCAAGGTATATGTCTGACCTAAGTCATGTATGTTCTGCATTTCCTCAATAATGACCTGAATGGTTGAAGCAGGCAGTAGAAACTGCCCTTGCAGTTTCAAATAGAATAAAGACACGTTTCTGACAAATAGGTCGTAAAACTCTTGTGACAAAAACATATCTGTTTCATCCCCTCCCTGAGCCGTCACCTTATCGTGGTGGAGGGGTTTGTGTCCCAAAGATCCTAGCAGCTATGTTGTCTGGGGCTTTATGCCCCTGGTAGGGTCACCCATGGCAAATAGGTGTCTAGGGGAGGGATCAGACCAAGTACGGCTCACAAGACCCCTATGATGTATACAAACTCGGGCAGAAATGTTCCCTTGCCCGGACGTGGGTTACCGGGACCCTCCTCTGGAGCCAGGCCTGGAGGTGGGGTACGTGAGCGAGCGTCTGGTGGCCGAGCCTTTACCCATGGGGCCCGGTCAGGCTCAGCCCGAAAGGGTTGCATGGGCCCCACCTCTCGTGGGCTCACCATCTGCGGGAGGAGCCGTAGGGGTCGGCTGCAGTGTCAGCTGGGCGGCAGCAAGAGGCGGGGACCCTGGTGGTCTGATCCCCGGCTGCAGAAGCTGGCTCTAGGGACGTGGAACGTCACCTCTCTGGTGGGGAAGGAGCCTGAGCTTGTGCGCGAGGTTGAGTGGTTCCAGCTTGATATAGTTGGAATCACCTCGATGCATGGCTTGGGCTCTGGAACCAGTACCCTCGAAAAGGGCTGGACTTTCTTCCACTCTGGAGTTGCTCATGGTGAGAGGCGCCGAGCAGGTGTGGGCGTTCTCATCAGCCCCCAGCTTGGTGCCTGCACGTTGGGGTTTATCCCGGTGGATGAAAGGGTAGTTTCCCTCCGCCTCCGGGTGGGGGGACGGGTCCTGACTGTTGTCTGTACTTATGCACCGAACTGCAGTTCAGAGTACCCACCCTTTCTGGAGTCCTTGGAGGGAGTGCTGGAGGGTGCTCCTTCTGGGGACTCCATTGTTCTGCTGGGGGACTTCAATGCTCACGTGGGCAATGACAGTGAGACCTGGAGGGGAGTGGTTGGGATGCATGCCCCCCCCCCTGAACCCAAATGGTGTTTTGTTATTGGACTTCTGTGCTCGTCATGGATTGTCCATAACGAACACCATGTTCCAACATAATAGTGTCCATATGTACACCTGGCATCAGGATTCCCAGGGCCGCAGTTCGATGATCGATTTTGTAGTCGTATCGTCGGACCTGCGGCCACATGCCTTGGACACTCGGGTGAAGAGGGGGGCAGAGCTGTCAACTGATCACCACCTGGTGGTGAGTTGGCTCAGATGGTGGGGGAGAAAGCCGGTCAGATCTGGCAGGCCCAAACGTGTTGTGAGGGTCTGCTGGGAACGTCTGGCTGAGTCTCCTGTCAGAGCGAGCTTCAACTCCCACCTTCAGCAGAGCTTCGAACAAGTCCTGAGTGAGGCGGGGGACATTGAGTCCGAATGGGCTGTGTTCCGTGCCTCTATTGCTGAGGCGGCCGGCCGGAGCTGTGGCTGTAAGGTCGTTGGTGCCTGTCGTGGCAGTAATCCCAGGACTCGTTGGTGGACACCAACAGTGAGGGATGCCGTCAAGCTGAAGAAGGAGTCCTATCGGGCCTTCTTGGCCTGTGGGACTCTGGAGGCAGCTGATGGATACCGACGGGCTAAGCGGCATACGGCTTCGGCTGTTGCCGAGGCAAAAACTCGGGCATGGGAGGAGTTCTGGTCCACCATCCGGCGGCTCAGGAGGAGGAAGCAGTGCTCCATCACTACTGTGTACAGTGGAGGTGGGGAGCTGCTGACCTCAACTCGGGACGTTGTGGGTCGGTGGAGGGAATACTTTGAAGACCTCCTCAATCCTACCAACACGTCTTCCGATGAGGAAGCAGAGCTGGTGGACTCAGGGGTGGACTCTCCTATCTCTGGGGCTGAAGTAACAGAGGTGGTTAAAAAGCTCCTTGGCGGCAAGGCCCCCGGGGTGGATGAGATCCGCCCGGAGTTCCTTAAGGCTCTGGATGCTGTGGGGCTGTCCTGGCTGACACACCTCTGCAGCATCGCGTGGACATGGGGGCAGTGCCGCTGGATTGGCAGACTGGGGTGGTGGTCCCCCTTTTTAAGAAGGGGGACCGGAGGGTGTGTTCCAATTATAGGGGAATCACACTCCTCAGCCTCCCTGGGAAGGTCTATTCAGGGGTCCTGGAGAGGAGGGTCCGCCGGATAGTCGAATCCCGGATTGAGGAGGAGCAGTGTGGTTTTTGTCCTGGTCATGGAACAGTGGACCAGCTCTATACTCTCTTTGGGGTCCTGGAGGGGGCATGGGAGTTTGCCCAACCAGTCTACATGTGCTTTGTGGACCTGGAGAAGGCATTCGACCGTGTCCCCCGGGGACTCCTGTGGGGTGTACTCCGGGAGTATGGGGTACCGGACCCCCTTGTATGAGCAGTCCGGTCCCTGTACGACAGGTGTCAGAGCTTGGTCCGCATTGCCGGTAGTAAGTCGGATTCGTTTCCGGTGAGGGTTGGACTCCGCCAAGGCTGCCGTTTATCACCGATTCTGTTCATAACTTATATGGACAGAATTTCTAGGTGCAGTGGAGGTGTTGAGGGGATCCGACTTGGTGGCCTCAGGATTGGGTCCCTGCTTTTTGCAGATGACGTGGTCCTGTTGGCTTCATCTGGTCGTGATCTCCAGCTGTCGCTTGAGCGATTCGCGGCCGAGTGTGAAGCGGCTGGGATGAGAATCAGCACCTCCAAATCTGAGACCATGGTCCTCAGCCGGAATAGGGTGGATTGTCCTCTCCGGGTCGGGGGTGAGGTACTGCCTCAAGTGGAGGAGTTTAAATATCTCTGGGTCTTGTTCACGAGTGAGGGAAGGATAGAGCGCGAGATCGACAGATGTATCGGTGCGGCGTCTGCAGTAATGCGGGCTCTGCGCCGGTCTGTCGTGGTGAAGAAGGAGCTGAGCCAGAAGGTTACATATGGACCCAGACCCCCACACTTGTAAAGATGGTCTCTCCCGTTCTTGACCGCAGTCTTGACCATAGACCTGTACAATTTATGGTCAAGACTGATCTCTTCTGTAAGATTCTGTGCATTTACTACGGTGTTAAACAATTTTGATAGTTAGTTTTTTACTGTTGCTATTTCATAGTTTTTTTTACTGTATTTTTGTTACAGATTTTTTTAACAGTGTGTCCGGCAATCAGACATGGTAGCCTGCACACTGGCAAGCACGCAAACCATCAACAATCTGGCGACGATCAAAAATAACAATGATAACAATATTATTTCTATTATTATCATTAATAATATTGTATTATTCAATAACAATGTGTCATTATTATTATCATCCTTAATATTATCATCATTATTATCATTATATATTTTAGTATTATTATTATTAATATCATTATTTTATTATTATAATCATTATTTTATTGTCATCATCATCATCATCATTATTTTTATTATTGTTAATATGTTATTATTATTATTATTATTATATTATCATAATTATTATTATTATTATTATTATTATTATTATTATTATTATAATTATTACCATCATTAGCATTGTTATTATTGTTAATATATTATTATTATTATTATTTTATTATTCTTATGCTTATTATTGCTAATATATCATTTTTATTATCATCATCATTATTATTATTATTGTTAAGATATTATTATTATTATTATTATTATTATTATTATTATTATTATTATTATTATTATTATTATTAATAATAGTAATAATAATAATAATAATAATAATAATAATAATATTTTATTATTCTTATTATTATTGCTAATATATCATTTTTATTATCATCATCATTATTATTGTTATTATTGTTAAGATATTATTATTTTTATTATTATTTTTTTTTATTATGATCATTATTATTATTATGATTATTATCATCACTATTATTGTTATTATTGTTAATATATTATTATCATTATTATTATTATTATTATTAATATCATTTCGTGCTTGTATGTATCTTTAAAAAGAGGTGATGTTTCAGTTGAAGGATCAGTATCAAACACACACTACAAACCGGATGTACCCTCCCCAAACCAACACTCACACCTACTGGCCCTCTCTCCTGCCTTTCCTCTCTCCTCCTGCAACACCCCCAGGACCCACTGGGTTTCACTGCGGGCACCTACACGGCTGAGGTCCGGGATCTCTGCAGGGTTCTAGGACAGCTTGGTGTGTGTCTCTATACTAGAACCCTGCAGGAACCCTTCACAGAGCTGGAAGGATTTTAGCTTCAGGCTGCAAGATGGGGTCTATATATAATGTTGGCCACATACGTCTTCGTTTATGTAATCTCTGACCACGCCCACACACCAGGACCCCTATTCTATTCCAGGGGCGTGGCACCGAATACCACGCCCACAAGGGGGCGGGGTTGTTTAGTGATTATTATTATTATTATTATTATTATTATAATATTATTATTATATAATTAATATTTATTATTATTATTATCATTATTATTATTATTTCATGCGTGTATGTATCTTTAAAAAGAGGTGATGAGTCAGCTGAAGGATCAGGATCAAACACACACACAGATACATCACACTGGTCGGAATAAATACGTCATAAATGATGTCATAGAAAGATGATTATGGTTACCACGGTTACAAATGTAATCATTGCAACCAAACAAAGTCTCCTGACAAGATGACATCATTGTCATGAAAGGTTAAGCCCCGCTGTTGTCATGGTTACATTATAACCCAGAGGAAGTTTGGTGACAGGAGACATATTTCCTAAAAATTCCAAACACAACAAAGTAAACAGGATGTGTTTTATTTGCACTTCTTTTCACTCTTTAGTTTACTTTAAATAGTGTTTAAAGGTTGTTTTGTTTTTGTTGGATTTTAGTGAAATAATGCATTTGGTACATGCAAACACGACCCAACGTCATGGATATGTTGCCCTCCTGGTATTACCAGGAGAAGGCGAAAGTGTCCTGACAGTCTCAACGTGTAAGGCTGTGGTGGAAACAGAGGAGACACACGTTGAGCTGACGTTACGCTGCTCAAACAGAAAGATTTATTCTTCTTGTGTGACCTTACTCAACCTCACACCACTGACGCGATTTGCGCTCACTAGCGGCCGGATGTCAGATTGCGCTGTTGTGACTGATATTGGTTTTCCATGTTGCATGACAAAGGAAAAAAAAAGATTGAGGGAAAACAGAATTAAATGGGGGTGTTTTTAACCACTTTATCTGTTTTGACCCCACTACACTCTCCCCCACTAAAGAAAGAATGGCTCCTGACATTTGGTAATGTGATTTCATAAGCTAGTGTACTAGAGTGTTCCAGTTATGGTAGAATGGGTGGGGATGGATTGAATAAGGAAATGGGGCAAAACTATAACTTCCTGCCAGGGGTTGACTAAGTAAGAAAGGGTTTACACTTGCACTCAACTGGTGATATGAGGGTTGACCAAGAATATCATATGTGAACTTTGCTGTCGGTCTTGCTCTCCTCTGTGACCTCCTCACATCACCTTCTCCTGTATGTCCAAAATCCATTTCATCTTTTTGATCTGGCTCATGATCATCTAACCCTGGTACATTGTCAGAATCTTCAGAGTTTGGTTCCATCCCAACTTCTTGTCTTTCTGGAGGGTATAACTCCCTGGCTGTTACCCTCAGATTAGGCTGGTTTTGAGAATTCTGGCTTAAAAACAACTGGTCCCAGTTGTTGAGAAGCTTGCCGTGCCATGACAGATTGCTGTTGTGGAGGATTTACCAGTCCAAAACATGGAAGTTTGCTCCGGAGATCATAAGAATATGCAGATTCCTGCTCCTCATCAGAGTTGTCTGTCTCAGTCTCTGTTTGGTTAGTCCTGTGGCTGTGTTGTTTCGGCCTATTCTGCCATGTCTTTCCTTCAGTTGGTATTTCATCTTCGAGAGGTAGTTCGTTTACTGGCAGGAGAAGATTTCTATGCAACACTCGCATGGTTTTGCTGCCTCTCTCTGGTTGTACTTTATAGACTGGGCCATCTTCAAATCGTTCCACAACGCGGTATGCTACTTTTCCCCAGTAAGTCCGCAATTTCCCAGGGCCTCCTCTCTGTGAGAGATTTCTTACCAGGACCCTGTCTCCTGGTTGGAGGGCAACACCTCTGGCATGTCTATCATATTGTTTTTTTTTTACCCTTAACACAGACTTTTGACTGTTTTCAGCCGCTATTGGGTATGCAACATGCATCCTGTCTACCCACCTTTGTACAAATGTCTGGTGATTCTGCGCTTCTATCTCCCTCCTAGTACCAAAAAGCAAGTCAACTGGTAGCTGCGGAGCCCTGCTGTACAAGAGGAAAAATGGAGAAAACCCTGTAGATTCGTGCCTGGTACAGTTGTATGCGTGCACAATATGGGGTAGATGATCTTTCCATTCACTTTTTATTTCCTCCTATAATGTGCGCAACATTTGGAGAAGGGTGCGATTCAAATGCTCCACTGGGTTGCATTGTGGTTGATAAGAAGTCGTGCGAGAATGAGCAATCCCTGAAAGTTGTTGTAATCTCTGGAAAAGGCTTTTCTCAAACTCCTGTCCTTGGTCATGATGCAACTTTTCTGGGTACCCAAAACGGGGAATAAAGTCCTGAAAGATCTTTTCGGCTGCGGTTTTCCCAGATTTATTTCTCGTTGGATACGCCTGTGCGAAACGTGTAAAATGGTCAACGATCACAAGGATATACTCGTAGCCCCCTTTACTAGGCTCCAAATGTAAATAGTCGACACAGACTAACTCAAAAGGTGCACTTGTTGTGATGGATCCCATTTGGGCTTTTGGTGGAATGTTGGGGTGTTTTTGTTTAATGCAGAGACATTTTTTTGTCACATAATCTTCAATGTCTTGCTGCATATGTGGCCAATAAAACCGTTCCCGGGCAAGATGGATGACCTTCTCAGATCCCACATGTCCCATATCATCATGCAAGCTTTTTAACACGACCGGTTTAAGCTGTTGAGGGACGACAAGTTGTTTATTTCGGTCCGTCTTCCGGTAGTGTAAACTGCCTTCCACCATTAGCTTCTTCCACTTGTAGAGTAGCTTTCTTGTCAGTTTGCTCGTTGCTTTTTCTTTTTCATCTCCTGTTGGAGTCCTTCCTTTCAGTTTCAGAAATACAATCTCTTTAATAACTGGATCATTCCGTTGGGCAGTCCTGATGTCCTCTTGTGTGATTCTAGAAATGCTCTCTGGTGATGCAGCATTCGCATCCTCACTGTTAAGCTGTAGGACAGCCACCCAAGGAACATCACTGTCGTGTGCTGCTTTGCTACCCTGCCACACTGCAGAAATTACCTCTGACGATACAGCCTCTGTGAAATGATGTATCTGCTGGGGAAGCTTAACTGGGTATCTGGACAACATGTCAGCATCAGCGTTTCTCTTTCCAGGTCTAAACTTGATGTCAAAATGAAAATCAGCTAATTCTCCAACCCATCTGTGACCCACTGCGTTTAGTCTTGCTGAACTCAAGACATAGGTCAGGGGGTTATTATCTATATAGACAGTAAAGGGTGGCGCGTAGTACAGATAATGCCGAAATTTGTCACAGATTGCCCATTTGAGTGCCAGAAATTCTAGTTTGCCTGAGTGAAGATGGTAGTTTTTCTCTGCCGGCGTCAATGTCCTGAACCCATATCCAATCACACGCAGTTTGTTGTTTTGCTGTTGATATAATACAGCCCCAAGTCCTTCGTTTGAAGCATCAGTATGCAATACAAATGGTAAATCAAGGTCTGGATAAGCAAGGATAGGAGGGTTTATCAACATCTTGACTAACCTGGACAACACATTTTGATGCTCAGCAATCCAAGTGATGGGTGTACGGGAGGGGAGTTGTCCCTTGTTTTCTTTTCTTTTCCTATGTTGTTCTGAGACAAGGTGACTTTACTGCTCTCTCCTTGGTTCTGTAGCAACTCAAACAAGGGCCTGGCTACACGTGAGAAATCTTGAATAAAGGACCGGTAATAGCTGAGAAATCCAAGCAAAGTTCGAACCTCCCCAACTGTGGAGGCTTTCTTTTCTTTAAGAGCCATTACTGCTTCCAAATCCTTTGGGTCAATCTGGATTCCATTCTCTAACACCATCCGCCCAAGGTAACGGATTTGTCTTTGGAAAAGTTCACACTTGGCTGGACGAAGTTTGATGCCATGTGTCGCATCCGGGAGAAAACTTGGCGGAGATGATTCACATGATCGTCAAAAGTTTTAGAATGGCAAAGAACATCATCTAAATATGGTACACAACACTCATCCCTGATGCCCTCTAAAACTCCCTCCATGCACCTCTGGAATGCGGCTGGTGCGTTGGTCAGTCCAAAGGGTATCCTTATCCATTCATAGAGTCCCCAAGGTGTGCTAAATGCTGTTAAATGTCTCGACTCCTCACTCACAAAACCTTGATGATATGCACTACCTTGGTCTAAGATGGAAAACCACGAATTGCCTCCCAAACTGTCCAGCAGATCGTGAATCCGTGGCAGCAGGTGACGGTCAGGGATGGTTTCGCAGTTGAGCTCACGGAAGTGAACACACAGTCGCAGGCTACTGTCTTTTTTCAGCACGCATACCACTGGTGAGGAATAAGATGAGACAGATTTACAGGTCCATCCTCTTTCTAAAAGGTTTTTAATGTACTCCTTTACCTCTTTATATAGTGGTCGTGGAATGGAGTTGTAATTTTTCTGAACAGCCGCGTTGTCTTGATTTTTAGCTGCAAGCCAGGAATACATCCAATGTCTCCCTCCGCACGAGCAAAAACATCAGACTCATCATTGAGAAGTTGTCGCACCACCTTTTGTTCATGGTCAGAAAGATGACCTAGGTTGTCGTCTGGATGCCATTTTTCTGGCCCAGGGTTTCCTTTTGCATTGACGTGGCAATCATCATTTGAGCTTCCAGGGGCAGTGCATGGCAGAGGACTGTCACTGAGGTCTGGTTGTTTCCGAGGAGATGACTGCATGGTTACAGGTTTACTATCTGTGATCTCTTTGAGGCAACCTAAGACTGTCTTTGGAAGTATGAAGAGGTCTCGCTTGGTTGTGTTTTGGACAGGTATTTTCACTATTTTGGAAGCCCCAGCTGGTACATCAACAAGAGCAGGGAACAACTCCAACCCATCTGGCAGCCTACACTCAACATGGGGTTCAAACAGCATTGCCCCTCCCCCAGGATAAGCCCTTATCCTACACTTCACCTCACAAATTTGGCTACTGGGGACTGTTAGCCCTTCCTTTCCAACTTTCACCCCCAACCTTTCTGACTCTTCCTGGGATGGCATTGTTTGAACGACAGAGACTAGAGTTTCAACATTGACCCTCTGAACTTTAAGGGCTTCTGACAGTAAATCTACCAAGCTTAAGTCATCTGCTTGGTGACTGCTTTCCTTCATGATTTCTTGAATTACATTAAAGCCTAACAATGGGCTGCTCACACTCTCTTTGCTTACTAGCATTGGAACACAGAGCGCAACAGAGCCGTGTCGGTGACTTGTGATCTCAAACAGAACCTCTATCCACCCGTCAAATGGCACCTCTGTCCCATTGGCTGCTGTAAATTTGAGCGGGTGATCAGGCAGCAGAGTCTCTAGTGGCTGAATACTTAGATTTGGCAAGGCCTTCTGTACCCAAGATTTCTCTACTATACTGACTTGTTCCCCACTGTCCAACAGCATCTGAAGTTTAACCCCATTAAGACAACAAGTTATCATGCGCCTCCCACCGATCAGCTGTGCAACGTGCTTTCCCCCTGGCACATTGATTTGTCTGGAGAACTTGTTAGAAGATGGCATTTTCCCTTTAGGGTGTGGCTTTTCTGAGGTCGGGGACCCTACATGAAGTCTGGTCACTCCCCAGTGACCTCATCCGGTTTCCCAACTTCTGCAAGCACCCAATTGCTCTGTGCCCCTCTTTTCCACAACGGAAACAGTGTGTGCAATTCCCAATTCCTTGGGAGATACATTGTTGGCACTTCCCTTTTGCTTCTGGTATGGCTGACTGTTTTGGATGTGGTGACATGGAATGTGTGTTCTCAGTTGCTGTGTTTACTACAGGTGTGAGAACTTTCTCAGTACTCTTAGTCAAAGATGACACTTGTAATGTTAGCTCTTGAATAGCGGTCCGATTGGCTTGGACTTCTGCCTGCACCTGAACTACATTCTGGGTGTCCTTTCCCTGATGTATTGCACTGACACTGACTGCTTTCTGCTTGTGCATCTGGCCTGACCTGTTCTGCCTCTCTGTGTCTTCACTCAAAGATTTTGTGATGACTTCTAAAATAAAGTCATCAGTAACACCTATGCCTGAAATGTGTGGTTTAAGGTCTCGTCGGATGTATGCGCATTTTTCATTCATACCTTGGTAGAGGGAATGAAGAAATAATCCCTGTACCAGTTTACTGTCATACTGAAAGCCGGTACTCTGTTTAGAGGCAAAAATAACACGCTGTTTTAACCCCATAAGTCTGTACATAAACTGTTGTGGGCTTTCTCTGTCAAGTTGTTTTGCATTGCTCTACTGCTGAAATAATTCAGTAGTGCTTTTTTCTCGGAAATGTGCCCCGAGAAAGCGCTTTAACTCGGTTACTGTTAGGTTATCTTTGGTAATGAGCATGTCTTTAAAGTTACCGGGCTTGATTATCTTAAGCACCGTTCTAATAACCTCAGTCTCAGTAAAACCTTCAGTTACTCCCTCATAAATTTGCTTAGACAAGCTGTTAAAGCTTAAATCCGAATCTCTATCTGAAATTTGGCCTCCATGAATCTTAAATTCTCTGCGGGGTAACAATGTAGCAACATCTGCTAGTCTTACCAACCCAGTCACCTGATCAGCAACCACTGTTTGTCGCACAGTCTCACTTATTGCAGATTTTACTGCTGCTTGTTTCGTTTCCGACACTGATGCGACAGCATCTTCTTCAGATGCCTGGCCTGGTTCTCTTGCTTCCTGAAGCAGCTGCAGTTCATCAATGAGGTCACGAAATATGAGTAGGCGAGACATACCCTGGTCCTCCAGACTCTTCATTGTTTTACTTCTTAAGAAGTCAACAATAAAGTCAAAGAGATCCACTTCAGTCGCGTCCTCACCTGGCAAATCTTCATCCACCTCATCTCGGCATGATTCTGCAAGTTTGTAAAGCAAGTCTTTGTTGGCGGCACTGGTCAACTGACGAAGCTGTTGCTGGATTTCCCACTGTAGATCATGAAGTAAGGCCATCTCCGGATACCAAATGTCTTTAACCTGGTTCTTGGCTCCGTACACAGGGGATCAGGAACCCACGGTTCTAATGTGATTAGCACCAGTCCACCAGGAGGCGCTAATCCCGGACGAGCCCCAAATTTGTTGCCCTCCTGGTATTACCAGGAGAAGGCGAAAGTGTCCTGACAGTCTCAACGTGTAAGGCTGTGGTGGAAATAGAGGAGACACTTGTTGAGCTGACGTTACGCTGCTCAAACAGAAGGATTTCTTCTTCTTGTGTGGTCCTACTCAACCTCACACCACTGACGCGATTAGCGCCCACTAGCGGACGGATGTCAGATAGCGCTGTTGTGACTGATATTGCTTTTCTATGATGCATGACAAAGAAAAAAAAAAGAGATTGAGGGAAAACAGAATTAAATAGGGGTGTTTGTTTTTTTTTAACCACTTTATCTGTTTTGAACCCACTACAGATACACATTGTGACACATCCTCCCCTCCAGACTCACGTAACATAATGACCGTGCTGCATGCTGCTTTGTTTTCCTTTTCTTTCTTTGTTTTCTATAGGCTACATGTCCGGCAATCAGACATGAAAGCCCGCACACTCACAAGCACGCAAACTTTCCCCCATTCATACAAACACGTACGCAATCACACAAAATGCGCAACGTGTACCCTCCCCACATCGACACCCACACCTACTGGCCCTCTCTCCTGTCTTCCCTGTCTCCTGCCTTTCCTCTCTCCTCCTGCAACACCCCCAGGACCCACTGGGTTTCACTGCGGGCACCTCCACGGCTGAGGTCCGGGATCTCTGCAGGGTTCTAGGACAGCTTGGTGTGTGTCTCTGTACTAGAACCCTGCAGGAACCCTTCACAGAGCTGGAAGGATTTTAGCTTCAGGCTGCAAGATGGGGTCTATATATAATGTTGGCCACATACGTCATCGTTTATGTAATCTCTGACCATGCCCACACACCAGGACCCCTATTCTATACCAGGGGCGTGGCACCGAATACCACGCCCACAATGGGGTGGGGCTTCAAATAAAAATTTATGTTAAAATGGCACCTTGTGAAGACTCTGTTTAGTGATTATTATTATTATATTATTATTATTTCATGCTTGTATGTATCTTCAAAAAGAGGTGATGAGTCAGCTGAAGGATCAGGATCAAACACACACACAGATACATCACACTGGTCGGAAGAAAATATGTCATAAATGATGTCATAAAAAGATGATTATGGTTACCATGGTTACAAATGTAATCATGGCAACCAAACAAAGTCTCCTGACAAGATGACATCATTGTCATGAAAGGTTAAGCCCCGCTGTTGTCATGGTTACATTATAACCCAGAGAAAGTTTGGTGACAGGAGACATATTTCCTAAAAATTCCAAACACAACAAAGTAAACAGGATGTGTTTTATTTGCACTTCTTTTCACTGTTTAGTTTACTTTAAATAGTGTTTAAAGGTTGTTTTGTTTTTGTTTGATTCTAGTGAAATAATGCATTTGATACATATAAAAACGAACCAACGTCATGGATACACAATGTGACACATCCTCCCCTGCAGACTGACGTAACATCATGACCGTGCTGCACGCTGCTTTGTTTTCTTTTTCTTTCTTTGTTTTTTATAGGCTACATGTCCGGCAATCAGACATGGTAGCCCGCACACTGGCAAGCACGCAAACCATAAATAATCTGGCGACGATCAGCAGGCTGGACTGGTCTTCAGACTATGCTGATTGCCAGATGCTGACAGAAAAAACCTCCCAAAGATCTGACTCGGTGGCAGCGGACGATGTCTGCTCGGGTCCTCAGTGCTCCATCTAACCTACTTGCATTCATGTCTGCATTCATGCTTGTTTGCCTGCATGCATTCATTCTCTGTAGCGCTTTGTCCAGTTAAGGTCAGTCTATCCCAGCAACCATCAGGCGAGAGCCGGGTACACCTGGACAGGTCTCCAGTCCATCACGGGGAAAAACCAGTTTCATTCCACAGTCACAGTTTGATTTTCCTGATTTTGTGAATGGAAGTTAAATGACTGACATGGATGCTTGATGAAGCTGTTATAACTTAGTTTTCAGGTAAGTAAATAAGTTTTAAAACGTGAGAGACGGTATATAGCTGCTGTATGCAGATGTTGCAACAGAATTATTAGATCAAAATACATTTTATGTTTTTTATGCTCGTCAAGCAGAAACATTTCAGTCATTTTTGTCAAGAAATAATTGTTGTACTCTCATTTATTGCTGTTCACACAGGAATGTGTGACAGGAACTGGACAACACCTGTGTTGTGACACGGTGGGCTTTCTGCTCCATTGTGATGAGCAGAATTAAGGTGGGATCATATTATTATTATTATATTATTATTATTATTGTTAATAATAATAATAATAATAATAATAATAATAATAATAAATAATATTGATAAAAAAATAATAACAATATTATTATTATTATCATCCATTAATAATATCTTATCATTCATTAATAATGTTTCATTATTATTATCATCCTTAATATCATCATTATCATTATTTTATGATTATTATTAATATTATCATCATATTATTATTAGTAGTAGTATTATTTCTATCATTAATAATATTTTATCATTATTATTACAATGATTATTATTATTATGATTATTAATGTTATTATTACTATTGTTATTAAATTATTACTATTTTTAATATTATCATCATCATTATTATTATTATTATTATTATCATTATTGTTATTATTATTATTATTATCATCATTTCGTGCTTGTATGTATCTTTAAAAAGAGGTGATGTGTCAGTTGAAGGATCAGTATCAAACACACACTACAAACCGGATGTACCCTCCCCAAACCAACACTCACACCTACTGGCCCTCTCTCCTGCCTTCCCTCTCTCCTGCCTTTCCTCTCTCCTCCTGCAACACCCCCAGGACCCACTGGGTTTCACTGCGGGCACCTCCACGGCTGAGGTCCGGGATCTCTGCAGGGTTCTAGGACAGCTTGGTGTGTGTCTCTGTACTAGAACCCTGCAGGAACCCTTCACAGAGCTGGAAGGATTTTAGCTTCAGGCTGCAAGATGGGGCCTATTTATACTGTTGGCCACATACGTCATCGTTTATGTAATCTCTGACCACGCCCACACACCAGGACCCCTATTCTATACCAGGGGCGTGGCACCGAATACCACGCCCACAAAGGGGCGGGGCTTCAAATAAACGTTTATGTTAAGATGGCACCTTGTGAAGACTCTGTTTAGTGATTATTATTATTATCATTATTATTTCATGCTTGTATGCATCTTTAAAAAGAGGTGATGAGTCAGCTGAAGGATCAGGATCAAACACACACACAGATACATCACACTGGTCGGAATAAATACGTCATAAATGATGTCATAGAAAGATGATTATGGTTACCACGGTTACAAATGTAATCATGGCAACCAAACAAAGTCTCCTGACAAGATGACATCATTGTCATGAAAGGTTAAGCCCCGCTGTTGTCATGGTTACATTATAACCCAGAGGAAGTTTGGTGACAGGAGACATATTTCCTAAAAATTCCAAACACAACAAAGTAAACAGGATGTGTTTTATTTGCACTTCTTTTCACTCTTTAGTTTACTTTAAATAGTGTTTAAAGGTTGTTTTGTTTTTGTTGGAGTTTAGTGAAATAATGCATTTGGTACATGTAAACACGACCCAACGTCATGGATATGTTGCCCTCCTGGTATTACCAGGAGAAGGCGAAAGTGTCCTGACAGTCTCAACGTGTAAGGCTGTGGTGGAAACAGAGGAGACACACGTTGAGCTGACGTTACGCTGCTCAAACAGAAAGATTTATTCTTCTTGTGTGACCTTACTCAACCTCACACCACTAACGCGATTTGCGCTCACTAGCCGCCGGATGTCAGATTGCGCTGTTGTGACTGATATTGGTTTTCTATGTTGCATGACAAAGGAAAAAAAAAAGATTGAGGGAAAACAGAATTAAATAGGGGTGTTTTTAACCACTTTATCTGTTTTGACCCCACTACACTCTCCCCCACTAAAGAAAGAATGGCTCCTGACATTTGGTAATGTACTAGAGTGTTCCAGTTATGGTAGAATGGGTGGGGATGGATTGAATAAGGAAATGGGGCAAAACTATAAGTTCCTGCCAGGGGTTGACTAAGTAAGAAAGGGTTTACACTTTCACTCAACTGGTGATATGGGGGTTGACCAAGAATATCATATGTGAACTTTGCTGTCGGTCTTGCTCTCCTCTGTGACCTCCTCACATCACCTTCTCCTGTATGTCCAAAATCCATTTCATCTCTTTGATCTGGCTCATGATCATCTAACCCTGGTACATTGTCAGAATCTTCAGAGTTTGGTTCCATCCCAACTTCTTGTCTTTCTGGAGGGTATAACTCCCTGGCTGTTACCCTCAGATTAGGCTGGTTTTGAGAATTCTGGCTTGAAACAACTGGTCCCAGTTGTTGAGGAGCTTGCAGTGCCATGACAGATTGCTGTTGTGGAGGATTTACCAGTCCAAAACATGGAAGTTTGCTCCGGAGATCATAAGAATATGCAGATTCCTGCTCCTCATCAGAGTTGTCTGTCTCAGTCTCTGTTTGTTTAGTCCTGTGGCTGTGTTGTTTCGGCCTATTCTGCCGTTTCTTTCCTTCAGTTGGTATTTCATCTTCGAGAGGTAGTTCGTTTACTGGCAGGAGAAGATTTCTATGCAACACTCGCATGGTTTTGCTGCCTCTCTCTGGTTGTACTTTATAGACTGGGCCATCTTCAAATCGTTCCACAACGCGGTATGCTACTTTTCCCCAGTAAGTCCGCAATTTCCCAGGGCCTCCTCTCTGTGAGAGATTTCTTACCAGGACCCTGTCTCCTGGTTGGAGGGCAACACCTCTGGCATGTCTATCATATTGTTTTTTTTTACCCTTAACACAGACTTTTGACTGTTTTCAGCCGCTATTGGGTATGCAACATGCATCCTGTCTACCCACCTTTGTACAAATGTCTGGTGATTCTGCGCTTCTATCTCCCTCCTAGTACCAAAAAGCAAGTCAACTGGTAGCTGCGGAGCCCTGCCGTACAAGAAGAAAAATGGAGAAAACCCTGTAGATTCGTGCCTGGTACAGTTGTATGCGTGCACAATATGGGGTAGATGATCTTTCCATTCACTTTTTATTTCCTCCTATAATGTGCGCAACATTTGGAGAAGGGTGCGATTCAAATGCTCCACTGGGTTGCATTGCGGTTGATAAGAAGTCGTGCGAGAATGAGCAATCCCTGAAAGTTGTTGTAATCTCTGGAAAAGGCTTTTCTCAAACTCCTGTCCTTGGTCATGATGCAACTTTTCTGGGTACCCAAAACGGGGAATAAAGTCCTGAAAGATCTTTTCGGCTGCGGTTTTCCCAGATTTATTTCTCGTTGAATACGCCTGTGCGAAACGTGTAAAATGGTCAACGATCACAAGGATATACTCATAGCCCCCTTTACTAGGCTCCAAATGTAAATAGTCGACACAGACTAACTCAAAAGGTGCACTTGTTGTGATGGATCCCATTTGGGCTTTTGGTGGAATGTTGGGGTGTTTTTGTTTAATGCAGAGACATTTTTTTGTCACATAATCTTCAATGTCTTGCTGCATATGTGGCCAATAAAACCGTTCCCAGGCAAGATGGATGACCTTCTCAGATCCCACATGTCCCATATCATCATGCAAGCTTTTTAACACGACCGGTTTAAGCTGTTGAGGGACGACAAGTTGATTATTTCGGTCCGTCTTCCAGTAGTGTAAACTGTCTTCCACCATTAGCTTCTTCCACTTATAGAGTAGCTTTCTTGTCAGTTTGCTCGTTGTTTTTTTTTTTCATCTCCTGTTGGAGTCCTTCCTTTCAGTTTCAGAAATACAATCTCTTTATTAACTGGATCATTCAGTTGGGCAGTCCTGATGTCCTCTTGTGTGATTCTAGAAATGCTCTCTGGTGACGCAGCATTCGCATCCTTACTGTTAAGCTGTAGGACAACCACCCAAGGAACATCACTGTCGTGTGCTGCTTTGCTACCCTGCCACACTGCAGAAATTACCTCTGACGATACAGCCTCTGTGAAATGATGTATCTGCTGGGGAAGCTTAACTGGGTATCTGGACAACATGTCAGCATCAGCGTTTCTCTTTCCAGGTCTAAACTTGATGTCAAAATGAAAATCAGCTAATTCTCCAACCCATCTGTGACCCACTGCGTTTAGTCTTGCTGAACTCAAGACATAGGTCAGGGGGTTATTATCTATATAGACAGTAAAGGGTGGCGCGTAGTGCACATAATCCCAAAATTTGTCACAGATTGCCCATTTGAGTGCCAGAAATTCTAGTTTGCCTGAGTGAAGATGGTAGTTTTTCTCTGCCGGCGTCAATGTCCTGAACCCATATCCAATCACACGCAGTTTGTTGTTTTGCTGTTGATATAATACAGCCCCAAGTCCTTTGTTTGAAGCATCAGTATGCTTATTTACAAATGGTAAATAAAGGTCTGGATAAGCAAGGATAGGAGGGTTTATCAACATCTTGACTAACCTGGACAACACATTTTGATGCTAAGCAATCCAAGTGATGGGTGTACGGGAGGGGAGTTGTCCCTTGTTTTCTTTTCTTTTCCTTTGTTGTTCTGAGACAAGGTGACTTTACTGTTCTCTCCTTGGTTCTGTAGCAACTCAGACAAGGGCCTGGCTACACGTGAGAAATCTTGAATAAAGGACCGGTAATAGCTGAGAAATCCAAGCAAAGTTTGAACCTCCCCAACTGTGGAGGCTTTCTTTTCTTTCAGAGCCATTACTGCTTCCAAATCCTTTGGGTCAATCTGGATTCCATTCTCTAACACCATCCGCCCAAGGTAACGGATTTGTCCTTGGAAAAATTCACACTTGGCTGGACGAAGTTTGATGCCATGTGTCGCATCCGGGAGAAAACTTGGCAGAGATGATTCACATGATCGTCAAAAGTTTTAGAATAGCAAAGAACATCATCTAAATATGGCACACAACACTCATCCCTGATGCCCTCTAAAACTCCCTCCATGCACCTCTGGAATGCAGCTGGTGCGTTGGTCAGTCCAAAGGGTATCCTTATCCATTCATAGAGTCCCCAAGGTGTGCTAAATGCTGTTAAATGTCTCGACTCCTCACTCACAAAACCTTGATGATATGCACTACCTTGGTCTAAGATGGAAAACCACGAATTGCCTCCCAAACTGTCCAGCAGATCGTGAATCCGTGGCAGCAGGTGACGGTCAGGGATGGTTTCGCAGTTGAGCTCACGGAAGTGAACACACAGTCGCAGGCTACTGTCTTTTTTCCGCACGCATACCACTGGTGAGGAATAAGATGAGACAGATTTACAGGTCCATCCTCTTTCTAAAAGGTTTTTAATGTACTCCTTTACCTCTTTATATAGTGGTCGTGGAATGGAGTTGTAATTTTTCTGAACAGCCGCGTTGTCTTGTGTCTTGATTTTTAGCTGCAAGCCAGGAATACATCCAATGTCTCCCTCCGCACGAGCAAAAACATCAGACTCATCATTGAGAGATTGTCGCACAACCTTTTGTTCATGGTCAGAAAGATGACCTAGGTTGACGTCTGGATGCCATTTTTCTGGCCCGGAGTTTCCTTTTGCATTGACGTGGCAATCATCATTTGAGCTTCCAGGGGCAGTGCATGGCAGAGGACTGTTACTGAGGTCTTGTTGTTTCCGAGGAGATGACTGCATGGTTACAGGTTTACTATCTGTGATCTCTTCGAGGCAACCTAAGACTGTCTTTGGAAGTATGAAGAGGTCTCGCTTGGTTGTGTTTTGGACAGGTATTTTCACTATTTTGGAAGCGCCAGCTGGTATATCAACAAGAGCAGGGAACAACTCCAACCCATCTGGCAGCCTACACTCAACATGGGGTTCAAACAGCATTGCCCCTCCCCCAGGATAAGCCCTTATCCTACACTTCACCTCACAAATTTGGCTACTGGGGACTGTTAGCCCTTTCCAACTTTCACCCCCAACCTTTCTGACTCTTCCTGGGATGGCATTGTTTGAACGACAGAGACTAGAGTTTCAACATTGACCCTCTGAACTTTTAGGGCTTCTGACAGTAAATCTACCAAGCTTAAGTCATCTGCTTGGTGACTGCTTTCCTTCATGATTTCTTGAATTATATTAAAGCCTAACAATGGGCTGCTCACACTCTCCTTGCCTATTAGCATTGGAACACAGAGCGCAACAGAGCCGTGTCGGTGACTTGTGATCTCAAGCAGAACCTCTATCCACCCGTCAAATGGCACCTCTGTCCCATTGGCTGCTGTAAATTTGAGCGGGTGATCAGGCAGCAGAGTCTCTAGTGGCTGAATACTTAGATTTGGCAAGGCCTTCTGTACCCAAGATTTCTCTACTATACTGACTTGTTCCCCACTGTCCAACAGCATCTGAAGTTTAACCCCATTAAGATAACAAGTTATCATGCGCCTCCCACCGATCAGCTGTGCAACGTGCTTTCCCCCTGGCACATTGATTTGTCTGGAGAACTTGTTAGAAGATGGCATTTTCCCTTTAGGGTGTGGCTTTTCTGAGGTCGGGGACCCTACATGAAGTCTGGTCACTCCCCAGTGACCTCATCCGGTTTCCCAACTTCTGCAAGCACCCAATTGCTCTGTGCCCCTCTTTTCCACAACGGAAACAGTGTGTGCAATTCCCAATTCCTTGGGAGATACATTGTTGGCACTTCCCTTTTGCTTCTGGTATGGCTGACTGTTTTGGATGTGGTGACATGGAATGTGTGTTCTCAGTTGCTGTGTTTACTACAGGTGTGAGAACTTTCTCAGTACTCTTAGTCAAAGATGACACTTGTAATGTTAGCTCTTGAATAGCGGTCCGATTGGCTTGGACTTCTGCCTGCACCTGAACTACATTCTGGGTGTCCTTTCCCTGATGTATTGCACTGACACTGACTGCTTTCTGCTTGTGCATCTGGCCTGACCTGTTCTGCCTCTCTGTGTCTTCACTCAAAGATTTTGTGATGACTTCTAAAATAAAGTCATCAGTAACACCTATGCCTGAAATGTGTGGTTTAAGGTCTCGTCGGATGTATGCGCATTTTTCATTCATACCTTGGTAGAGGGAATGCAGAAATAATCCCTGTACCAGTTTACTGTCATACTGAAAGCCGGTACTCTGTTTAGAGGCAAAAATAACACGCTGTTTTAACCCCATAAGTCTGTACATAAACTGTTGTGGGCTTTCTCTGTCAAGTTGTTTTGCATTGCTCTACTGCTGAAATAATTCAGTAGTGCTTTTTTCTCGGAAATGTGCCCCGAGAAAGCGCTTTAACTCGGTTACTGTTAGGTTATCTTTGGTAATGAGCATGTCTTTAAAGTTACCGGGCTTGATTATCTTAAGCACCGTTCTAATAACCTCAGTCTCAGTAAAACCTTCAGTTACTCCCTCATAAATTTGCTTAGACAAGCTGTTAAAGCTTAAATCCGAATCTCTATCTGAAATTTGGCCTCCATGAATCTTAAATTCTCTGCGGGGTAACAATGTAGCAACATCTGCTAGTCTTACCAACCCAGTCACCTGATCAGCAACCACTGTTTGTCGCACAGTCTCACTTATTGCAGATTTTACTGCTGCTTGTTTCGTTTCCGACACTGATGCGACAGCATCTTCTTCAGATGCCTGGCCTGGTTCTCTTGCTTCCTGAAGCAGCTGCAGTTCATCAATGAGGTCACGAAATATGAGTAGGCGAGACATACCCTGGTCCTCCAGACTCTTCATTGTTTTACTTCTTAAGAAGTCAACAATAAAGTCAAAGAGATCCACTTCAGTCGCGTCCTCACCTGGCAAATCTTCATCCACCTCATCTCAGCATGATTCTGCAAGTTTGTAAAGCAAGTCTTTGTTGGCGGCACTGGTCAACTGACGAAGCTGTTGCTGGATTTCCCACTGTAGATCATGAAGTAAGGCCATCTCCGGATACCAAATGTCTTTAACCTGGTTCTTGGCTCCGTACACAGGGGATCAGGAACCCACGGTTCTAACGTGATTAGCACCAGTCCACCAGGAGGCGCTAATCCCGGACGAGCCCCAAATTTGTTGCCCTCCTGGTATTACCAGGAGAAGGCGAAAGTGTCCTGACAGTCTCAACGTGTAAGGCTGTGGTGGAAATAGAGGAGACACTTGTTGAGCTGACGTTACGCTGCTCAAACAGAAGGATTTCTTCTTCTTGTGTGGTCCTACTCAACCTCACACCACTGACGCGATTAGCGCCCACTAGCGGACGGATGTCAGATAGCGCTGTTGTGACTGATATTGCTTTTCTATGATGCATGACAAAGAAAAAAAAAAGAGATTGAGGGAAAACAGAATTAAATAGGGGTGTTTGTTTTTTTTTTAACCACTTTATCTGTTTTGAACCCACTACAGATACACATTGTGACACATCCTCCCCTCCAGACTCACGTAACATAATGACCGTGCTGCATGCTGCTTTGTTTTCCTTTTCTTTCTTTGTTTTCTATAGGCTACATGTCCGGCAATCAGACATGAAAGCCCGCACACTCACAAGCACGCAAACTTTCCCCCATTCATACAAACACGTACGCAATCACACAAAATGCGCAACGTGTACCCTCCCCACATCGACACCCACACCTACTTGCCCTCTCTCCTGTCTTCCCTGTCTCCTGCCTTTCCTCTCTCCTCCTGCAACACCCCCAGGACCCACTGGGTTTCACTGCGGGCACCTCCACGGCTGAGGTCCGGGATCTCTGCAGGGTTCTAGGACAGCTTGGTGTGTGTCTCTGTACTAGAACCCTGCAGGAACCCTTCACAGAGCTGGAAGGATTTTAGCTTCAGGCTGCAAGATGGGGTCTATATATAATGTTGGCCACATACGTCATCGTTTATGTAATCTCTGACCACGCCCACACACCAGGACCCCTATTCTATACCAGGGGCGTGGCACCGAATACCACGCCCACAATGGGGTGGGGCTTCAAATAAAAATTTATGTTAAAATGGCACCTTGTGAAGACTCTGTTTAGTGATTATTATTATTATATTATTATTATTTCATGCTTGTATGTATCTTCAAAAAGAGGTGATGAGTCAGCTGAAGGATCAGGATCAAACACACACACAGATACATCACACTGGTCGGAAGAAAATATGTCATAAATGATGTCATAAAAAGATGATTATGGTTACCACGGTTACAAATGTAATCATGGCAACCAAACAAAGTCTCCTGACAAGATGACATCATTGTCATGAAAGGTTAAGCCCCGCTGTTGTCATGGTTACATTATAACCCAGAGAAAGTTTGGTGACAGGAGACATATTTCCTAAAAATTCCAAACACAACAAAGTAAACAGGATGTGTTTTATTTGCACTTCTTTTCACTGTTTAGTTTACTTTAAATAGTGTTTAAAGGTTGTTTTGTTTTTGTTTGATTCTAGTGAAATAATGCATTTGATACATATAAAAACGAACCAACGTCATGGATACACAATGTGACACATCCTCCCCTGCAGACTGACGTAACATCATGACCGTGCTGCACGCTGCTTTGTTTTCTTTTTCTTTCTTTGTTTTTTATAGGCTACATGTCCGGCAATCAGACATGGTAGCCCGCACACTGGCAAGCACGCAAACCATAAATAATCTGGCGACGATCAGCAGGCTGGACTGGTCTTCAGACTATGCTGATTGCCAGATGCTGACAGAAAAAACCTCCCAAAGATCTGACTCGGTGGCAGCGGACGATGTCTGCTCGGGTCCTCAGTGCTCCATCTAACCTACTTGCATTCATGTCTGCATTCATGCTTGTTTGCCTGCATGCATTCATTCTCTGTAGCGCTTTGTCCAGTTAAGGTCAGTCTATCCCAGCAACCATCAGGCGAGAGCCGGGTACACCTGGACAGGTCTCCAGTCCATCACGGGGAAAAACCAGTTTCATTCCACAGTCACAGTTTGATTTTCCTGATTTTGTGAATGGAAGTTAAATGACTGACATGGATGCTTGATGAAGCTGTTATAACTTAGTTTTCAGGTAAGTAAATAAGTTTTAAAACGTGAGAGACGGTATATAGCTGCTGTATGCAGATGTTGCAACAGAATTATTAGATCAAAATACATTTTATGTTTTTTATGCTCGTCAAGCAGAAACATTTCAGTCATTTTTGTCAAGAAATAATTGTTGTACTCTCATTTATTGCTGTTCACACAGGAATGTGTGACAGGAACTGGACAACACCTGTGTTGTGACACAGTGGGCTTTCTGCTCCATTGTGATGAGCAGAATTAAGGTGGGATAATATTATTATTATTATATTATTATTATTGTTAATAATAATAATAAAAATAATAATAATAATAAATCATATTGATAAAAAAATAATAACAATATTATTATTATTATCATCCATTAATAATATCTTATCATTCATTAATAATGTTTCATTATTATTATCATCCTTAATATCATCATTATCATTATTTTATGATTATTATTAATATTATCATCATATTATTATTAGTAGTAGTATTATTTCTATCATTAATAATATTTTATCATTATTATTACAATGATTATTATTATTATGATTATTAATGTTATTATTACTATTGTTATTAAATTATTACTATTTTTAATATTATCATCATCATTATTATTATTATTATTATTATCATTATTGTTATTATTATTATTATTATCATCATTTCGTGCTTGTATGTATCTTTAAAAAGAGGTGATGTGTCAGTTGAAGGATCAGTATCAAACACACACTACAAACCGGATGTACCCTCCCCAAACCAACACTCACACCTACTGGCCCTCTCTCCTGCCTTCCCTCTCTCCTGCCTTTCCTCTCTCCTCCTGCAACACCCCCAGGACCCACTGGGTTTCACTGCGGGCACCTCCACGGCTGAGGTCCGGGATCTCTGCAGGGTTCTAGGACAGAGACACAAACCAAGCTGTCCTAGAACCCTGCAGGAACCCTTCACAGAGCTGGAAGGATTTTAGCTTCAGGCTGCAAGATGGGGCCTATTTATACTGTTGGCCACATACGTCATCGTTTATGTAATCTCTGACCACGCCCACACACCAGGACCCCTATTCTATACCAGGGGCGTGGCACCGAATACCACGCCCACAAAGGGGCGGGACTTCAAATCAACGTTTATGTTAAGATGGCACCTTGTGAAGACTCTGTTTAGTGATTATTATTATTATTATTATTATTTCATGCTTGTATGCATCTTTAAAAAGAGGTGATGAGTCAGCTGAAGGATCAGGATCAAACACACACACAGATACATCACACTGGTCGGAATAAATACGTCATAAATGATGTCATAGAAAGATGATTATGGTTACCACGGTTACAAATGTAATCATGGCAACCAAACAAAGTCTCCTGACAAGATGACATCATTGTCATGAAAGGTTAAGCCCCGCTGTTGTCATGGTTACATTATAACCCAGAGGAAGTTTGGTGACAGGAGACATATTTCCTAAAAATTCCAAACACAACAAAGTAAACAGGATGTGTTTTATTTGCACTTCTTTTCACTCTTTAGTTTACTTTAAATAGTGTTTAAAGGTTGTTTTGTTTTTGTTGGATTTTAGTGAAATAATGCATTTGGTACATGTAAACACGACCCAACGTCATGGATATGTTGCCCTCCTGGTATTACCAGGAGAAGGCGAAAGTGTCCTGACAGTCTCAACGTGTAAGGCTGTGGTGGAAACAGAGGAGACACACGTTGAGCTGACGTTACGCTGCTCAAACAGAAAGATTTATTCTTCTTGTGTGACCTTACTCAACCTCACACCACTGACGCGATTTGCGCTCACTAGCGGCCAGATGTCAGATTGCGCTGTTGTGACTGATATTGGTTTTCTATGTTGCATGACAAAGGAAAAAAAAAAGATTGAGGGAAAACAGAATTAAATAGGGGTGTTTTTAACCACTTTATCTGTTTTGACCCCACTACACTCTCCCCCACTAAAGAAAGAATGGCTCCTGACATTTGGTAATGTACTAGAGTGTTCCAGTTATGGTAGAATGGGTGGGGATGGATTGAATAAGGAAATGGGGCAAAACTATAAGTTCCTGCCAGGGGTTGACTAAGTAAGAAAGGGTTTACACTTTCACTCAACTGGTGATATGAGGGTTGACCAAGAATATCATATGTGAACTTTGCTGTCGGTCTTGCTCTCCTCTGTGACCTCCTCACATCACCTTCTCCTGTATGTCCAAAATCCATTTCATCTCTTTGATCTGGCTCATGATCATCTAACCCTGGTACATTGTCAGAATCTTCAGAGTTTGGTTCCATCCCAACTTCTTGTCTTTCTGGAGGGTATAACTCCCTGGCTGTTACCCTCAGATTAGGCTGGTTTTGAGAATTCTGGCTTGAAACAACTGGTCCCAGTTGTTGAGGAGCTTGCAGTGCCATGACAGATTGCTGTTGTGGAGGATTTACCAGTCCAAAACATGGAAGTTTGCTCCGGAGATCATAAGAATATGCAGATTCCTGCTCCTCATCAGAGTTGTCTGTCTCAGTCTCTGTTTGTTTAGTCCTGTGGCTGTGTTGTTTCGGCCTATTCTGCCGTTTCTTTCCTTCAGTTGGTATTTCATCTTCGAGAGGTAGTTCGTTTACTGGCAGGAGAAGATTTCTATGCAACACTCGCATGGTTTTGCTGCCTCTCTCTGGTTGTACTTTATAGACTGGGCCATCTTCAAATCGTTCCACAACGCGGTATGCTACTTTTCCCCAGTAAGTCCGCAATTTCCCAGGGCCTCCTCTCTGTGAGAGATTTCTTACCAGGACCCTGTCTCCTGGTTGGAGGGCAACACCTCTGGCATGTCTATCATATTGTTTTTTTTCACCCTTAACACAGACTTTTGACTGTTTTCAGCCGCTATTGGGTATGCAACATGCATCCTGTCTACCCACCTTTGTACAAATGTCTGGTGATTCTGCGCTTCTATCTCCCTCCTAGTACCAAAAAGCAAGTCAACTAGTAGCTGCGGAGCCCTGCTGTACAAGAGGAAAAATGGAGAAAACCCTGTAGATTCGTGCCTGGTACAGTTGTATGCGTGCACAATATGGGGTAGATGATCTTTCCATTCACTTTTTATTTCCTCCTATAATGTGCGCAACATTTGGAGAAGGGTGCGATTCAAATGCTCCACTGGGTTGCATTGCGGTTGATAAGAAGTCGTGCGAGAATGAGCAATCCCTGAAAGTTGTTGTAATCTCTGGAAAAGGCTTTTCTCAAACTCCTGTCCTTGGTCATGATGCAACTTTTCTGGGTACCCAAAACGGGGAATAAAGTCCTGAAAGATCTTTTCGGCTGCGGTTTTCCCAGATTTATTTCTCGTTGGATACGCCTGTGCGAAACGTGTAAAATGGTCAACGATCACAAGGATATACTCGTAGCCCCCTTTACTAGGCTCCAAATGTAAATAGTCGACACAGACTAACTCAAAAGGTGCACTTGTTGTGATGGATCCCATTTGGGCTTTTGGTGGAATGTTGGGGTGTTTTTGTTTAATGCAGAGACATTTTTTTGTCACATAATCTTCAATGTCTTGCTGCATATGTGGCCAATAAAACCGTTCCCGGGCAAGATGGATGACCTTCTCAGATCCCACATGTCCCATATCATCATGCAAGCTTTTTAACACGACCGGTTTAAGCTGTTGAGGGACGACAAGTTGTTTATTTCGGTCCGTCTTCCGGTAGTGTAAACTGCCTTCCACCATTAGCTTCTTCCACTTGTAGAGTAGCTTTCTTGTCAGTTTGCTCGTTGCTTTTTCTTTTTCATCTCCTGTTGGAGTCCTTCCTTTCAGTTTCAGAAATACAATCTCTTTAATAACTGGATCATTCCGTTGGGCAGTCCTGATGTCCTCTTGTGTGATTCTAGAAATGCTCTCTGGTGATGCAGCATTCGCATCCTCACTGTTAAGCTGTAGGACAGCCACCCAAGGAACATCACTGTCGTGTGCTGCTTTGCTACCCTGCCACACTGCAGAAATTACCTCTGACGATACAGCCTCTGTGAAATGATGTATCTGCTGGGGAAGCTTAACTGGGTATCTGGACAACATGTCAGCATCAGCGTTTCTCTTTCCAGGTCTAAACTTGATGTCAAAATGAAAATCAGCTAATTCTCCAACCCATCTGTGACCCACTGCGTTTAGTCTTGCTGAACTCAAGACATAGGTCAGGGGGTTATTATCTATATAGACAGTAAAGGGTGGCGCGTAGTACAGATAATCCCGAAATTTGTCACAGATTGCCCATTTGAGTGCCAGAAATTCTAGTTTGCCTGAGTGAAGATGGTAGTTTTTCTCTGCCGGCGTCAATGTCCTGAACCCATATCCAATCACACGCAGTTTGTTGTTTTGCTGTTGATATAATACAGCCCCAAGTCCTTCGTTTGAAGCATCAGTATGCAATACAAATGGTAAATCAAGGTCTGGATAAGCAAGGATAGGAGGGTTTATCAACATCTTGACTAACCTGGACAACACATTTTGATGCTCAGCAATCCAAGTGATGGGTGTAAGGGAGGGGAGTTGTCCCTTGTTTTCTTTTCTTTTCCTATGTTGTTCTGAGACAAGGTGACTTTACTGCTCTCTCCTTGGTTCTGTAGCAACTCAAACAAGGGCCTGGCTACACGTGAGAAATCTTGAATAAAGGGCCGGTAATAGCTGAGAAATCCAAGCAAAGTTCGAACCTCCCCAACTGTGGAGGCTTTCTTTTCTTTAAGAGCCATTACTGCTTCCAAATCCTTTGGGTCAATCTGGATTCCATTCTCTAACACCATCCGCCCAAGGTAACGGATTTGTCTTTGGAAAAGTTCACACTTGGCTGGACGAAGTTTGATGCCATGTGTCGCATCCGGGAGAAAACTTGGCGGAGATGATTCACATGATCGTCAAAAGTTTTAGAATGGCAAAGAACATCATCTAAATATGGTACACAACACTCATCCCTGATGCCCTCTAAAACTCCCTCCATGCACCTCTGGAATGCGGCTGGTGCGTTGGTCAGTCCAAAGGGTATCCTTATCCATTCATAGAGTCCCCAAGGTGTGCTAAATGCTGTTAAATGTCTCGACTCCTCACTCACAAAACCTTGATGATATGCACTACCTTGGTCTAAGATGGAAAACCACGAATTGCCTCCCAAACTGTCCAGCAGATCGTGAATCCATGGCAGCAGGTGACGGTCAGGGATGGTTTCGCAGTTGAGCTCACGGAAGTGAACACACAGTCGCAGGCTACTGTCTTTTTTCAGCACGCATACCACTGGTGAGGAATAAGATGAGACAGATTTACAGGTCCATCCTCTTTCTAAAAGGTTTTTAATGTACTCCTTTACCTCTTTATATAGTGGTCGTGGAATGGAGTTGTAATTTTTCTGAACAGCCGCGTTGTCTTTTGTCTTGATTTTTAGCTGCAAGCCAGGAATACATCCAATGTCTCCCTCCGCACGAGCAAAAACATCAGACTCATCATTGAGAAGTTGTCGCACCACCTTTTGTTCATGGTCAGAAAGATGACCTAGGTTGTCGTCTGGATGCCATTTTTCTGGCCCAGGGTTTCCTTTTGCATTGACGTGGCAATCATCATTTGAGCTTCCAGGGGCAGTGCATGGCAGAGGACTGTCACTGAGGTCTGGTTGTTTCCGAGGAGATGACTGCATGGTTACAGGTTTACTATCTGTGATCTCTTTGAGGCAACCTAAGACTGTCTTTGGAAGTATGAAGAGGTCTCGCTTGGTTGTGTTTTGGACAGGTATTTTCACTATTTTGGAAGCCCCAGCTGGTACATCAACAAGAGCAGGGAACAACTCCAACCCATCTGGCAGCCTACACTCAACATGGGGTTCAAACAGCATTGCCCCTCCCCCAGGATAAGCCCTTATCCTACACTTCACCTCACAAATTTGGCTACTGGGGACTGTTAGCCCTTCCTTTCCAACTTTCACCCCCAACCTTTCTGACTCTTCCTGGGATGGCATTGTTTGAACGACAGAGACTAGAGTTTCAACATTGACCCTCTGAACTTTAAGGGCTTCTGACAGTAAATCTACCAAGCTTAAGTCATCTGCTTGGTGACTGCTTTCCTTCATGATTTCTTGAATTACATTAAAGCCTAACAATGGGCTGCTCACACTCTCTTTGCTTACTAGCATTGGAACACAGAGCGCAACAGAGCCGTGTCGGTGACTTGTGATCTCAAACAGAACCTCTATCCACCCGTCAAATGGCACCTCTGTCCCATTGGCTGCTGTAAATTTGAGCGGGTGATCAGGCAGCAGAGTCTCTAGTGGCTGAATACTTAGATTTGGCAAGGCCTTCTGTACCCAAGATTTCTCTACTATACTGACTTGTTCCCCACTGTCCAACAGCATCTGAAGTTTAACCCCATTAAGACAACAAGTTATCATGCGCCTCCCACCGATCAGCTGTGCAACGTGCTTTCCCCCTGGCACATTGATTTGTCTGGAGAACTTGTTAGAAGATGGCATTTTCCCTTTAGGGTGTGGCTTTTCTGAGGTCGGGGACCCTACATGAAGTCTGGTCACTCCCCAGTGACCTCATCCGGTTTCCCAACTTCTGCAAGCACCCAATTGCTCTGTGCCCCTCTTTTCCACAATGGAAACAGTGTGTGCAATTCCCAATTCCTTGGGAGATACATTGTTGGCACTTCCCTTTTGCTTCTGGTATGGCTGACTGTTTTGGATGTGGTGACATGGAATGTGTGTTCTCAGTTGCTGTGTTTACTACAGGTGTGAGAACTTTCTCAGTACTCTTAGTCAAAGATGACACTTGTAATGTTAGCTCTTGAATAGCGGTCCGATTGGCTTGGACTTCTGCCTGCACCTGAACTACATTCTGGGTGTCCTTTCCCTGATGTATTGCACTGACACTGACTGCTTTCTGCTTGTGCATCTGGCCTGACCTGTTCTGCCTCTCTGTGTCTTCACTCAAAGATTTTGTGATGACTTCTAAAATAAAGTCATCAGTAACACCTATGCCTGAAATGTGTGGTTTAAGGTCTCGTCGGATGTATGCGCATTTTTCATTCATACTTTGGTAGAGGGAATGAAGAAATAATCCCTGTACCAGTTTACTGTCATACTGAAAGCCGGTACTCTGTTTAGAGGCAAAAATAACACGCTGTTTTAACCCCATAAGTCTGTACATAAACTGTTGTGGGCTTTCTCTGTCAAGTTGTTTTGCATTGCTCTACTGCTGAAATAATTCAGTAGTGCTTTTTTCTCGGAAATGTGCCCCGAGAAAGCGCTTTAACTCGGTTACTGTTAGGTTATCTTTGGTAATGAGCATGTCTTTAAAGTTACCGGGCTTGATTATCTTAAGCACCGTTCTAATAACCTCAGTCTCAGTAAAACCTTCAGTTACTCCCTCATAAATTTGCTTAGACAAGCTGTTAAAGCTTAAATCCGAATCTCTATCTGAAATTTGGCCTCCATGAATCTTAAATTCTCTGCGGGGTAACAATGTAGCAACATCTGCTAGTCTTACCAACCCAGTCACCTGATCAGCAACCACTGTTTGTCGCACAGTCTCACTTATTGCAGATTTTACTGCTGCTTGTTTCGTTTCCGACACTGATGCGACAGCATCTTCTTCAGATGCCTGGCCTGGTTCTCTTGCTTCCTGAAGCAGCTGCAGTTCATCAATGAGGTCACGAAATATGAGTAGGCGAGACATACCCTGGTCCTCCAGACTCTTCATTGTTTTACTTCTTAAGAAGTCAACAATAAAGTCAAAGAGATCCACTTCAGTCGCGTCCTCACCTGGCAAATCTTCATCCACCTCATCTCGGCATGATTCTGCAAGTTTGTAAAGCAAGTCTTTGTTGGCGGCACTGGTCAACTGACGAAGCTGTTGCTGGATTTCCCACTGTAGATCATGAAGTAAGGCCATCTCCGGATACCAAATGTCTTTAACCTGGTTCTTGGCTCCGTACACAGGGGATCAGGAACCCACGGTTCTAACGTGATTAGCACCAGTCCACCAGGAGGCGCTAATCCCGGACGAGCCCCAAATTTGTTGCCCTCCTGGTATTACCAGGAGAAGGCGAAAGTGTCCTGACAGTCTCAACGTGTAAGGCTGTGGTGGAAATAGAGGAGACACTTGTTGAGCTGACGTTACGCTGCTCAAACAGAAGGATTTCTTCTTCTTGTGTGGTCCTACTCAACCTCACACCACTGACGCGATTAGCGCCCACTAGCGGACGGATGTCAGATAGCGCTGTTGTGACTGATATTGCTTTTCTATGATGCATGACAAAGAAAAAAAAAAGAGATTGAGGGAAAACAGAATTAAATAGGGGTGTTTGTTTTTTTTTTAACCACTTTATCTGTTTTGAACCCACTACAGATACACATTGTGACACATCCTCCCCTCCAGACTCACGTAACATAATGACCGTGCTGCATGCTGCTTTGTTTTCCTTTTCTTTCTTTGTTTTCTATAGGCTACATGTCCGGCAATCAGACATGAAAGCCCGCACACTCACAAGCACGCAAACTTTCCCCCATTCATACAAACACGTACGCAATCACACAAAATGCGCAACGTGTACCCTCCCCACATCGACACCCACACCTACTTGCCCTCTCTCCTGTCTTCCCTGTCTCCTGCCTTTCCTCTCTCCTCCTGCAACACCCCCAGGACCCACTGGGTTTCACTGCGGGCACCTCCACGGCTGAGGTCCGGGATCTCTGCAGGGTTCTAGGACAGCTTGGTGTGTGTCTCTGTACTAGAACCCTGCAGGAACCCTTCACAGAGCTGGAAGGATTTTAGCTTCAGGCTGCAAGATGGGGTCTATATATAATGTTGGCCACATACGTCATCGTTTATGTAATCTCTGACCACGCCCACACACCAGGACCCCTATTCTATACCAGGGGCGTGGCACCGAATACCACGCCCACAATGGGGTGGGGCTTCAAATAAAAATTTATGTTAAAATGGCACCTTGTGAAGACTCTGTTTAGTGATTATTATTATATTATTATTATTATTTCATGCTTGTATGTATCTTCAAAAAGAGGTGATGAGTCAGCTGAAGGATCAGGATCAAACACACACACAGATACATCACACTGGTCGGAAGAAAATATGTCATAAATGATGTCATAAAAAGATGATTATGGTTACCACGGTTACAAATGTAATCATGGCAACCAAACAAAGTCTCCTGACAAGATGACATCATTGTCATGAAAGGTTAAGCCCCGCTGTTGTCATGGTTACATTATAACCCAGAGAAAGTTTGGTGACAGGAGACATATTTCCTAAAAATTCCAAACACAACAAAGTAAACAGGATGTGTTTTATTTGCACTTCTTTTCACTGTTTAGTTTACTTTAAATAGTGTTTAAAGGTTGTTTTGTTTTTGTTGGATTTTAGTGAAATAATGCATTTGGTACATGTAAACACGACCCAACGTCATGGATATGTTGCCCTCCTGGTATTACCAGGAGAAGGCGAAAGTGTCCTGACAGTCTCAACGTGTAAGGCTGTGGTGGAAACAGAGGAGACACACGTTGAGCTGACGTTACGCTGCTCAAACAGAAAGATTTATTCTTCTTGTGTGACCTTACTCAACCTCACACCACTGACGCGATTTGCGCTCACTAGCGGCCGGATGTCAGATTGCGCTGTTGTGACTGATATTGGTTTTCTATGTTGCATGACAAAGGAAAAAAAAAAGATTGAGGGAAAACAGAATTAAATAGGGGTGTTTTTAACCACTTTATCTGTTTTGACCCCACTACACTCTCCCCCACTAAAGAAAGAATGGCTCCTGACATTTGGTAATGTACTAGAGTGTTCCAGTTATGGTAGAATGGGTGGGGATGGATTGAATAAGGAAATGGGGCAAAACTATAAGTTCCTGCCAGGGGTTGACTAAGTAAGAAAGGGTTTACACTTTCACTCAACTGGTGATATGAGGGTTGACCAAGAATATCATATGTGAACTTTGCTGTCGGTCTTGCTCTCCTCTGTGACCTCCTCACATCACCTTCTCCTGTATGTCCAAAATCCATTTCATCTCTTTGATCTGGCTCATGATCATCTAACCCTGGTACATTGTCAGAATCTTCAGAGTTTGGTTCCATCCCAACTTCTTGTCTTTCTGGAGGGTATAACTCCCTGGCTGTTACCCTCAGATTAGGCTGGTTTTGAGAATTCTGGCTTGAAACAACTGGTCCCAGTTGTTGAGGAGCTTGCAGTGCCATGACAGATTGCTGTTGTGGAGGATTTACCAGTCCAAAACATGGAAGTTTGCTCCGGAGATCATAAGAATATGCAGATTCCTGCTCCTCATCAGAGTTGTCTGTCTCAGTCTCTGTTTGTTTAGTCCTGTGGCTGTGTTGTTTCGGCCTATTCTGCCGTTTCTTTCCTTCAGTTGGTATTTCATCTTCGAGAGGTAGTTCGTTTACTGGCAGGAGAAGATTTCTATGCAACACTCGCATGGTTTTGCTGCCTCTCTCTGGTTGTACTTTATAGACTGGGCCATCTTCAAATCGTTCCACAACGCAGTATGCTACTTTTCCCCAGTAAGTCCGCAATTTCCCAGGGCCTCCTCTCTGTGAGAGATTTCTTACCAGGACCCTGTCTCCTGGTTGGAGGGCAACACCTCTGGCATGTCTATCATATTGTTTTTTTTTACCCTTAACACAGACTTTTGACTGTTTTCAGCCGCTATTGGGTATGCAACATGCATCCTGTCTACCCACCTTTGTACAAATGTCTGGTGATTCTGCGCTTCTATCTCCCTCCTAGTACCAAAAAGCAAGTCAACTAGTAGCTGCGGAGCCCTGCTGTACAAGAGGAAAAATGGAGAAAACCCTGTAGATTCGTGCCTGGTACAGTTGTATGCGTGCACAATATGGGGTAGATGATCTTTCCATTCACTTTTTATTTCCTCCTATAATGTGCGCAACATTTGGAGAAGGGTGCGATTCAAATGCTCCACTGGGTTGCATTGCGGTTGATAAGAAGTCGTGCGAGAATGAGCAATCCCTGAAAGTTGTTGTAATCTCTGGAAAAGGCTTTTCTCAAACTCCTGTCCTTGGTCATGATGCAACTTTTCTGGGTACCCAAAACGGGGAATAAAGTCCTGAAAGATCTTTTCGGCTGCGGTTTTCCCAGATTTATTTCTCGTTGGATACGCCTGTGCGAAACGTGTAAAATGGTCAACGATCACAAGGATATACTCGTAGCCCCCTTTACTAGGCTCCAAATGTAAATAGTCGACACAGACTAACTCAAAAGGTGCACTTGTTGTGATGGATCCCATTTGGGCTTTTGGTGGAATGTTGGGGTGTTTTTGTTTAATGCAGAGACATTTTTTTGTCACATAATCTTCAATGTCTTGCTGCATATGTGGCCAATAAAACCGTTCCCGGGCAAGATGGATGACCTTCTCAGATCCCACATGTCCCATATCATCATGCAAGCTTTTTAACACGACCGGTTTAAGCTGTTGAGGGACGACAAGTTGTTTATTTCGGTCCGTCTTCCGGTAGTGTAAACTGCCTTCCACCATTAGCTTCTTCCACTTGTAGAGTAGCTTTCTTGTCAGTTTGCTCGTTGCTTTTTCTTTTTCATCTCCTGTTGGAGTCCTTCCTTTCAGTTTCAGAAATACAATCTCTTTAATAACTGGATCATTCCGTTGGGCAGTCCTGATGTCCTCTTGTGTGATTCTAGAAATGCTCTCTGGTGATGCAGCATTCGCATCCTCACTGTTAAGCTGTAGGACAGCCACCCAAGGAACATCACTGTCGTGTGCTGCTTTGCTACCCTGCCACACTGCAGAAATTACCTCTGACGATACAGCCTCTGTGAAATGATGTATCTGCTGGGGAAGCTTAACTGGGTATCTGGACAACATGTCAGCATCAGCGTTTCTCTTTCCAGGTCTAAACTTGATGTCAAAATGAAAATCAGCTAATTCTCCAACCCATCTGTGACCCACTGCGTTTAGTCTTGCTGAACTCAAGACATAGGTCAGGGGGTTATTATCTATATAGACAGTAAAGGGTGGCGCGTAGTACAGATAATCCCGAAATTTGTCACAGATTGCCCATTTGAGTGCCAGAAATTCTAGTTTGCCTGAGTGAAGATGGTAGTTTTTCTCTGCCGGCGTCAATGTCCTGAACCCATATCCAATCACACGCAGTTTGTTGTTTTGCTGTTGATATAATACAGCCCCAAGTCCTTCGTTTGAAGCATCAGTATGCAATACAAATGGTAAATCAAGGTCTGGATAAGCAAGGATAGGAGGGTTTATCAACATCTTGACTAACCAGGACAACACATTTTGATGCTCAGCAATCCAAGTGATGGGTGTACGGGAGGGGAGTTGTCCCTTGTTTTCTTTTCTTTTCCTATGTTGTTCTGAGACAAGGTGACTTTACTGCTCTCTCCTTGGTTCTGTAGCAACTCAAACAAGGGCCTGGCTACACGTGAGAAATCTTGAATAAAGGACCGGTAATAGCTGAGAAATCCAAGCAAAGTTCGAACCTCCCCAACTGTGGAGGCTTTCTTTTCTTTAAGAGCCATTACTGCTTCCAAATCCTTTGGGTCAATCTGGATTCCATTCTCTAACACCATCCGCCCAAGGTAACGGATTTGTCTTTGGAAAAGTTCACACTTGGCTGGACGAAGTTTGATGCCATGTGTCGCATCCGGGAGAAAACTTGGCGGAGATGATTCACATGATCGTCAAAAGTTTTAGAATGGCAAAGAACATCATCTAAATATGGTACACAACACTCATCCCTGATGCCCTCTAAAACTCCCTCCATGCACCTCTGGAATGCGGCTGGTGCGTTGGTCAGTCCAAAGGGTATCCTTATCCATTCATAGAGTCCCCAAGGTGTGCTAAATGCTGTTAAATGTCTCGACTCCTCACTCACAAAACCTTGATGATATGCACTACCTTGGTCTAAGATGGAAAACCACGAATTGCCTCCCAAACTGTCCAGCAGATCGTGAATCCGTGGCAGCAGGTGACGGTCAGGGATGGTTTCGCAGTTGAGCTCACGGAAGTGAACACACAGTCGCAGGCTACTGTCTTTTTTCAGCACGCATACCACTGGTGAGGAATAAGATGAGACAGATTTACAGGTCCATCCTCTTTCTAAAAGGTTTTTAATGTACTCCTTTACCTCTTTATATAGTGGTCGTGGAATGGAGTTGTAATTTTTCTGAACAGCCGCGTTGTCTTTTGTCTTGATTTTTAGCTGCAAGCCAGGAATACATCCAATGTCTCCCTCCGCACGAGCAAAAACATCAGACTCATCATTGAGAAGTTGTCGCACCACCTTTTGTTCATGGTCAGAAAGATGACCTAGGTTGTCGTCTGGATGCCATTTTTCTGGCCCAGGGTTTCCTTTTGCATTGACGTGGCAATCATCATTTGAGCTTCCAGGGGCAGTGCATGGCAGAGGACTGTCACTGAGGTCTGGTTGTTTCCGAGGAGATGACTGCATGGTTACAGGTTTACTATCTGTGATCTCTTTGAGGCAACCTAAGACTGTCTTTGGAAGTATGAAGAGGTCTCGCTTGGTTGTGTTTTGGACAGGTATTTTCACTATTTTGGAAGCCCCAGCTGGTACATCAACAAGAGCAGGGAACAACTCCAACCCATCTGGCAGCCTACACTCAACATGGGGTTCAAACAGCATTGCCCCTCCCCCAGGATAAGCCCTTATCCTACACTTCACCTCACAAATTTGGCTACTGGGGACTGTTAGCCCTTCCTTTCCAACTTTCACCCCCAACCTTTCTGACTCTTCCTGGGATGGCATTGTTTGAACGACAGAGACTAGAGTTTCAACATTGACCCTCTGAACTTTAAGGGCTTCTGACAGTAAATCTACCAAGCTTAAGTCATCTGCTTGGTGACTGCTTTCCTTCATGATTTCTTGAATTACATTAAAGCCTAACAATGGGCTGCTCACACTCTCTTTGCTTACTAGCATTGGAACACAGAGTGCAACAGAGCCGTGTCGGTGACTTGTGATCTCAAACAGAACCTCTATCCACCCGTCAAATGGCACCTCTGTCCCATTGGCTGCTGTAAATTTGAGCGGGTGATCAGGCAGCAGAGTCTCTAGTGGCTGAATACTTAGATTTGGCAAGGCCTTCTGTACCCAAGATTTCTCTACTATACTGACTTGTTCCCCACTGTCCAACAGCATCTGAAGTTTAACCCCATTAAGACAACAAGTTATCATGCGCCTCCCACCGATCAGCTGTGCAACGTGCTTTCCCCCTGGCACATTGATTTGTCTGGAGAACTTGTTAGAAGATGGCATTTTCCCTTTAGGGTGTGGCTTTTCTGAGGTCGGGGACCCTACATGAAGTCTGGTCACTCCCCAGTGACCTCATCCGGTTTCCCAACTTCTGCAAGCACCCAATTGCTCTGTGCCCCTCTTTTCCACAACGGAAACAGTGTGTGCAATTCCCAATTCCTTGGGAGATACATTGTTGGCACTTCCCTTTTGCTTCTGGTATGGCTGACTGTTTTGGATGTGGTGACATGGAATGTGTGTTCTCAGTTGCTGTGTTTACTACAGGTGTGAGAACTTTCTCAGTACTCTTAGTCAAAGATGACACTTGTAATGTTAGCTCTTGAATAGCGGTCCGATTGGCTTGGACTTCTGCCTGCACCTGAACTACATTCTGGGTGTCCTTTCCCTGATGTATTGCACTGACACTGACTGCTTTCTGCTTGTGCATCTGGCCTGACCTGTTCTGCCTCTCTGTGTCTTCACTCAAAGATTTTGTGATGACTTCTAAAATAAAGTCATCAGTAACACCTATGCCTGAAATGTGTGGTTTAAGGTCTCGTCGGATGTATGCGCATTTTTCATTCATACCTTGGTAGAGGGAATGAAGAAATAATCCCTGTACCAGTTTACTGTCATACTGAAAGCCGGTACTCTGTTTAGAGGCAAAAATAACACGCTGTTTTAACCCCATAAGTCTGTACATAAACTGTTGTGGGCTTTCTCTGTCAAGTTGTTTTGCATTGCTCTACTGCTGAAATAATTCAGTAGTGCTTTTTTCTCGGAAATGTGCCCCGAGAAAGCGCTTTAACTCGGTTACTGTTAGGTTATCTTTGGTAATGAGCATGTCTTTAAAGTTACCGGGCTTGATTATCTTAAGCACCGTTCTAATAACCTCAGTCTCAGTAAAACCTTCAGTTACTCCCTCATAAATTTGCTTAGACAAGCTGTTAAAGCTTAAATCCGAATCTCTATCTGAAATTTGGCCTCCATGAATCTTAAATTCTCTGCGGGGTAACAATGTAGCAACATCTGCTAGTCTTACCAACCCAGTCACCTGATCAGCAACCACTGTTTGTCGCACAGTCTCACTTATTGCAGATTTTACTGCTGCTTGTTTCGTTTCCGACACTGATGCGACAGCATCTTCTTCAGATGCCTGGCCTGGTTCTCTTGCTTCCTGAAGCAGCTGCAGTTCATCAATGAGGTCACGAAATATGAGTAGGCGAGACATACCCTGGTCCTCCAGACTCTTCATTGTTTTACTTCTTAAGAAGTCAACAATAAAGTCAAAGAGATCCACTTCAGTCGCGTCCTCACCTGGCAAATCTTCATCCACCTCATCTCGGCATGATTCTGCAAGTTTGTAAAGCAAGTCTTTGTTGGCGGCACTGGTCAACTGACGAAGCTGTTGCTGGATTTCCCACTGTAGATCATGAAGTAAGGCCATCTCCGGATACCAAATGTCTTTAACCTGGTTCTTGGCTCCGTACACAGGGGATCAGGAACCCACGGTTCTAACGTGATTAGCACCAGTCCACCAGGAGGCGCTAATCCCGGACGAGCCCCAAATTAGTTGCCCTCCTGGTATTACCAGGAGAAGGCGAAAGTGTCCTGACAGTCTCAACGTGTAAGGCTGTGGTGGAAATAGAGGAGACACTCGTTGAGCTGACGTTACGCTGCTCAAACAGAAGGATTTCTTCTTCTTGTGTGGTCCTACTCAACCTCACACCACTGACGCGATTAGCGCCCACTAGCGGACGGATGTCAGATAGCGCTGTTGTGACTGATATTGCTTTTCTATGATGCATGACAAAGAAAAAAAAAAGAGATTGAGGGAAAACAGAATTAAATAGGGGTGTTTGTTTTTTTTTAACCACTTTATCTGTTTTGAACCCACTACAGATACACATTGTGACACATCCTCCCCTCCAGACTCACGTAACATAATGACCGTGCTGCATGCTGCTTTGTTTTCCTTTTCTTTCTTTGTTTTCTATAGGCTACATGTCCGGCAATCAGACATGAAAGCCCGCACACTCACAAGCACGCAAACTTTCCCCCATTCATACAAACACGTACGCAATCACACAAAATGCGCAACGTGTACCCTCCCCACATCGACACCCACACCTACTTGCCCTCTCTCCTGTCTTCCCTGTCTCCTGCCTTTCCTCTCTCCTCCTGCAACACCCCCAGGACCCACTGGGTTTCACTGCGGGCACCTCCACGGCTGAGGTCCAGGATCTCTGCAGGGTTCTAGGACAGCTTGGTGTGTGTCTCTGTACTAGAACCCTGCAGGAACCCTTCACAGAGCTGGAAGGATTTTAGCTTCAGGCTGCAAGATGGGGTCTATATATAATGTTGGCCACATACGTCATCGTTTATGTAATCTCTGACCACGCCCACACACCAGGACCCCTATTCTATACCAGGGGCGTGGCACCGAATACCACGCCCACAATGGGGTGGGGCTTCAAATAAAAATTTATGTTAAAATGGCACCTTGTGAAGACTCTGTTTAGTGATTATTATTATTATATTATTATTATTTCATGCTTGTATGTATCTTCAAAAAGAGGTGATGAGTCAGCTGAAGGATCAAACACACACACAGATACATCACACTGGTCGGAAGAAAATATGTCATAAATGATGTCATAAAAAGATGATTATGGTTACCACGGTTACAAATGTAATCATGGCAACCAAACAAAGTCTCCTGACAAGATGACATCATTGTCATGAAAGGTTAAGCCCCGCTGTTGTCATGGTTACATTATAACCCAGAGAAAGTTTGGTGACAGGAGACATATTTCCTAAAAATTCCAAACACAACAAAGTAAACAGGATGTGTTTTATTTGCACTTCTTTTCACTGTTTAGTTTACTTTAAATAGTGTTTAAAGGTTGTTTTGTTTTTGTTTGATTCTAGTGAAATAATGCATTTGATACATATAAAAACGAACCAACGTCATGGATACACAATGTGACACATCCTCCCCTGCAGACTGACGTAACATCATGACCGTGCTGCACGCTGCTTTGTTTTCTTTTTCTTTCTTTGTTTTTTATAGGCTACATGTCCGGCAATCAGACATGGTAGCCCGCACACTGGCAAGCACGCAAACCATAAATAATCTGGCGACGATCAGCAGGCTGGACTGGTCTTCAGACTATGCTGATTGCCAGATGCTGACAGAAAAAACCTCCCAAAGATCTGACTCGGTGGCAGCGGACGATGTCTGCTCGGGTCCTCAGTGCTCCATCTAACCTACTTGCATTCATGTCTGCATTCATGCTTGTTTGCCTGCATGCATTCATTCTCTGTAGCGCTTTGTCCAGTTAAGGTCAGTCTATCCCAGCAACCATCAGGCGAGAGCCGGGTACACCTGGACAGGTCTCCAGTCCATCACGGGGAAAAACCAGTTTCATTCCACAGTCACAGTTTGATTTTCCTGATTTTGTGAATGGAAGTTAAATGACTGACATGGATGCTTGATGAAGCTGTTATAACTTAGTTTTCAGGTAAGTAAATAAGTTTTAAAACGTGAGAGACGGTATATAGCTGCTGTATGCAGATGTTGCAACAGAATTATTAGATCAAAATACATTTTATGTTTTTTATGCTCGTCAAGCAGAAACATTTCAGTCATTTTTGTCAAGAAATAATTGTTGTACTCTCATTTATTGCTGTTCACACAGGAATGTGTGACAGGAACTGGACAACACCTGTGTTGTGACACGGTGGGCTTTCTGCTCCATTGTGATGAGCAGAATTAAGGTGGGATCATATTATTATTATTATATTATTATTATTGTTAATAATAATAATAATAATAAATAATATTGATAAAAAAATAATAACAATATTATTATTATTATCATCCATTAATAATATCTTATCATTCATTAATAATGTTTCATTATTATTATCATCCTTAATATCATCATTATCATTATTTTATGATTATTATTAATATTATCATCATATTATTATTAGTAGTAGTATTATTTCTATCATTAATAATATTTTATCATTATTATTACAATGATTATTATTATTATGATTATTAATGTTATTATTACTATTGTTATTAAATTATTACTATTTTTAATATTATCATCATCATTATTATTATTATTATTATTATCATTATTGTTATTATTATTATTATTATCATCATTTCGTGCTTGTATGTATCTTTAAAAAGAGGTGATGTGTCAGTTGAAGGATCAGTATCAAACACACACTACAAACCGGATGTACCCTCCCCAAACCAACACTCACACCTACTGGCCCTCTCTCCTGCCTTCCCTCTCTCCTGCCTTTCCTCTCTCCTCCTGCAACACCCCCAGGACCCACTGGGTTTCACTGCGGGCACCTCCACGGCTGAGGTCCGGGATCTCTGCAGGGTTCTAGGACAGAGACACAAACCAAGCTGTCCTAGAACCCTACAGGAACCCTTCACAGAGCTGGAAGGATTTTAGCTTCAGGCTGCAAGATGGGGCCTATTTATACTGTTGGCCACATACGTCATCGTTTATGTAATCTCTGACCACGCCCACACACCAGGACCCCTATTCTATACCAGGGGCGTGGCACCGAATACCACGCCCACAAAGGGGCGGGACTTCAAATCAACGTTTATGTTAAGATGGCACCTTGTGAAGACTCTGTTTAGTGATTATTATTATTATTATTATTATTTCATGCTTGTATGCATCTTTAAAAAGAGGTGATGAGTCAGCTGAAGGATCAGGATCAAACACACACACAGATACATCACACTGGTCGGAATAAATACGTCATAAATGAGGTCATAGAAAGATGATTATGGTTACCACGGTTACAAATGTAATCATGGCAACCAAACAAAGTCTCCTGACAAGATGACATCATTGTCATGAAAGGTTAAGCCCCGCTGTTGTCATGGTTACATTATAACCCAGAGGAAGTTTGGTGACAGGAGACATATTTCCTAAAAATTCCAAACACAACAAAGTAAACAGGATGTGTTTTATTTGCACTTCTTTTCACTCTTTAGTTTACTTTAAATAGTGTTTAAAGGTTGTTTTGTTTTTGTTGGATTTTAGTGAAATAATGCATTTGGTACATGTAAACACGACCCAACGTCATGGATATGTTGCCCTCCTGGTATTACCAGGAGAAGGCAAAAGTGTCCTGACAGTCTCAACGTGTAAGGCTGTGGTGGAAACAGAGGAGACACACGTTGAGCTGACGTTACGCTGCTCAAACAGAAAGATTTATTCTTCTTGTGTGACCTTACTCAACCTCACACCACTGACGCGATTTGCGCTCACTAGCCGCCGGATGTCAGATTGCGCTGTTGTGACTGATATTGGTTTTCTATGTTGCATGACAAAGGAAAAAAAAAGATTGAGGGAAAACAGAATTAAATAGGGGTGTTTTTAACCACTTTATCTGTTTTGACCCCACTACACTCTCCCCCACTAAAGAAAGAATGGCTCCTGACATTTGGTAATGTACTAGAGTGTTCCAGTTATGGTAGAATGGGTGGGGATGGATTGAATAAGGAAATGGGGCAAAACTATAAGTTCCTGCCAGGGGTTGACTAAGTAAGAAAGGGTTTACACTTTCACTCAACTGGTGATATGAGGGTTGACCAAGAATATCATATGTGAACTTTGCTGTCGGTCTTGCTCTCCTCTGTGACCTCCTCACATCACCTTCTCCTGTATGTCCAAAATCCATTTCATCTCTTTGATCTGGCTCATGATCATCTAACCCTGGTACATTGTCAGAATCTTCAGAGTTTGGTTCCATCCCAACTTCTTGTCTTTCTGGAGGGTATAACTCCCTGGCTGTTACCCTCAGATTAGGCTGGTTTTGAGAATTCTGGCTTGAAACAACTGGTCCCAGTTGTTGAGGAGCTTGCAGTGCCATGACAGATTGCTGTTGTGGAGGATTTACCAGTCCAAAACATGGAAGTTTGCTCCGGAGATCATAAGAATATGCAGATTCCTGCTCCTCATCAGAGTTGTCTGTCTCAGTCTCTGTTTGTTTAGTCCTGTGGCTGTGTTGTTTCGGCCTATTCTGCCGTTTCTTTCCTTCAGTTGGTATTTCATCTTCGAGAGGTAGTTCGTTTACTGGCAGGAGAAGATTTCTATGCAACACTCGCATGGTTTTGCTGCCTCTCTCTGGTTGTACTTTATAGACTGGGCCATCTTCAAATCGTTCCACAACGCAGTATGCTACTTTTCCCCAGTAAGTCCGCAATTTCCCAGGGCCTCCTCTCTGTGAGAGATTTCTTACCAGGACCCTGTCTCCTGGTTGGAGGGCAACACCTCTGGCATGTCTATCATATTGTTTTTTTTTACCCTTAACACAGACTTTTGACTGTTTTCAGCCGCTATTGGGTATGCAACATGCATCCTGTCTACCCACCTTTGTACAAATGTCTGGTGATTCTGCGCTTCTATCTCCCTCCTAGTACCAAAAAGCAAGTCAACTGGTAGCTGCGGAGCCCTGCTGTACAAGAGGAAAAATGGAGAAAACCCTGTAGATTCGTGCCTGGTACAGTTGTATGCGTGCACAATATGGGGTAGATGATCTTTCCATTCACTTTTTATTTCCTCCTATAATGTGCGCAACATTTGGAGAAGGGTGCGATTCAAATGCTCCACTGGGTTGCATTGCGGTTGATAAGAAGTCGTGCGAGAATGAGCAATCCCTGAAAGTTGTTGTAATCTCTGGAAAAGGCTTTTCTCAAACTCCTGTCCTTGGTCATGATGCAACTTTTCTGGGTACCCAAAACGGGGAATAAAGTCCTGAAAGATCTTTTCGGCTGCGGTTTTCCCAGATTTATTTCTCGTTGGATACGCCTGTGCGAAACGTGTAAAATGGTCAACGATCACAAGGATATACTCGTAGCCCCCTTTACTAGGCTCCAAATGTAAATAGTCGACACAGACTAACTCAAAAGGTGCACTTGTTGTGATGGATCCCATTTGGGCTTTTGGTGGAATGTTGGGGTGTTTTTGTTTAATGCAGAGACATTTTTTTGTCACATAATCTTCAATGTCTTGCTGCATATGTGGCCAATAAAACCGTTCCCGGGCAAGATGGATGACCTTCTCAGATCCCACATGTCCCATATCATCATGCAAGCTTTTTAACACGACCGGTTTAAGCTGTTGAGGGACGACAAGTTGTTTATTTCGGTCCGTCTTCCGGTAGTGTAAACTGCCTTCCACCATTAGCTTCTTCCACTTGTAGAGTAGCTTTCTTGTCAGTTTGCTCGTTGCTTTTTCTTTTTCATCTCCTGTTGGAGTCCTTCCTTTCAGTTTCAGAAATACAATCTCTTTAATAACTGGATCATTCCGTTGGGCAGTCCTGATGTCCTCTTGTGTGATTCTAGAAATGCTCTCTGGTGATGCAGCATTCGCATCCTCACTGTTAAGCTGTAGGACAGCCACCCAAGGAACATCACTGTCGTGTGCTGCTTTGCTACCCTGCCACACTGCAGAAATTACCTCTGACGATACAGCCTCTGTGAAATGATGTATCTGCTGGGGAAGCTTAACTGGGTATCTGGACAACATGTCAGCATCAGCGTTTCTCTTTCCAGGTCTAAACTTGATGTCAAAATGAAAATCAGCTAATTCTCCAACCCATCTGTGACCCACTGCGTTTAGTCTTGCTGAACTCAAGACATAGGTCAGGGGGTTATTATCTATATAGACAGTAAAGGGTGGCGCGTAGTACAGATAATCCCGAAATTTGTCACAGATTGCCCATTTGAGTGCCAGAAATTCTAGTTTGCCTGAGTGAAGATGGTAGTTTTTCTCTGCCGGCGTCAATGTCCTGAACCCATATCCAATCACACGCAGTTTGTTGTTTTGCTGTTGATATAATACAGCCCCAAGTCCTTCGTTTGAAGCATCAGTATGCAATACAAATGGTAAATCAAGGTCTGGATAAGCAAGGATAGGAGGGTTTATCAACATCTTGACTAACCTGGACAACACATTTTGATGCTCAGCAATCCAAGTGATGGGTGTACGGGAGGGGAGTTGTCCCTTGTTTTCTTTTCTTTTCCTATGTTGTTCTGAGACAAGGTGACTTTACTGCTCTCTCCTTGGTTCTGTAGCAACTCAAACAAGGGCCTGGCTACACGTGAGAAATCTTGAATAAAGGACCGGTAATAGCTGAGAAATCCAAGCAAAGTTCGAACCTCCCCAACTGTGGAGGCTTTCTTTTCTTTAAGAGCCATTACTGCTTCCAAATCCTTTGGGTCAATCTGGATTCCATTCTCTAACACCATCCGCCCAAGGTAACGGATTTGTCTTTGGAAAAGTTCACACTTGGCTGGACGAAGTTTGATGCCATGTGTCGCATCCGGGAGAAAACTTGGCGGAGATGATTCACATGATCGTCAAAAGTTTTAGAATGGCAAAGAACATCATCTAAATATGGTACACAACACTCATCCCTGATGCCCTCTAAAACTCCCTCCATGCACCTCTGGAATGCGGCTGGTGCGTTGGTCAGTCCAAAGGGTATCCTTATCCATTCATAGAGTCCCCAAGGTGTGCTAAATGCTGTTAAATGTCTCGACTCCTCACTCACAAAACCTTGATGATATGCACTACCTTGGTCTAAGATGGAAAACCACGAATTGCCTCCCAAACTGTCCAGCAGATCGTGAATCCGTGGCAGCAGGTGACGGTCAGGGATGGTTTCGCAGTTGAGCTCACGGAAGTGAACACACAGTCGCAGGCTACTGTCTTTTTTCAGCACGCATACCACTGGTGAGGAATAAGATGAGACAGATTTACAGGTCCATCCTCTTTCTAAAAGGTTTTTAATGTACTCCTTTACCTCTTTATATAGTGGTCGTGGAATGGAGTTGTAATTTTTCTGAACAGCCGCGTTGTCTTGATTTTTAGCTGCAAGCCAGGAATACATCCAATGTCTCCCTCCGCACGAGCAAAAACATCAGACTCATCATTGAGAAGTTGTCGCACCACCTTTTGTTCATGGTCAGAAAGATGACCTAGGTTGTCGTCTGGATGCCATTTTTCTGGCCCAGGGTTTCCTTTTGCATTGACGTGGCAATCATCATTTGAGCTTCCAGGGGCAGTGCATGGCAGAGGACTGTCACTGAGGTCTGGTTGTTTCCGAGGAGATGACTGCATGGTTACAGGTTTACTATCTGTGATCTCTTTGAGGCAACCTAAGACTGTCTTTGGAAGTATGAAGAGGTCTCGCTTGGTTGTGTTTTGGACAGGTATTTTCACTATTTTGGAAGCCCCAGCTGGTACATCAACAAGAGCAGGGAACAACTCCAACCCATCTGGCAGCCTACACTCAACATGGGGTTCAAACAGCATTGCCCCTCCCCCAGGATAAGCCCTTATCCTACACTTCACCTCACAAATTTGGCTACTGGGGACTGTTAGCCCTTCCTTTCCAACTTTCACCCCCAACCTTTCTGACTCTTCCTGGGATGGCATTGTTTGAACGACAGAGACTAGAGTTTCAACATTGACCCTCTGAACTTTAAGGGCTTCTGACAGTAAATCTACCAAGCTTAAGTCATCTGCTTGGTGACTGCTTTCCTTCATGATTTCTTGAATTACATTAAAGCCTAACAATGGGCTGCTCACACTCTCTTTGCTTACTAGCATTGGAACACAGAGCGCAACAGAGCCGTGTCGGTGACTTGTGATCTCAAACAGAACCTCTATCCACCCGTCAAATGGCACCTCTGTCCCATTGGCTGCTGTAAATTTGAGCGGGTGATCAGGCAGCAGAGTCTCTAGTGGCTGAATACTTAGATTTGGCAAGGCCTTCTGTACCCAAGATTTCTCTACTATACTGACTTGTTCCCCACTGTCCAACAGCATCTGAAGTTTAACCCCATTAAGACAACAAGTTATCATGCGCCTCCCACCGATCAGCTGTGCAACGTGCTTTCCCCCTGGCACATTGATTTGTCTGGAGAACTTGTTAGAAGATGGCATTTTCCCTTTAGGGTGTGGCTTTTCTGAGGTCGGGGACCCTACATGAAGTCTGGTCACTCCCCAGTGACCTCATCCGGTTTCCCAACTTCTGCAAGCACCCAATTGCTCTGTGCCCCTCTTTTCCACAACGGAAACAGTGTGTGCAATTCCCAATTCCTTGGGAGATACATTGTTGGCACTTCCCTTTTGCTTCTGGTATGGCTGACTGTTTTGGATGTGGTGACATGGAATGTGTGTTCTCAGTTGCTGTGTTTACTACAGGTGTGAGAACTTTCTCAGTACTCTTAGTCAAAGATGACACTTGTAATGTTAGCTCTTGAATAGCGGTCCGATTGGCTTGGACTTCTGCCTGCACCTGAACTACATTCTGGGTGTCCTTTCCCTGATGTATTGCACTGACACTGACTGCTTTCTGCTTGTGCATCTGGCCTGACCTGTTCTGCCTCTCTGTGTCTTCACTCAAAGATTTTGTGATGACTTCTAAAATAAAGTCATCAGTAACACCTATGCCTGAAATGTGTGGTTTAAGGTCTCGTCGGATGTATGCGCATTTTTCATTCATACCTTGGTAGAGGGAATGAAGAAATAATCCCTGTACCAGTTTACTGTCATACTGAAAGCCGGTACTCTGTTTAGAGGCAAAAATAACACGCTGTTTTAACCCCATAAGTCTGTACATAAACTGTTGTGGGCTTTCTCTGTCAAGTTGTTTTGCATTGCTCTACTGCTGAAATAATTCAGTAGTGCTTTTTTCTCGGAAATGTGCCCCGAGAAAGCGCTTTAACTCGGTTACTGTTAGGTTATCTTTGGTAATGAGCATGTCTTTAAAGTTACCGGGCTTGATTATCTTAAGCACCGTTCTAATAACCTCAGTCTCAGTAAAACCTTCAGTTACTCCCTCATAAATTTGCTTAGACAAGCTGTTAAAGCTTAAATCCGAATCTCTATCTGAAATTTGGCCTCCATGAATCTTAAATTCTCTGCGGGGTAACAATGTAGCAACATCTGCTAGTCTTACCAACCCAGTCACCTGATCAGCAACCACTGTTTGTCGCACAGTCTCACTTATTGCAGATTTTACTGCTGCTTGTTTCGTTTCCGACACTGATGCGACAGCATCTTCTTCAGATGCCTGGCCTGGTTCTCTTGCTTCCTGAAGCAGCTGCAGTTCATCAATGAGGTCACGAAATATGAGTAGGCGAGACATACCCTGGTCCTCCAGACTCTTCATTGTTTTACTTCTTAAGAAGTCAACAATAAAGTCAAAGAGATCCACTTCAGTCGCGTCCTCACCTGGCAAATCTTCATCCACCTCATCTCGGCATGATTCTGCAAGTTTGTAAAGCAAGTCTTTGTTGGCGGCACTGGTCAACTGACGAAGCTGTTGCTGGATTTCCCACTGTAGATCATGAAGTAAGGCCATCTCCGGATACCAAATGTCTTTAACCTGGTTCTTGGCTCCGTACACAGGGGATCAGGAACCCACGGTTCTAACGTGATTAGCACCAGTCCACCAGGAGGCGCTAATCCCGGACGAGCCCCAAATTTGTTGCCCTCCTGGTATTACCAGGAGAAGGCGAAAGTGTCCTGACAGTCTCAACGTGTAAGGCTGTGGTGGAAATAGAGGAGACACTCGTTGAGCTGACGTTACGCTGCTCAAACAGAAGGATTTCTTCTTCTTGTGTGGTCCTACTCAACCTCACACCACTGACGCGATTAGCGCCCACTAGCGGACGGATGTCAGATAGCGCTGTTGTGACTGATATTGCTTTTCTATGATGCATGACAAAGAAAAAAAAAAGAGATTGAGGGAAAACAGAATTAAATAGGGGTGTTTGTTTTTTTTTAACCACTTTATCTGTTTTGAACCCACTACAGATACACATTGTGACACATCCTCCCCTCCAGACTCACGTAACATAATGACCGTGCTGCATGCTGCTTTGTTTTCCTTTTCTTTCTTTGTTTTCTATAGGCTACATGTCCGGCAATCAGACATGAAAGCCCGCACACTCACAAGCACGCAAACTTTCCCCCATTCATACAAACACGTACGCAATCACACAAAATGCGCAACGTGTACCCTCCCCACATCGACACCCACACCTACTTGCCCTCTCTCCTGTCTTCCCTGTCTCCTGCCTTTCCTCTCTCCTCCTGCAACACCCCCAGGACCCACTGGGTTTCACTGCGGGCACCTCCACGGCTGAGGTCCGGGATCTCTGCAGGGTTCTAGGACAGCTTGGTGTGTGTCTCTGTACTAGAACCCTGCAGGAACCCTTCACAGAGCTGGAAGGATTTTAGCTTCAGGCTGCAAGATGGGGTCTATATATAATGTTGGCCACATACGTCATCGTTTATGTAATCTCTGACCACGCCCACACACCAGGACCCCTATTCTATACCAGGGGCGTGGCACCGAATACCACGCCCACAATGGGGTGGGGCTTCAAATAAAAATTTATGTTAAAATGGCACCTTGTGAAGACTCTGTTTAGTGATTATTATTATTATATTATTATTATTTCATGCTTGTATGTATCTTCAAAAAGAGGTGATGAGTCAGCTGAAGGATCAGGATCAAACACACACACAGATACATCACACTGGTCGGAAGAAAATATGTCATAAATGATGTCATAAAAAGATGATTATGGTTACCACGGTTACAAATGTAATCATGGCAACCAAACAAAGTCTCCTGACAAGATGACATCATTGTCATGAAAGGTTAAGCCCCGCTGTTGTCATGGTTACATTATAACCCAGAGAAAGTTTGGTGACAGGAGACATATTTCCTAAAAATTCCAAACACAACAAAGTAAACAGGATGTGTTTTATTTGCACTTCTTTTCACTGTTTAGTTTACTTTAAATAGTGTTTAAAGGTTGTTTTGTTTTTGTTTGATTCTAGTGAAATAATGCATTTGATACATATAAAAACGAACCAACGTCATGGATACACAATGTGACACATCCTCCCCTGCAGACTGACGTAACATCATGACCGTGCTGCACGCTGCTTTGTTTTCTTTTTCTTTCTTTGTTTTTTATAGGCTACATGTCCGGCAATCAGACATGGTAGCCCGCACACTGGCAAGCACGCAAACCATAAATAATCTGGCGACGATCAGCAGGCTGGACTGGTCTTCAGACTATGCTGATTGCCAGATGCTGACAGAAAAAACCTCCCAAAGATCTGACTCGGTGGCAGCGGACGATGTCTGCTCGGGTCCTCAGTGCTCCATCTAACCTACTTGCATTCATGTCTGCATTCATGCTTGTTTGCCTGCATGCATTCATTCTCTGTAGCGCTTTGTCCAGTTAAGGTCAGTCTATCCCAGCAACCATCAGGCGAGAGCCGGGTACACCTGGACAGGTCTCCAGTCCATCACGGGGAAAAACCAGTTTCATTCCACAGTCACAGTTTGATTTTCCTGATTTTGTGAATGGAAGTTAAATGACTGACATGGATGCTTGATGAAGCTGTTATAACTTAGTTTTCAGGTAAGTAAATAAGTTTTAAAACGTGAGAGACGGTATATAGCTGCTGTATGCAGATGTTGCAACAGAATTATTAGATCAAAATACATTTTATGTTTTTTATGCTCGTCAAGCAGAAACATTTCAGTCATTTTTGTCAAGAAATAATTGTTGTACTCTCATTTATTGCTGTTCACACAGGAATGTGTGACAGGAACTGGACAACACCTGTGTTGTGACACGGTGGGCTTTCTGCTCCATTGTGATGAGCAGAATTAAGGTGGGATCATATTATTATTATTATATTATTATTATTGTTAATAATAATAATAATAATAATAAATAATATTGATAAAAAAATAATAACAATATTATTATTATTATCATCCATTAATAATATCTTATCATTCATTAATAATGTTTCATTATTATTATCATCCTTAATATCATCATTATCATTATTTTATGATTATTATTAATATTATCATCATATTATTATTAGTAGTAGTATTATTTCTATCATTAATAATATTTTATCATTATTATTACAATGATTATTATTATTATGATTATTAATGTTATTATTACTATTGTTATTAAATTATTACTATTTTTAATATTATCATCATCATTATTATTATTATTATTATTATCATTATTGTTATTATTATTATTATTATTATCATCATTTCGTGCTTGTATGTATCTTTAAAAAGAGGTGATGTGTCAGTTGAAGGATCAGTATCAAACACACACTACAAACCGGATGTACCCTCCCCAAACCAACACTCACACCTACTGGCCCTCTCTCCTGTCTTCCCTCTCTCCTGCCTTTCCTCTCTCCTCCTGCAACACCCCCAGGACCCACTGGGTTTCACTGCGGGCACCTCCACGGCTGAGGTCCGGGATCTCTGCAGGGTTCTAGGACAGCTTGGTGTGTGTCTCTGTACTAGAACCCTGCAGGAACCCTTCACAGAGCTGGAAGGATTTTAGCTTCAGGCTGCAAGATGGGGCCTATTTATACTGTTGGCCACATACGTCATCGTTTATGTAATCTCTGACCACGCCCACACACCAGGACCCCTATTCTATACCAGGGGCGTGGCACCGAATACCACGCCCACAAAGGGGCGGGACTTCAAATCAACGTTTATGTTAAGATGGCACCTTGTGAAGACTCTGTTTAGTGATTATTATTATTATTATTATTATTTCATGCTTGTATGCATCTTTAAAAAGAGGTGATGAGTCAGCTGAAGGATCAGGATCAAACACACACACAGATACATCACACTGGTCGGAATAAATACGTCATAAATGATGTCATAGAAAGATGATTATGGTTACCACGGTTACAAATGTAATCATGGCAACCAAACAAAGTCTCCTGACAAGATGACATCATTGTCATGAAAGGTTAAGCCCCGCTGTTGTCATGGTTACATTATAACCCAGAGGAAGTTTGGTGACAGGAGACATATTTGCTAAAAATTCCAAACACAACAAAGTAAACAGGATGTGTTTTATTTGCACTTCTTTTCACTCTTTAGTTTACTTTAAATAGTGTTTAAAGGTTGTTTTGTTTTTGTTGGATTTTAGTGAAATAATGCATTTGGTACATGTAAACACGACCCAACGTCATGGATATGTTGCCCTCCTGGTATTACCAGGAGAAGGCAAAAGTGTCCTGACAGTCTCAACGTGTAAGGCTGTGGTGGAAACAGAGGAGACACACGTTGAGCTGACGTTACGCTGCTCAAACAGAAAGATTTATTCTTCTTGTGTGACCTTACTCAACCTCACACCACTGACGCGATTTGCGCTCACTAGCCGCCGGATGTCAGATTGCGCTGTTGTGACTGATATTGGTTTTCTATGTTGCATGACAAAGGAAAAAAAAAAGATTGAGGGAAAACAGAATTAAATAGGGGTGTTTTTAACCACTTTATCTGTTTTGACCCCACTACACTCTCCCCCACTAAAGAAAGAATGGCTCCTGACATTTGGTAATGTACTAGAGTGTTCCAGTTATGGTAGAATGGGTGGGGATGGATTGAATAAGGAAATGGGGCAAAACTATAAGTTCCTGCCAGGGGTTGACTAAGTAAGAAAGGGTTTACACTTTCACTCAACTGGTGATATGAGGGTTGACCAAGAATATCATATGTGAACTTTGCTGTCGGTCTTGCTCTCCTCTGTGACCTCCTCACATCACCTTCTCCTGTATGTCCAAAATCCATTTCATCTCTTTGATCTGGCTCATGATCATCTAACCCTGGTACATTGTCAGAATCTTCAGAGTTTGGTTCCATCCCAACTTCTTGTCTTTCTGGAGGGTATAACTCCCTGGCTGTTACCCTCAGATTAGGCTGGTTTTGAGAATTCTGGCTTGAAACAACTGGTCCCAGTTGTTGAGGAGCTTGCAGTGCCATGACAGATTGCTGTTGTGGAGGATTTACCAGTCCAAAACATGGAAGTTTGCTCCGGAGATCATAAGAATATGCAGATTCCTGCTCCTCATCAGAGTTGTCTGTCTCAGTCTCTGTTTGTTTAGTCCTGTGGCTGTGTTGTTTCGGCCTATTCTGCCGTTTCTTTCCTTCAGTTGGTATTTCATCTTCGAGAGGTAGTTCGTTTACTGGCAGGAGAAGATTTCTATGCAACACTCGCATGGTTTTGCTGCCTCTCTCTGGTTGTACTTTATAGACTGGGCCATCTTCAAATCGTTCCACAACGCGGTATGCTACTTTTCCCCAGTAAGTCCGCAATTTCCCAGGGCCTCCTCTCTGTGAGAGATTTCTTACCAGGACCCTGTCTCCTGGTTGGAGGGCAACACCTCTGGCATTTCTATCATATTGTTTTTTTTTACCCTTAACACAGACTTTTGACTGTTTTCAGCCGCTATTGGGTATGCAACATGCATCCTGTCTACCCACCTTTGTACAAATGTCTGGTGATTCTGCGCTTCTATCTCCCTCCTAGTACCAAAAAGCAAGTCAACTGGTAGCTGCGGAGCCCTGCTGTACAAGAGGAAAAATGGAGAAAACCCTGTAGATTCGTGCCTGGTACAGTTGTATGCGTGCACAATATGGGGTAGATGATCTTTCCATTCACTTTTTATTTCCTCCTATGATGTGCGCAACATTTGGAGAAGGGTGCGATTCAAATGCTCCACTGGGTTGCATTGCGGTTGATAAGAAGTCGTGCGAGAATGAGCAATCCCTGAAAGTTGTTGTAATCTCTGGAAAAGGCTTTTCTCAAACTCCTGTCCTTGGTCATGATGCAACTTTTCTGGGTACCCAAAACGGGGAATAAAGTCCTGAAAGATCTTTTCGGCTGCGGTTTTCCCAGATTTATTTCTCGTTGGATACGCCTGTGCGAAACGTGTAAAATGGTCAACGATCACAAGGATATACTCGTAGCCCCCTTTACTAGGCTCCAAATGTAAATAGTCGACACAGACTAACTCAAAAGGTGCACTTGTTGTGATGGATCCCATTTGGGCTTTTGGTGGAATGTTGGGGTGTTTTTGTTTAATGCAGAGACATTTTTTTGTCACATAATCTTCAATGTCTTGCTGCATATGTGGCCAATAAAACCGTTCCCGGGCAAGATGGATGACCTTCTCAGATCCCACATGTCCCATATCATCATGCAAGCTTTTTAACACGACCGGTTTAAGCTGTTGAGGGACGACAAGTTGTTTATTTTGGTCCGTCTTCCGGTAGTGTAAACTGCCTTCCACCATTAGCTTCTTCCACTTATAGAGTAGCTTTCTTGTCAGTTTGCTCGTTGCTTTTTCTTTTTCATCTCCTGTTGGAGTCCTTCCTTTCAGTTTCAGAAATACAATCTCTTTAATAACTGGATCATTCCGTTGGGCAGTCCTGATGTCCTCTTGTGTGATTCTAGAAATGCTCTCTGGTGATGCAGCATTCGCATCCTCACTGTTAAGCTGTAGGACAGCCACCCAAGGAACATCACTGTCGTGTGCTGCTTTGCTACCCTGCCACACTGCAGAAATTACCTCTGACGATACAGCCTCTGTGAAATGATGTATCTGCTGGGGAAGCTTAACTGGGTATCTGGACAACATGTCAGCATCAGCGTTTCTCTTTCCAGGTCTAAACTTGATGTCAAAATGAAAATCAGCTAATTCTCCAACCCATCTGTGACCCACTGCGTTTAGTCTTGCTGAACTCAAGACATAGGTCAGGGGGTTATTATCTATATAGACAGTAAAGGGTGGCGCGTAGTACAGATAATCCCGAAATTTGTCACAGATTGCCCATTTGAGTGCCAGAAATTCTAGTTTGCCTGAGTGAAGATGGTAGTTTTTCTCTGCCGGCGTCAATGTCCTGAACCCATATCCAATCACACGCAGTTTGTTGTTTTGCTGTTGATATAATACAGCCCCAAGTCCTTCGTTTGAAGCATCAGTATGCAATACAAATGGTAAATCAAGGTCTGGATAAGCAAGGATAGGAGGGTTTATCAACATCTTGACTAACCTGGACAACACATTTTGATGCTCAGCAATCCAAGTGATGGGTGTAAGGGAGGGGAGTTGTCCCTTGTTTTCTTTTCTTTTCCTATGTTGTTCTGAGACAAGGTGACTTTACTGCTCTCTCCTTGGTTCTGTAGCAACTCAAACAAGGGCCTGGCTACACGTGAGAAATCTTGAATAAAGGGCCGGTAATAGCTGAGAAATCCAAGCAAAGTTCGAACCTCCCCAACTGTGGAGGCTTTCTTTTCTTTAAGAGCCATTACTGCTTCCAAATCCTTTGGGTCAATCTGGATTCCATTCTCTAACACCATCCGCCCAAGGTAACGGATTTGTCTTTGGAAAAGTTCACACTTGGCTGGACGAAGTTTGATGCCATGTGTCGCATCCGGGAGAAAACTTGGCGGAGATGATTCACATGATCGTCAAAAGTTTTAGAATGGCAAAGAACATCATCTAAATATGGTACACAACACTCATCCCTGATGCCCTCTAAAACTCCCTCCATGCACCTCTGGAATGCGGCTGGTGCGTTGGTCAGTCCAAAGGGTATCCTTATCCATTCATAGAGTCCCCAAGGTGTGCTAAATGCTGTTAAATGTCTCGACTCCTCACTCACAAAACCTTGATGATATGCACTACCTTGGTCTAAGATGGAAAACCACGAATTGCCTCCCAAACTGTCCAGCAGATCGTGAATCCGTGGCAGCAGGTGATGGTCAGGGATGGTTTCGCAGTTGAGCTCACGGAAGTGAACACACAGTCGCAGGCTACTGTCTTTTTTCAGCACGCATACCACTGGTGAGGAATAAGATGAGACAGATTTACAGGTCCATCCTCTTTCTAAAAGGTTTTTAATGTACTCCTTTACCTCTTTATATAGTGGTCGTGGAATGGAGTTGTAATTTTTCTGAACAGCCGCGTTGTCTTTTGTCTTGATTTTTAGCTGCAAGCCAGGAATACATCCAATGTCTCCCTCCGCACGAGCAAAAACATCAGACTCATCATTGAGAAGTTGTCGCACCACCTTTTGTTCATGGTCAGAAAGATGACCTAGGTTGTCGTCTGGATGCCATTTTTCTGGCCCAGGGTTTCCTTTTGCATTGACGTGGCAATCATCATTTGAGCTTCCAGGGGCAGTGCATGGCAGAGGACTGTCACTGAGGTCTGGTTGTTTCCGAGGAGATGACTGCATGGTTACAGGTTTACTATCTGTGATCTCTTTGAGGCAACCTAAGACTGTCTTTGGAAGTATGAAGAGGTCTCGCTTGGTTGTGTTTTGGACAGGTATTTTCACTATTTTGGAAGCCCCAGCTGGTACATCAACAAGAGCAGGGAACAACTCCAACCCATCTGGCAGCCTACACTCAACATGGGGTTCAAACAGCATTGCCCCTCCCCCAGGATAAGCCCTTATCCTACACTTCACCTCACAAATTTGGCTACTGGGGACTGTTAGCCCTTCCTTTCCAACTTTCACCCCCAACCATTCTGACTCTTCCTGGGATGGCATTGTTTGAACGACAGAGACTAGAGTTTCAACATTGACCCTCTGAACTTTTAGGGCTTCTGACAGTAAATCTACCAAGCTTAAGTCATCTGCTTGGTGACTGCTTTCCTTCATGATTTCTTGAATTACATTAAAGCCTAACAATGGGCTGCTCACACTCTCTTTGCTTACTAGCATTGGAACACAGAGTGCAACAGAGCCGTGTCGGTGACTTGTGATCTCAAACAGAACCTCTATCCACCCGTCAAATGGCACCTCTGTCCCATTGGCTGCTGTAAATTTGAGCGGGTGATCAGGCAGCAGAGTCTCTAGTGGCTGAATACTTAGATTTGGCAAGGCCTTCTGTACCCAAGATTTCTCTACTATACTGACTTGTTCCCCACTGTCCAACAGCATCTGAAGTTTAACCCCATTAAGACAACAAGTTATCATGCGCCTCCCACCGATCAGCTGTGCAACGTGCTTTCCCCCTGGCACATTGATTTGTCTGGAGAACTTGTTAGAAGATGGCATTTTCCCTTTAGGGTGTGGCTTTTCTGAGGTCGGGGACCCTACATGAAGTCTGGTCACTCCCCAGTGACCTCATCCGGTTTCCCAACTTCTGCAAGCACCCAATTGCTCTGTGCCCCTCTTTTCCACAACGGAAACAGTGTGTGCAATTCCCAATTCCTTGGGAGATACATTGTTGGCACTTCCCTTTTGCTTCTGGTATGGCTGACTGTTTTGGATGTGGTGACATGGAATGTGTGTTCTCAGTTGCTGTGTTTACTACAGGTGTGAGAACTTTCTCAGTACTCTTAGTCAAAGATGACACTTGTAATGTTAGCTCTTGAATAGCGGTCCGATTGGCTTGGACTTCTGCCTGCACCTGAACTACATTCTGGGTGTCCTTTCCCTGATGTATTGCACTGACACTGACTGCTTTCTGCTTGTGCATCTGGCCTGACCTGTTCTGCCTCTCTGTGTCTTCACTCAAAGATTTTGTGATGACTTCTAAAATAAAGTCATCAGTAACACCTATGCCTGAAATGTGTGGTTTAAGGTCTCGTCGGATGTATGCGCATTTTTCATTCATACCTTGGTAGAGGGAATGAAGAAATAATCCCTGTACCAGTTTACTGTCATACTGAAAGCCGGTACTCTGTTTAGAGGCAAAAATAACACGCTGTTTTAACCCCATAAGTCTGTACATAAACTGTTGTGGGCTTTCTCTGTCAAGTTGTTTTGCATTGCTCTACTGCTGAAATAATTCAGTAGTGCTTTTTTCTCGGAAATGTGCCCCGAGAAAGCGCTTTAACTCGGTTACTGTTAGGTTATCTTTGGTAATGAGCATGTCTTTAAAGTTACCGGGCTTGATTATCTTAAGCACCGTTCTAATAACCTCAGTCTCAGTAAAACCTTCAGTTACTCCCTCATAAATTTGCTTAGACAAGCTGTTAAAGCTTAAATCCGAATCTCTATCTGAAATTTGGCCTCCATGAATCTTAAATTCTCTGCGGGGTAACAATGTAGCAACATCTGCTAGTCTTACCAACCCAGTCACCTGATCAGCAACCACTGTTTGTCGCACAGTCTCACTTATTGCAGATTTTACTGCTGCTTGTTTCGTTTCCGACACTGATGCGACAGCATCTTCTTCAGATGCCTGGCCTGGTTCTCTTGCTTCCTGAAGCAGCTGCAGTTCATCAATGAGGTCACGAAATATGAGTAGGCGAGACATACCCTGGTCCTCCAGACTCTTCATTGTTTTACTTCTTAAGAAGTCAACAATAAAGTCAAAGAGATCCACTTCAGTCGCGTCCTCACCTGGCAAATCTTCATCCACCTCATCTCGGCATGATTCTGCAAGTTTGTAAAGCAAGTCTTTGTTGGCGGCACTGGTCAACTGACGAAGCTGTTGCTGGATTTCCCACTGTAGATCATGAAGTAAGGCCATCTCCGGATACCAAATGTCTTTAACCTGGTTCTTGGCTCCGTACACAGGGGATCAGGAACCCACGGTTCTAACGTGATTAGCACCAGTCCACCAGGAGGCGCTAATCCCGGACGAGCCCCAAATTTGTTGCCCTCCTGGTATTACCAGGAGAAGGCGAAAGTGTCCTGACAGTCTCAACGTGTAAGGCTGTGGTGGAAATAGAGGAGACACTTGTTGAGCTGACGTTACGCTGCTCAAACAGAAGGATTTCTTCTTCTTGTGTGGTCCTACTCAACCTCACACCACTGACGCGATTAGCGCCCACTAGCGGACGGATGTCAGATAGCGCTGTTGTGACTGATATTGCTTTTCTATGATGCATGACAAAGAAAAAAAAAAGAGATTGAGGGAAAACAGAATTAAATAGGGGTGTTTGTTTTTTTTTAACCACTTTATCTGTTTTGAACCCACTACAGATACACATTGTGACACATCCTCCCCTCCAGACTCACGTAACATAATGACCGTGCTGCATGCTGCTTTGTTTTCCTTTTCTTTCTTTGTTTTCTATAGGCTACATGTCCGGCAATCAGACATGAAAGCCCGCACACTCACAAGCACGCAAACTTTCCCCCATTCATACAAACACGTACGCAATCACACAAAATGCGCAACGTGTACCCTCCCCACATCGACACCCACACCTACTTGCCCTCTCTCCTGTCTTCCCTGTCTCCTGCCTTTCCTCTCTCCTCCTGCAACACCCCCAGGACCCACTGGGTTTCACTGCGGGCACCTCCACGGCTGAGGTCCGGGATCTCTGCAGGGTTCTAGGACAGCTTGGTGTGTGTCTCTGTACTAGAACCCTGCAGGAACCCTTCACAGAGCTGGAAGGATTTTAGCTTCAGGCTGCAAGATGGGGTCTATATATAATGTTGGCCACATACGTCATCGTTTATGTAATCTCTGACCACGCCCACACACCAGGACCCCTATTCTATACCAGGGGCGTGGCACCGAATACCACGCCCACAATGGGGTGGGGCTTCAAATAAAAATTTATGTTAAAATGGCACCTTGTGAAGACTCTGTTTAGTGATTATTATTATTATATTATTATTATTTCATGCTTGTATGTATCTTCAAAAAGAGGTGATGAGTCAGCTGAAGGATCAGGATCAAACACACACACAGATACATCACACTGGTCAGAAGAAAATATGTCATAAATGATGTCATAAAAAGATGATTATGGTTACCACGGTTACAAATGTAATCATGGCAACCAAACAAAGTCTCCTGACAAGATGACATCATTGTCATGAAAGGTTAAGCCCCGCTGTTGTCATGGTTACATTATAACCCAGAGAAAGTTTGGTGACAGGAGACATATTTCCTAAAAATTCCAAACACAACAAATCAAACAGGATGTGTTTTATTTGCACTTCTTTTCACTGTTTAGTTTACTTTAAATAGTGTTTAAAGGTTGTTTTGTTTTTGTTTGATTCTAGTGAAATAATGCATTTGATACATATAAAAACGAACCAACGTCATGGATACACAATGTGACACATCCTCCCCTGCAGACTGACGTAACATCATGACCGTGCTGCACGCTGCTTTGTTTTCTTTTTCTTTCTTTGTTTTTTATAGGCTACATGTCCGGCAATCAGACATGGTAGCCCGCACACTGGCAAGCACGCAAACCATAAATAATCTGGCGACGATCAGCAGGCTGGACTGGTCTTCAGACTATGCTGATTGCCAGATGCTGACAGAAAAAACCTCCCAAAGATCTGACTCGGTGGCAGCGGACGATGTCTGCTCGGGTCCTCAGTGCTCCATCTAACATACTTGCATTCATGTCTGCATTCATGCTTGTTTGCCTGCATGCATTCATTCTCTGTAGCGCTTTGTCCAGTTAAGGTCAGTCTATCCCAGCAACCATCAGGCGAGAGCCGGGTACACCTGGACAGGTCTCCAGTCCATCACGGGGAAAAACCAGTTTCATTCCACAGTCACAGTTTGATTTTCCTGATTTTGTGAATGGAAGTTAAATGACTGACATGGATGCTTGATGAAGCTGTTATAACTTAGTTTTCAGGTAAGTAAATAAGTTTTAAAACGTGAGAGACGGTATATAGCTGCTGTATGCAGATGTTGCAACAGAATTATTAGATCAAAATACATTTTATGTTTTTTATGCTCGTCAAGCAGAAACATTTCAGTCATTTTTGTCAAGAAATAATTGTTGTACTCTCATTTATTGCTGTTCACACAGGAATGTGTGACAGGAACTGGACAACACCTGTGTTGTGACACGGTGGGCTTTCTGCTCCATTGTGATGAGCAGAATAAAGGTGGGATCATATTATTATTATTATATTATTATTATTATTATTGTTAATAATAATAATAATAATAATAATAATAATAATAATAATAATAATAATAATAATAATAATAAATAATATTGATAAAAAATAATAACAATATTATTATTATTATCATCCATTAATAATATCTTATCATTCATTAATAATGTTTCATTATTATTATCATCCTTAATATCATCATTATCATTATTTTATGATTATTATTAATATTATCATCATATTATTATTAGTAGTAGTATTATTTCTATCATTAATAATATTTTATCATTATTATTACAATGATTATTATTATTATGATTATTAATGTTATTATTACTATTGTTATTAAATTATTACTATTTTTAATATTATCATCATCATTATTATTATTATTATTATTATCATTATTGTTATTATTATTATTATTATCATCATTTCGTGCTTGTATGTATCTTTAAAAAGAGGTGATGTGTCAGTTGAAGGATCAGTATCAAACACACACTACAAACCGGATGTACCCTCCCCAAACCAACACTCACACCTACTGGCCCTCTCTCCTGCCTTCCCTCTCTCCTGCCTTTCCTCTCTCCTCCTGCAACACCCCCAGGACCCACTGGGTTTCACTGCGGGCACCTCCACGGCTGAGGTCCGGGATCTCTGCAGGGTTCTAGGACAGAGACACAAACCAAGCTGTCCTAGAACCCTGCAGGAACCCTTCACAGAGCTGGAAGGATTTTAGCTTCAGGCTGCAAGATGGGGCCTATTTATACTGTTGGCCACATACGTCATCGTTTATGTAATCTCTGACCACGCCCACACACCAGGACCCCTATTCTATACCAGGGGCGTGGCACCGAATACCACGCCCACAAAGGGGCGGGACTTCAAATCAACGTTTATGTTAAGATGGCACCTTGTGAAGACTCTGTTTAGTGATTATTATTATTATTATTATTATTTCATGCTTGTATGCATCTTTAAAAAGAGGTGATGAGTCAGCTGAAGGATCAGGATCAAACACACACACAGATACATCACACTGGTCGGAATAAATACGTCATAAATGATGTCATAGAAAGATGATTATGGTTACCACGGTTACAAATGTAATCATGGCAACCAAACAAAGTCTCCTGACAAGATGACATCATTGTCATGAAAGGTTAAGCCCCGCTGTTGTCATGGTTACATTATAACCCAGAGGAAGTTTGGTGACAGGAGACATATTTCCTAAAAATTCCAAACACAACAAAGTAAACAGGATGTGTTTTATTTGCACTTCTTTTCACTCTTTAGTTTACTTTAAATAGTGTTTAAAGGTTGTTTTGTTTTTGTTGGAGTTTAGTGAAATAATGCATTTGGTACATGTAAACACGACCCAACGTCATGGATATGTTGCCCTCCTGGTATTACCAGGAGAAGGCGAAAGTGTCCTGACAGTCTCAACGTGTAAGGCTGTGGTGGAAACAGAGGAGACACACGTTGAGCTGACGTTACGCTGCTCAAACAGAAAGATTTATTCTTCTTGTGTGACCTTACTCAACCTCACACCACTGACGCGATTTGCGCTCACTAGCCGCCGGATGTCAGATTGCGCTGTTGTGACTGATATTGGTTTTCTATGTTGCATGACAAAGGAAAAAAAAAAGATTGAGGGAAAACAGAATTAAATAGGGGTGTTTTTAACCACTTTATCTGTTTTGACCCCACTACACTCTCCCCCACTAAAGAAAGAATGGCTCCTGACATTTGGTAATGTACTAGAGTGTTCCAGTTATGGTAGAATGGGTGGGGATGGATTGAATAAGGAAATGGGGCAAAACTATAAGTTCCTGCCAGGGGTTGACTAAGTAAGAAAGGGTTTACACTTTCACTCAACTGGTGATATGAGGGTTGACCAAGAATATCATATGTGAACTTTGCTGTCGGTCTTGCTCTCCTCTGTGACCTCCTCACATCACCTTCTCCTGTATGTCCAAAATCCATTTCATCTCTTTGATCTGGCTCATGATCATCTAACCCTGGTACATTGTCAGAATCTTCAGAGTTTGGTTCCATCCCAACTTCTTGTCTTTCTGGAGGGTATAACTCCCTGGCTGTTACCCTCAGATTAGGCTGGTTTTGAGAATTCTGGCTTGAAACAACTGGTCCCAGTTGTTGAGGAGCTTGCAGTGCCATGACAGATTGCTGTTGTGGAGGATTTACCAGTCCAAAACATGGAAGTTTGCTCCGGAGATCATAAGAATATGCAGATTCCTGCTCCTCATCAGAGTTGTCTGTCTCAGTCTCTGTTTGTTTAGTCCTGTGGCTGTGTTGTTTCGGCCTATTCTGCCGTTTCTTTCCTTCAGTTGGTATTTCATCTTCGAGAGGTAGTTCGTTTACTGGCAGGAGAAGATTTCTATGCAACACTCGCATGGTTTTGCTGCCTCTCTCTGGTTGTACTTTATAGACTGGGCCATCTTCAAATCGTTCCACAACGCGGTATGCTACTTTTCCCCAGTAAGTCCGCAATTTCCCAGGGCCTCCTCTCTGTGAGAGATTTCTTACCAGGACCCTGTCTCCTGGTTGGAGGGCAACACCTCTGGCATGTCTATCATATTGTTTTTTTTTACCCTTAACACAGACTTTTGACTGTTTTCAGCCGCTATTGGGTATGCAACATGCATCCTGTCTACCCACCTTTGTACAAATGTCTGGTGATTCTGCGCTTCTATCTCCCTCCTAGTACCAAAAAGCAAGTCAACTGGTAGCTGCGGAGCCCTGCTGTACAAGAGGAAAAATGGAGAAAACCCTGTAGATTCGTGCCTGGTACAGTTGTATGCGTGCACAATATGGGGTAGATGATCTTTCCATTCACTTTTTATTTCCTCCTATAATGTGCGCAACATTTGGAGAAGGGTGCGATTCAAATGCTCCACTGGGTTGCATTGTGGTTGATAAGAAGTCGTGCGAGAATGAGCAATCCCTGAAAGTTGTTGTAATCTCTGGAAAAGGCTTTTCTCAAACTCCTGTCCTTGGTCATGATGCAACTTTTCTGGGTACCCAAAACGGGGAATAAAGTCCTGAAAGATCTTTTCGGCTGCGGTTTTCCCAGATTTATTTCTCGTTGGATACGCCTGTGCGAAACGTGTAAAATGGTCAACGATCACAAGGATATACTCGTAGCCCCCTTTACTAGGCTCCAAATGTAAATAGTCGACACAGACTAACTCAAAAGGTGCACTTGTTGTGATGGATCCCATTTGGGCTTTTGGTGGAATGTTGGGGTGTTTTTGTTTAATGCAGAGACATTTTTTTGTCACATAATCTTCAATGTCTTGCTGCATATGTGGCCAATAAAACCGTTCCCGGGCAAGATGGATGACCTTCTCAGATCCCACATGTCCCATATCATCATGCAAGCTTTTTAACACGACCGGTTTAAGCTGTTGAGGGACGACAAGTTGTTTATTTCGGTCCGTCTTCCGGTAGTGTAAACTGCCTTCCACCATTAGCTTCTTCCACTTGTAGAGTAGCTTTCTTGTCAGTTTGCTCGTTGCTTTTTCTTTTTCATCTCCTGTTGGAGTCCTTCCTTTCAGTTTCAGAAATACAATCTCTTTAATAACTGGATCATTCCGTTGGGCAGTCCTGATGTCCTCTTGTGTGATTCTAGAAATGCTCTCTGGTGATGCAGCATTCGCATCCTCACTGTTAAGCTGTAGGACAGCCACCCAAGGAACATCACTGTCGTGTGCTGCTTTGCTACCCTGCCACACTGCAGAAATTACCTCTGACGATACAGCCTCTGTGAAATGATGTATCTGCTGGGGAAGCTTAACTGGGTATCTGGACAACATGTCAGCATCAGCGTTTCTCTTTCCAGGTCTAAACTTGATGTCAAAATGAAAATCAGCTAATTCTCCAACCCATCTGTGACCCACTGCGTTTAGTCTTGCTGAACTCAAGACATAGGTCAGGGGGTTATTATCTATATAGACAGTAAAGGGTGGCGCGTAGTACAGATAATCCCGAAATTTGTCACAGATTGCCCATTTGAGTGCCAGAAATTCTAGTTTGCCTGAGTGAAGATGGTAGTTTTTCTCTGCCGGCGTCAACGTCCTGAACCCATATCCAATCACACGCAGTTTGTTGTTTTGCTGTTGATATAATACAGCCCCAAGTCCTTCGTTTGAAGCATCAGTATGCAGTACAAATGGTAAATCAAGGTCTGGATAAGCAAGGATAGGAGGGTTTATCAACATCTTGACTAACCTGGACAACACATTTTGATGCTCAGCAATCCAAGTGATGGGTGTACAGGAGGGGAGTTGTCCCTTGTTTTCTTTTCTTTTCCTATGTTGTTCTGAGACAAGGTGACTTTACTGCTCTCTCCTTGGTTCTGTAGCAACTCAAACAAGGGCCTGGCTACACGTGAGAAATCTTGAATAAAGGACCGGTAATAGCTGAGAAATCCAAGCAAAGTTCGAACCTCCCCAACTGTGGAGGCTTTCTTTTCTTTAAGAGCCATTACTGCTTCCAAATCCTTTGGGTCAATCTGGATTCCATTCTCTAACACCATCCGCCCAAGGTAACGGATTTGTCTTTGGAAAAGTTCACACTTGGCTGGACGAAGTTTGATGCCATGTGTCGCATCCGGGAGAAAACTTGGCGGAGATGATTCACATGATCGTCAAAAGTTTTAGAATGGCAAAGAACATCATCTAAATATGGTACACAACACTCATCCCTGATGCCCTCTAAAACTCCCTCCATGCACCTCTGGAATGCGGCTGGTGCGTTGGTCAGTCCAAAGGGTATCCTTATCCATTCATAGAGTCCCCAAGGTGTGCTAAATGCTGTTAAATGTCTCGACTCCTCACTCACAAAACCTTGATGATATGCACTACCTTGGTCTAAGATGGAAAACCACGAATTGCCTCCAAAACTGTCCAGCAGATCGTGAATCCGTGGCAGCAGGTGACGGTCAGGGATGGTTTCGCAGTTGAGCTCACGGAAGTGAACACACAGTCGCAGGCTACTGTCTTTTTTCAGCACGCATACCACTGGTGAGGAATAAGATGAGACAGATTTACAGGTCCATCCTCTTCTAAAAGGTTTTTAATGTACTCCTTTACCTCTTTATATAGTGGTCGTGGAATGGAGTTGTAATTTTTCTGAACAGCCGCGTTGTCTTTTGTCTTGATTTTTAGCTGCAAGCCAGGAATACATCCAATGTCTCCCTCCGCACGAGCAAAAACATCAGACTCATCATTGAGAAGTTGTCGCACCACCTTTTGTTCATGGTCAGAAAGATGACCTAGGTTGTCGTCTGGATGCCATTTTTCTGGCCCAGGGTTTCCTTTTGCATTGACGTGGCAATCATCATTTGAGCTTCCAGGGGCAGTGCATGGCAGAGGACTGTCACTGAGGTCTGGTTGTTTCCGAGGAGATGACTGCATGGTTACAGGTTTACTATCTGTGATCTCTTTGAGGCAACCTAAGACTGTCTTTGGAAGTATGAAGAGGTCTCGCTTGGTTGTGTTTTGGACAGGTATTTTCACTATTTTGGAAGCCCCAGCTGGTACATCAACAAGAGCAGGGAACAACTCCAACCCATCTGGCAGCCTACACTCAACATGGGGTTCAAACAGCATTGCCCCTCCCCCAGGATAAGCCCTTATCCTACACTTCACCTCACAAATTTGGCTACTGGGGACTGTTAGCCCTTCCTTTCCAACTTTCACCCCCAACCTTTCTGACTCTTCCTGGGATGGCATTGTTTGAACGACAGAGACTAGAGTTTCAACATTGACCCTCTGAACTTTAAGGGCTTCTGACAGTAAATCTACCAAGCTTAAGTCATCTGCTTGGTGACTGCTTTCCTTCATGATTTCTTGAATTACATTAAAGCCTAACAATGGGCTGCTCACACTCTCTTTGCTTACTAGCATTGGAACACAGAGCGCAACAGAGCCGTGTCGGTGACTTGTGATCTCAAACAGAACCTCTATCCACCCGTCAAATGGCACCTCTGTCCCATTGGCTGCTGTAAATTTGAGCGGGTGATCAGGCAGCAGAGTCTCTAGTGGCTGAATACTTAGATTTGGCAAGGCCTTCTGTACCCAAGATTTCTCTACTATACTGACTTGTTCCCCACTGTCCAACAGCATCTGAAGTTTAACCCCATTAAGACAACAAGTTATCATGCGCCTCCCACCGATCAGCTGTGCAACGTGCTTTCCCCCTGGCACATTGATTTGTCTGGAGAACTTGTTAGAAGATGGCATTTTCCCTTTAGGGTGTGGCTTTTCTGAGGTCGGGGACCCTACATGAAGTCTGGTCACTCCCCAGTGACCTCATCCGGTTTCCCAACTTCTGCAAGCACCCAATTGCTCTGTGCCCCTCTTTTCCACAACGGAAACAGTGTGTGCAATTCCCAATTCCTTGGGAGATACATTGTTGGCACTTCCCTTTTGCTTCTGGTATGGCTGACTGTTTTGGATGTGGTGACATGGAATGTGTGTTCTCAGTTGCTGTGTTTACTACAGGTGTGAGAACTTTCTCAGTACTCTTAGTCAAAGATGACACTTGTAATGTTAGCTCTTGAATAGCGGTCTGATTGGCTTGGACTTCTGCCTGCACCTGAACTACATTCTGGGTGTCCTTTCCCTGATGTATTGCACTGACACTGACTGCTTTCTGCTTGTGCATCTGGCCTGACCTGTTCTGCCTCTCTGTGTCTTCACTCAAAGATTTTGTGATGACTTCTAAAATAAAGTCATCAGTAACACCTATGCCTGAAATGTGTGGTTTAAGGTCTCGTCGGATGTATGCGCATTTTTCATTCATACCTTGGTAGAGGGAATGAAGAAATAATCCCTGTACCAGTTTACTGTCATACTGAAAGCCGGTACTCTGTTTAGAGGCAAAAATAACACGCTGTTTTAACCCCATAAGTCTGTACATAAACTGTTGTGGGCTTTCTCTGTCAAGTTGTTTTGCATTGCTCTACTGCTGAAATAATTCAGTAGTGCTTTTTTCTCGGAAATGTGCCCCGAGAAAGCGCTTTAACTCGGTTACTGTTAGGTTATCTTTGGTAATGAGCATGTCTTTAAAGTTACCGGGCTTGATTATCTTAAGCACCGTTCTAATAACCTCAGTCTCAGTAAAACCTTCAGTTACTCCCTCATAAATTTGCTTAGACAAGCTGTTAAAGCTTAAATCCGAATCTCTATCTGAAATTTGGCCTCCATGAATCTTAAATTCTCTGCGGGGTAACAATGTAGCAACATCTGCTAGTCTTACCAACCCAGTCACCTGATCAGCAACCACTGTTTGTCGCACAGTCTCACTTATTGCAGATTTTACTGCTGCTTGTTTCGTTTCCGACACTGATGCGACAGCATCTTCTTCAGATGCCTGGCCTGGTTCTCTTGCTTCCTGAAGCAGCTGCAGTTCATCAATGAGGTCACGAAATATGAGTAGGCGAGACATACCCTGGTCCTCCAGACTCTTCATTGTTTTACTTCTTAAGAAGTCAACAATAAAGTCAAAGAGATCCACTTCAGTCGCGTCCTCACCTGGCAAATCTTCATCCACCTCATCTCGGCATGATTCTGCAAGTTTGTAAAGCAAGTCTTTGTTGGCGGCACTGGTCAACTGACGAAGCTGTTGCTGGATTTCCCACTGTAGATCATGAAGTAAGGCCATCTCCGGATACCAAATGTCTTTAACCTGGTTCTTGGCTCCGTACACAGGGGATCAGGAACCCACGGTTCTAACGTGATTAGCACCAGTCCACCAGGAGGCGCTAATCCCGGACGAGCCCCAAATTTGTTGCCCTCCTGGTATTACCAGGAGAAGGCGAAAGTGTCCTGACAGTCTCAACGTGTAAGGCTGTGGTGGAAATAGAGGAGACACTTGTTGAGCTGACGTTACGCTGCTCAAACAGAAGGATTTCTTCTTCTTGTGTGGTCCTACTCAACCTCACACCACTGACGCGATTAGCGCCCACTAGCGGACGGATGTCAGATAGCGCTGTTGTGACTGATATTGCTTTTCTATGATGCATGACAAAGAAAAAAAAAAGAGATTGAGGGAAAACAGAATTAAATAGGGGTGTTTGTTTTTTTTTAACCACTTTATCTGTTTTGAACCCACTACAGATACACATTGTGACACATCCTCCCCTCCAGACTCACGTAACATAATGACAGTGCTGCATGCTGCTTTGTTTTCCTTTTCTTTCTTTGTTTTCTATAGGCTACATGTCCGGCAATCAGACATGAAAGCCCGCACACTCACAAGCACGCAAACTTTCCCCCATTCATACAAACACGTACGCAATCACACAAAATGCGCAACGTGTACCCTCCCCACATCGACACCCACACCTACTTGCCCTCTCTCCTGTCTTCCCTGTCTCCTGCCTTTCCTCTCTCCTCCTGCAACACCCCCAGGACCCACTGGGTTTCACTGCGGGCACCTCCACGGCTGAGGTCCGGGATCTCTGCAGGGTTCTAGGACAGCTTGGTGTGTGTCTCTGTACTAGAACCCTGCAGGAACCCTTCACAGAGCTGGAAGGATTTTAGCTTCAGGCTGCAAGATGGGGTCTATATATAATGTTGGCCACATACGTCATCGTTTATGTAATCTCTGACCACGCCCACACACCAGGACCCCTATTCTATACCAGGGGCGTGGCACCGAATACCACGCCCACAATGGGGTGGGGCTTCAAATAAAAATTTATGTTAAAATGGCACCTTGTGAAGACTCTGTTTAGTGATTATTATTATATTATTATTATTATTTCATGCTTGTATGTATCTTCAAAAAGAGGTGATGAGTCAGCTGAAGGATCAGGATCAAACACACACACAGATACATCACACTGGTCGGAAGAAAATATGTCATAAATGATGTCATAAAAAGATGATTATGGTTACCACGGTTACAAATGTAATCATGGCAACCAAACAAAGTCTCCTGACAAGATGACATCATTGTCATGAAAGGTTAAGCCCCGCTGTTGTCATGGTTACATTATAACCCAGAGGAAGTTTGGTGACAGGAGACATATTTCCTAAAAATTCCAAACACAACAAAGTAAACAGGATGTGTTTTATTTACACTTCTTTTCACTGTTTAGTTTACTTTAAATAGTGTTTAAAGGTTGTTTTGTTTTTGTTTGATGTTAGTGAAATAATGCATTTGGTACATGTAAACATGACCCAACATCATGGATACACAATGTGACACATCCTCCCCTCCAGACTGACGTAACATCATGACCGTGCTGCACGCTGCTTTGTTTTCTTTTTCTTTCTTTGTTTTTTATAGGCTACATGTCCGGCAATCAGACATGGTAGCCCGCACACTGGCAAGCATGCAAACCATCAAATCTGGCGACGATCAGCAGGCTGGACTGGTCTTCAGACTATGCTGATTGCAAGATGCTGACAGAAAAAAACTCCCCAAGATCTGACTCGGTGGCAGCGGACGATGTCTGCTCGGGTCCTCAGTGCTCCATCTAACCTACTTGCATTCATGTCTGTATTCATGCACTCTAAAAGTTCATTTCTGCTCTTACTCAAATTACTATTGTATACTTTACTTAAGTCTTACTATCCTGTTGATTGAACTCAAGGAATGTGAGTAATGTACCTCTTTAGCCCAAAAGAGATGTAAGACTCAGTTCTTTTGTGTTAACTGAACTTGAAAATTTTTTTTACTGGAGGACTTGCTTGAGTTCAGCAGTGCACAGACAACAGTCAGTACCCGTCCCCCCACCCGAACTACCCAACCACCTTTTCGTCCACAACATAAACCCCAACATGAGGCCACCAAACCAGGGGCTGATGAGAGCGCCCACACCTGCTCGGTGCCTCTCACCATGAGCAACCCCAGAGGTGAAGAAGGTCCAGCCCCTCTCGAGGGTACTGGTTCCAGAGCCCAAGCCATGCATTGAGGTGAGTCCAACTATATCTAGCCGGAACCGCTCGTCCTCACGAATAACCTCGGGCTCCTTCCCCACCAGAGGTGACATTCCATGTCCCTAAAGTCAGTTTCTGCCACCGGGGATCAGACAGCCAGGGTCCCCGCCTCTTGCTGGCGCCCAGCTCACACTGTACCCGACCCCTAAAGCATCTCCTGCATATGGTGAACCCACGGGAGGTGGGGCCCATGTAATCCTTTTGGGCTGAGCCCTACTGGGCCCCATGGAAAAGGCCCGGCATCCAGACGCTCGCTCTCGTACCCCACCCCCAGGCCTGGCTCCAGAGGGAAAAGAAGTGCAAATAAAACACATCCTGTTTACTTTGTTGTGTCTGGAATTTTTAGGAAATATGTCTCCTGTCACCAAACTTCCTCTGGGTTATAATGTAACCATGACAACAGCGGGGCTTAACCTTTCATGACAATGATGTCATCTTGTCAGTAGACTTTCTTTGGTTGCCATGGTTACATTTGTAACCGTGGTAACCATAATCATCTTTCTATGACATCATTTATGACATATTTATTCTGACCAGTGTGATGTATCTGTGTGTGTGTGTTTGATCCTGATCCTTCAGCTGACTCATCACCTCTTTTTAAAGATGCATACAAGCATGAAATAATAATGATAATAATAATAAATATTAATTATATAATAAAAATATAATATTAATAATAATCACTAAACAGCCCCGCCCCCTTGTGGGCGTGGTATTCGGTGCCACGCCCCTGGAATAGAATAGGGGTCCTGGTGTGTGGGCGTGGTCAGAGATTACATAAACGATGACGTATGTGGCCAACAGTATAAATAGGCCCCATCTTGCATCCTGAAGCTAAAATCCTTCCAGCTCTGTGAAGGGTTCCTGCAGGGTTCTAGTACAGAGACACACACCAAGCTGTCCTAGAACCCTGCAGAGATCCCGGACCTCAGCCGTGGAGGTGCCCGCAGTGAAACCCAGTGGGTCCTGGGGGTGTTGCAGGAGGAGAGAGGAAAGGCAGGAGAGAGGGAAGACAGGAGAGAGGGCCAGTAGGTGTGAGTGTTGGTTTGGGGAGGGTACATCCGGTTTGTAGTGTGTGTTTGATACTGATCCTTCAACTGACACATCACCTCTTTTTAAAGATACATACAAGCACGAAATGATAATAATAATAATAATGATAATATATTAACAATAATAACAATAATGATAATAATAATAATAATAATAGTGATGATGATGATGATGATGATAATAATATATTAACAATAATAATAATAATAATAATAATAATAATAAAATAATGATATTAATAATAATAATACTAAAATATATAATGATAATAATGATGATAATATTAAGGATGATAATAATAATGACACATTGTTATTGAATAATACAATATTATTAATGATAATAATAGAAATAATATTGTTATCATTGTTATTTTTGATCGTCGCCAGATTGTTGATGGTTTGCGTGCTTGCCAGTGTGCAGGCTACCATGTCTGATTGCCGGACACACTGTTAAAAAAATCTGTAACAAAAATACAGTAAAAAAAACTATGAAATAGCAACAGTAAAAAACTAACTATCAAAATTGTTTAACACCGTAGTAAATGCACAGAATCTTACAGAAGAGATCAGTCTTGACCATAAATTGTACAGGTCTATGGTCAAGACTGCGGTCAAGAACGGGAGAGACCATCTTTACAAGTGTGGGGGTCTGGGTCCATATGTAACCTTCTGGCTCAGCTCCTTCTTCACCACGACAGACCGGCGCAGAGCCCGCATTACTGCAGACGCCACACCGATCCATCTGTCGATCTCGCGCTCTATCCTTCCCTCACTCGTGAACAAGACCCAGAGATATTTAAACTCCTCCACTTGAGGCAGGACCTCACCCCCGACCCGGAGAGGGCAATCCACCCTATTCCGGCTGAGGACCATGGTCTCAGTTTTGGAGGTGCTGATTCTCATCCCAGCCACTTCACACTCGGCCGCGAATCGCTCAAGCGAGAGCTGGAGATCACGACCAGACGAAGCCAACAGGACCACGTCATCTGCAAAAAGCAGGGACCCAATCCTGAGGCCACCAAGTCGGATCCCCTCAACACCTCCACTGCGCCTAGAAATTCTGTCCATATAAGTTATGAACAGAATCGGTGATAAAGGGCAGCCTTGGCGGAGTCCAACCCTCACCGGAAACGAATCCGACTTACTACCGGCAATGCGGACCAAGCTCTGACACCTGTCGTACAGGGACCGGACTGCTCATACAAGGGGGTCCGGTACCCCATACTCCCGGAGTACCCCCACAGGAGCCCCCGGGGGACACGGTCGAATGCCTTCTCCAGGTCCACAAAGCACATGTAGACTGGTTGGTGAAGTATAAACTTTATTGGTGATGTTGTGTGCCCTCATTCAATGGTGTTGTGGGAAGAGAATCCTGTTTTGCAGAGCTGCTTGCTTATATCACTGAAGAAGGTAAACTGAGCGTGTGAAACAACAAAAGTTATGGTCTCATGGTGTGTGTGTGTGTGTGTGTGTGTGGGGGGATGGTTGGCCACCTCCCTAGCGCTCCCACGTTATGTTGCAGAATGAGGGGTATTAAAGCGGGGAAGCCCCAGACTTCGGTGGAGTCTGCTGCGGGTCTATCTGATCAGGACGCCCAGCTGGTTTTGGCACTCTCTACCGGGGTTGTGGGCTCCCCAACCTATCCGCGTTACGATAAGAGCTGGGAACTGAAAAGTGCCTTAACCGATGTGCTTACTCTTGTGCTGCAAGGTTAATAAACCGCTGAGTTAATCATTGGGCAGAGAGTTTGTGTGTTCATTATTTGCCGACTTCCTACGATCCTGCAAAATAAATAAAAGTGTTTCATTACAGTTGGGCAAACTCCCATGCCCCCTCCAGGACCCCAAAGAGGGTATAGAGCTGGTCCACTGTTCTGCAACCAGGACAAAAACCACACTGCTCCTCCTCAATCCGGGATTCGACTATCCGGCGGACCCTCCTCTCCAGGACCCCTGAATAGACCTTCCCAGGGAGGCTGAGGAGTGTGATTCCCCTATAATGGGAACACACCCTCCGGTCCCCCTTCTTAAAAAGGGGGACCACCACCCCAGTCTGCCAATCCAGCGGTACTGTCCCCGATGTCCACGCGATGCTGCAGAGGCGTGTCAGCCAGGACAGCCCCACAGCATCCATAGCCTTAAGGAACTCCGAGCGGATCTCATCCACCCCCGGGGCCTTGCCGCCAAGGAGCTTTTTAACCACCTCAGCGACTTCAGCCCCAGAGATAGGAGAGTCCACTCCTGAGTCCACCAGCTCTGCTTCCTCATCGGAAGACGTGTTGGTAGGATTGAGGAGGTCTTCAAAGTATTCCCTCCACCGACCCACTACGTCCCGAGTTGAGGTCAGCAGCTCCCCACCTCCACTGTACACAGTATTGATGGAGCACTGCTTCCTCCTCCTGAACCGCCGGATGGTGGACCAGAATCTCCTCGAAGCCGTCCGGAAGTCCTTCTCCATGGCCTCACCGAACTCCTCCCATGCCCGTGTTTTTGCCTTGGCAACATGCCGCTTAGCCCGTCGGTATCCATCAGCTGCCTCCAGAGTCCCACAGGCCAAGAAGGCCCGATAGGACTCCTTCTTCAGCTTGACGGCATCCCTCACTGTTGGTGTCCACCAACGAGTCCTGGGATTACCGCCACGACAGGCACCAACGACCTTACAGCCACAGCTCTGGCCAGCCGCCTCAGCAATAGAGGCACGGAACACAGCCCATTCAGACTCAATGTCCCCCGCCTCACCCGGGACATGTTTGAAGCTCTGCTGAAGGTGGGAGTTGAAGCTCGCTCTGACAGGGGACTCAGCCAGACGTTCCCAGCAGACCCTCACAACACGTTTGGGCCTGCCAGCTCTGACTGGCTTCTTCCCCCACCATCTGAGCCAACTCACCACCAGGTGGTGATCAATTAACAGCTCCGCCCCCCTCTTCACCCGAGTGTCCAAGGCATGTGGCCGCAGGTCCGACGATACGACTACAAAATCGATCATCGAACTGCGTCCCAGGTAATCCTGATGCCAGGTGTACATATGGACACTCTTATGTTGGAACATGGTGTTCGTTATGGACAATCCATGACGAGCACAGAAGTCCAATAACAAAACACCATTTGGGTTCAGTGGGGGGGGACCATGCCTCCCAATCACTCCCCTCCAGGTCTCACTGTCATTGCCCACGTGAGCATTGAAGTCCCCCAGCAGAACAATGGAGTCCCCAGAAGGAGCACCCTCCAGCACTCCCTCCAAGGACCCCAGAAAGGGTGGGTACTCTGAACTGCTGTTCGGCGCATAAGCACAGACAACAGTCAGGACCCGTCCCCCCACCCGGAGGGAAACTACCCTTTCATCCACCGGGGTAAACCCCAACGTGCAGGCACCAAGCTGGGGGCTGATGAGAATGCCCACACCTGCTCGGCGCCTCTCACCATGAGCAACTCCAGAGTGGAAGAAGGTCCAGCCCCTCTCGAGAGTACTGGTTCCAGAGCCCAAGCCATGCGTCGAGGTGAGTCCAACTATATCTAGTCGGATCCGCTCAACCTCGCGCACAAGCTCAGGCTCCTTCCCCACCAGAGAGGTGACGTTCCACGTCCCTAGAGCCAGCTTCTGCAGCCGGGGATCGGACCGCCAGGGTCCCCGCCTCTTGCTGCCGCCCAGCTCACACTGCACCCGACCCCTACGGCTCCTCCCGTAGATGGTGAGCCCACGGGAGGTGGGGCCCATGCAACCCTTTCGGGCTGAGCCCGACCGGGCCCCATGGGTAAAGGCCCGGCCACCAGACGCTTGCTCACGTACCCCACCTCCAGGCCTGGCTCCAGAGGGGGGTCCCGGTAACCCGTGTCAGGGCAAGGGAACAATTCTGCCCGACTTTGTATACATCATAGGGGTCTTGTGAGCCGTACTTGGTCTGGTCCCTCCCCTAGACACCTGTTTGCCATGGGTGACCCTACCAGGGGCATAAAGCCCCCGACAACATAGCTGCTAGGATCTTCGGGACGCACAAACCCCTCCACCACGATAAGGTGACGGCTCAGGGAGGGGGTGTAACCAAGCAATCAGAAAAAATTGAGGTAAATATTACTTAGCTTTGATTAGACTTTTAAGGTTTGGTATCCACGTCATTGGGCCCAGGCTTCACTGAAGATCGTCTCATTGACATTGTATAATCTTTAGGGAACTGGAACTTTGAAAAGGACTTGTCATCATTTCTGCCTTCAGATTGGAGAGCTGTGATCAGGGGTTCACAGGACCTTTTCTGCAGTCAAAAAATAAAAGATGAAACTGTAAAATAGTCTAAAAAATATCAAAATACCACCACTACTACGAAGAAGGAGGAGGAGGAGAGAAATAATAATAATGATAATAATATATCCATAATAATATACAGCACTTTCAAAGTACTTCTGTGAGTCCAATCTCAAGCATCACTTTTCAATGCACCAGATTACAATCAAAAAGGGCAAAATCCTCAGTCAATAAACTGCCAAAATAGCAGACCATGGTAGACCATGTACTTGATATTTTACTACATGATATAGTCGGCCTTCTTACTGCCACTGTACAAAAAAGGCAAAATGTAACCAAAAATAAATCAAATCTTGGTTAACCCAGTAGGTAACTTTGTCACATGGCACAGACCTGGAGCTGGGTCCTTGCATGCTCTTTGCTGCATGCCTTTCTTGTCTCCATCTTTGTTGTGTTCTTGACCAAAGCAGAAACTTCACCTGAAAAATAGAGGGAAACAAATCATTTAAATGCAAAATAAAAATAAGAATCACTTGCTTTTGGCATTTAAATGTGTTGGAATATCACCTTTGTTGTGGATGTCACATAGGCCAGTGAAACCCTCTCAGGACAGCAATCACTCTGGAATCCGAATGCAATGCTTAAAAAGTGGCAGGAGCAAAAGAGCACAAGAACACAACTTCTATTAGAGGTGTCCAGATAATTACAAGATTAAATCCTACGACTTTAAAAGAACAATTGGAACTCTATGTAGTTCACTTACCTTAAGTAAGAGGAGATTCTGGGTCTTGGTGACACCAACAGCATTAAACCTACATAACTGTCATAACATTAAAACAAAAGCTCAAATCTTCTTCAAATCCAGTTTGCATTGATACAAAGATAACCAAAGATCACTCTAGTTTAGCATATTTATTCAAATGAACAAATCCACTAGAGCCTTCTCTTAGCTATAAGAAACAGACAGAATTGGAAAAATTCTTTGCATGTTATGTAAAGTTATTGTAAAACACTGTCATTTTGGAGAATTCTTTACTCAAAGTCAGTCTTCTCAAAGCGACTGACCGACGACAAACAGTCCCCAAAACATGAAAATAACAGTCGCAATAATAATGACAAATTTAGGCACTTTGGCCTTATTTCTCAAGTAATCATTTGACCCTGATCAAAAACCTACCTCCCCACCAAAAGCAAATGGAACTGGCCTCAAAAGCTAGTACTTTGCGAGAGAAAATGGCAGAATCAAGGCCAACTTAGGCAGGTGGGGGTAGCACTTTGTATGGAGTGGGAGAAGATACACAAAAGTCTGCTGACATCCGCTCATAAAAAACTCTGGAAACTTTGCCTTCAAAACTGAATACAGTGCTTTAAAACTTAGTTATTTTTTATAGGAACATTCAAAATTGTAAAGCTACAGGATGCAAAATATGGGAAAGTATAATACTTCCCATTGAGACAGTTCAGTCTTTAACCATCTCTCCACTCATGATCAGCAAGATCTGAGATGAGGGTGAGAACTCTTTGGTTCACAGGAAGTTGCTTCTTGTTTTGCCTTTTTTCCACTTTTGTTCCCTTCTCTGGGTTGATGTTGAAGAAACACCTTTATGAACACAAGAAAGTATAACCAAGCACTAATCTAAAAAACAGTTACGTTTTAAAGACGTGTGGCCTTGTGTGTGTACACATGGGTGTTTTCATCTTACCTCTGAAGGAATTCAAGCGTTGAGCTCAGTTCCACAGGATAGTGGATGTTGAGGCAGTAGTAGCTGGCAAGCATCAAACAGATGGCAGATCCCAAGCTGGGGATTTGGCTGTTCACAATCTTCTGGTCAACACAGAGCATGAATCGCTTGGCGGCAAAGCAGGAGTTTCCTGCAAAGAGGTGAATAATAAATACCACAACCATTACCATCAAAAGTGGAGTAAAAAAAAAAACAGGACAATGAATTCCATATCATGTTGCCTTAAGTTCTTTCAGTAAAACTCATAATCAGCTTCCCACACACAATGATGCATGGGTTAACTGGCGGGCTTTCCACGTTCACTTCCTTCCCCAGACATGTTTCTTCCACGTAACAAAAGAGGTTCTCTTCTTTTTCATTGAAATAGCAGAGAAGGAGGAGCATCATGTCCTTTGGATCTTCTGAGCAGCCATCAATTTGACCTTTCACACTTTGCAGGTTTGTGACAAGTTGCAGCATTTTTTTGCTTTTCTCTGCACACACAGTTTTCATAAAGTTCAAAAGCCGTTTTCCCTTTTCTTCTACATTACCAAAGAAAGTATCCTTCAGTGGTACTCCAGTCAGCTCCTCAAAGTGGACTGCCATACCAATGTCCTGAAACAAAAATGGCCAGTCCTCCAAGAGGGTTTGCAGATTGGTCCCTTTATTTCTTTCCGTTGGGAGTAATATGTGGTCCTCATAAGACTTTTCACCTCAGAAGGACTGAAGTCTAACTGTTCACTGAGCACCTTCATGTCATCCTTCTTCTTTTGCTGGGTTTCTGGTGTCTCACTAACTGGAAGAAACTTCATGTCCCACTTCACACAGCCATAAGTATCTTGCACTGGGGCTGGGCGATATTAACCTTTTTAGTAATATCCCGATATTTTTATGCCATGTGACGATATACGATATATATCTCAATATTTACCTCAGCCTTGAATGAATGCTTTGGTGCATACAGTCACATCAGTAAGATGATTTTGTGTCTCCATTAAAACATAATTGTTCATACTGCATTAAGATATGCTGATTTTAAACATTTATGCCAAAAGGATGAAATTGTAACGAAGCAAACTGATCAAAACCGTATTTATTGAACAGTTAAAGCAGCGGCAGAAACATGTCATTTTAAAACAAAATAAAGTGACTTTGCAAGATGTAATAAATACAACGTATGAAAATAGGTGCTCTAGGGGGGACTTTTCAAATGATGAACTATTATAAGGCTTTGCTTTATAGACACGTTTTTGAGTTGTCGTGTATTATTTTAATCGCAGAATTTAGCGTAGAAATCAGTCTTATAATCCAGGCAGAATGTCCTCGTATCGTCTCCAATAAACGGCTTCGGCCAGCTTTTAATTCAGGATTTGATTCCCGCTGCTTTCTGTACTTTCTAGAGACATGAGGAGCTAGATAAATATGCCTGTGTCACACACAGTGGATGAGGTGAGTAAGTGACAGAGGCTGTGAATGTAATCAAATAGAATGAATTATTTTTGCGTGACGTGAAAAACTTTGTAATTTACGTCCCACTCTGTAATCCAGAGCGGGATCAGTGGTGGATTTGGCTGTTCATTGTGACTGTAGGTGGAGTCGTGCAGGTGTCCTCTCTGCTCCTCTGACTGGCTGCAGCTGCAGCCGGAGCGACTGAGTGCTTTAGGACGGGGAGAGACTCTCCTTCTGACAATAACTTTACAATATGCGCTTTAAAGTCAGTCACCAAAACACCAGGAAAGTCTCCAATAACTCCAGTAAAAGTCGCTAGATTTGTCGCTTTTCACAAAAAAAGTCGGCAGATTTAGCGAGTAAGTCACCAAGTTGGCAACAGTGGCTCCACGCTGCCTCTCATGACGTAGCACGTAGCTCACGTTATGTACGTAACGAGGTGCGCTTGCTTTAACTCTCTGTGCAAAGCGGTGCAGAGTCGAGGAGGGAGGAAACCCCGCCCACAGCTAAAAACACCTGCGTGACAACAGGATACTCGAATATGACGAATATAGGCATTTTCTATATCGCACAGGGGACTAGCCACGATATCTGGAGTATACTCGATACATCGCCCAGCCCTATCTTGCACTGCTGCCCTTTTCTCTGCTGGGATCTCATCTGTGTCATAATCATCGGAAACATTTTTGCGTTTTGTCATCACAGGTGTTGAAGAATGCTTTACAAGCGAACGGTAGCCTGGTCCCACCACATCTCCTTCAATTACATCTTGCAAAGACTTCTTATAATTTGCAACCATTTTTTTTGTGGCAACTTCTACACAGGACTTCTTGCTTGGGGATGGACATTTCTTCATCATCTCCGAAACAACAATTCGAACCATTTCTCTGCGCAGCCGTGGCTTTGGTCTTTTCTCCCTCTCCAAACACTGGATCAGTTCTTCTGGAAACATTTTCCATGGAATCTCAAAGCAGTCAGTCCAATCTGGAGCAATAATCTGGTGGCTTTGAGATGGAGAGGCAGAGAATGAGGAGCATGAGGAGGTAGATGGAGAGGATAATGCTGGCTGACTGCAGGTTTCAGTGTTAGGTGCTGTAAAAAAAATACACTGAATGTTGGTGGAGTTCAACATCATGGTGTTTGGCTATAATAGAAAGTTAATTTAGTCAAAATGCAATTACTGGATTGTTTCCAGGCAGCAACCAACTTCCTCGCTTGAACTGGTCTGAGTACTGACAGTAGATCCCTTTCCTGTATGAAGGTAAAATCTTCATTGGTTTCAACCCCCAATGACTGTAGAGTTTCCTCCAAAATGTCCAGAATTGACATTGGTAGTTCTGGCAGCACTCTGGTAATGGCACTGCGTACACTGCCGCTGTGTGCATCATCCATTTCTGAGCATAAACAAACAAAAGAAAAAAAAAATCATAAAGCTCTGTTAACTCCAGGAAGTAAGCAGACCCAGACATCCTTTAATGTGACAGCACACAGTGCTTTAACCGAACCATTTGGTATCCTTCTTTAATGTACGATGGCAAAGGACAGTCACTAACTTTTAGGCATTCCATATTTTCATTGTCTTTCGTAACAGAGTACACATGGTACTCAGGATGGAATTCTGCTACATACACTGATACCAGAAAATGAACATCATTTTTTATCAAAATGAGCACTAGTTCACCAAACTCCACGGAATCAATGCTCCCTCTAATAAGGAACTGTCCTTTCTTATATGAAGTTCCTTTATACACCATTTCTACTGTGACCTTAGTGTTGGTGTCACTGAAATCAAACGGTCTGACAGCATCTTGTATGGCTTTGCTGTATAGGGACAAGTAAAATGGAGAATTATCTTTAACTTGCAAGACAGTTCGACCCATTGATCCTGCTGAAAGATAAGCATGCAACATGTCTTTGAGAGAGTGTTTGGCAGAGGTTTTTAAAGTTTTTTAAATTTCTCGCACATCTCTTGAAGTAACTGTGCTTGCTTTCAAAGCGCATTGTCCATAACCTGATTAAAGGGCCAAATTTTAGATTTTAGAGTGCTGGGTAATGACACAGATAATGGTGCTTTGGTTTCAGGCTCTCAGGGAAGAGAGCTTTTCGCCACTCTAAATGTTCTTGAATAAGAATGTCGAGATAAGCAACCTGAGGTACAGAGATTTTCTGTGCGCACACCATCTCCACAATGTCTTTCAGCTGCATTGTCAACCGCCAGACATCATCTGTTGTGTCTTTTACTCTATCACCAATTATGACAGGCAGTAGCCTTAGAAAATTCCAGTTCTGTACCGACAGTTTAGCTGCTTGAGGGCTGACCTCACATGGCTTTGTGGAGGCATCAGAGCCACAGTATCTGGACTGTTTAATCCGCCGATTCAAAGTAGAATAACTGAACCATGCCTTTCTCTTTATAAAATATTTGAGAAACAGTGCGACATCATAAGAGAAAACGCCCTCAAATATATCATGTCCTAGACAAGATGGCAGCCCTGGCTGACAGACATTGAAGTGCTCCAAAGAATTGAAAACAGACATGAATTTAATGCCTTCCACATCTGGGTACCTTCAGTTTGGAGGCGTTCAACAGCAGAAGCGTAGTTCTCAGGTGTACGCTCGCATCACCCTGAAATTGAGAACGTGTTATTAGGCAATACCTACAAAAGTATTCTGAACGACTAAAGTTTTCAGAGAAGCCTCCAATACAATGTGAGCCCAAATTGTCTCCCACAATGCAATACACAGCCCCTTTGACAACTGTTTGATCAAATACAACGACCCCATTTGTTTCCAATTCCTCCAAGTCTGTCAACAGCTCACAGAAAAGTTTTGCCCGCCCAAAATCTTTGAAATCCTTCTCTCTGCATAATAAGACAAGAACCATGTGGTCAGTGTCTGACCGCAGATGAAGTGGCAAGTAGACAGCTAATATCTTGTGTCTTGTTCTTGCAGAGCCTAAAGGGTTAACAACCTCAAAGGCATCTTGGTATAGCAATAGTTTGACACATGATGGATTTTTAACAAAGAAATCATTTGATTTAAATATCTGACCATCAGTAATGTAACTCAGAACATCTGAGGGAGACTCAGCCGAGTGCCCTCCTGATTTCTGCCACAGATCACACTCTAAAAGACATTTTAAAGTCTCTCTCAAAGGCACATCGTAGGCAAACCTATCTGTCCTGTTCTCATCTTTTCCTAAAAACATTTTCTTAGGCTCTACATAGTTGAACTGTTTTTTGAAACTTTGACTTCTTGAATATGAAGTCGTCATTGGCCCTGTATGACATGCAGAGAATAGATCTGATTGTTTGACAGACTCACAAACTTTGTTGATTTCCTCAACTGTTGATGATGTGACATTTTTTAGCAGTGATGTTAGCTTATTCAAGGTATATGTCTGACCTAAGTCATGTATGTTCTGCATTTCCTCAATAATGACCTGAATGGTTGAAGCAGGCAGTAGAAACTGCCCTTGCAGTTTCAAATAGAATAAAGACACGTTTCTGACAAATAGGTCGTAAAACTCTTGTGACAAAAACATATCTGTTTCATCCCCTCCCTGAGCCGTCACCTTATCATGGTGGAGGGGTTTGTGTCCCAAAGATCCTAGCAGCTATGTTGTCTGGGGCTTTATGCCCCTGGTAGGGTCACCCATGGCAAATAGGTGTCTAGGGGAGGGATCAGACCAAGTACGGCTCACAAGACCCCTATGATGTATACAAACTCGGGCAGAAATGTTCCCTTGCCCGGACGTGGGTTACCGGGACCCTCCTCTGGAGCCAGGCCTGGAGGTGGGGTACGTGAGCGAGCGTCTGGTGGCCGAGCCTTTACCCATGGGGCCCGGTCAGGCTCAGCCCGAAAGGGTTGCATGGGCCCCACCTCTCGTGGGCTCACCATCTGCGGGAGGAGCCGTAGGGGTCGGCTGCAGTGTCAGCTGGGCGGCAGCAAGAGGCGGGGACCCTGGTGGTCTGATCCCCGGCTGCAGAAGCTGGATCTAGGGACGTGGAACGTCACCTCTCTGGTGGGGAAGGAGCCTGAGCTTGTGCGCGAGGTTGAGTGGTTCCAGCTTGATATAGTTGGAATCACCTCGATGCATGGCTTGGGCTCTGGAACCAGTACCCTCGAAAAGGGCTGGACTTTCTTCCACTCTGGAGTTGCTCATGGTGAGAGGCGCCGAGCAGGTGTGGGCGTTCTCATCAGCCCCCAGCTTGGTGCCTGCACGTTGGGGTTTATCCCGGTGGATGAAAGGGTAGTTTCCCTCCGCCTCCGGGTGGGGGGACGGGTCCTGACTGTTGTCTGTACTTATGCACCGAACTGCAGTTCAGAGTACCCACCCTTTCTGGAGTCCTTGGAGGGAGTGCTGGAGGGTGCTCCTTCTGGGGACTCCATTCTTCTGCTGGGGGACTTCAATGCTCACGTGGGCAATGACAGTGAGACCTGGAGGGGAGTGGTTGGGATGCATGCCCCCCCCCTGAACCCAAATGGTGTTTTGTTATTGGACTTCTGTGCTCGTCATGGATTGTCCATAACGAACACCATGTTCCAACATAATAGTGTCCATATGTACACCTGGCATCAGGATTCCCAGGGCCGCAGTTCGATGATCGATTTTGTAGTCGTATCGTCGGACCTGCGGCCACATGCCTTGGACACTCGGGTGAAGAGGGGGGCAGAGCTGTCAACTGATCACCACCTGGTGGTGAGTTGGCTCAGATGGTGGGGGAGAAAGCCGGTCAGATCTGGCAGGCCCAAACGTGTTGTGAGGGTCTGCTGGGAACGTCTGGCTGAGTCTCCTGTCAGATCGAGCTTCAACTCCCACCTTCAGCAGAGCTTCGAACAAGTCCTGAGTGAGGCGGGGGACATTGAGTCCGAATGGGCTGTGTTCCGTGCCTCTATTGCTGAGGCGGCCGGCCGGAGCTGTGGCTGTAAGGTCGTTGGTGCCTGTCGTGGCAGTAATCCCAGGACTCGTTGGTGGACACCAACAGTGAGGGATGCCGTCAAGCTGAAGAAGGAGTCCTATCGGGCCTTCTTGGCCTGTGGGACTCTGGAGGCAGCTGATGGATACCGACGGGCTAAGCGGCATACGGCTTCGGCTGTTGCCGAGGCAAAAACTCGGGCATGGGAGGAGTTCTGGTCCACCATCCGGCGGCTCAGGAGGAGGAAGCAGTGCTCCATCACTACTGTGTACAGTGGAGGTGGGGAGCTGCTGACCTCAACTCGGGACGTTGTGGGTCGGTGGAGGGAATACTTTGAAGACCTCCTCAATCCTACCAACACGTCTTCCGATGAGGAAGCAGAGCTGGTGGACTCAGGGGTGGACTCTCCTATCTCTGGGGCTGAAGTAACAGAGGTGGTTAAAAAGCTCCTTGGCGGCAAGGCCCCCGGGGTGGATGAGATCCGCCCGGAGTTCCTTAAGGCTCTGGATGCTGTGGGGCTGTCCTGGCTGACACACCTCTGCAGCATCGCGTGGACATGGGGGCAGTGCCGCTGGATTGGCAGACTGGGGTGGTGGTCCCCCTTTTTAAGAAGGGGGACCGGAGGGTGTGTTCCAATTATAGGGGAATCACACTCCTCAGCCTCCCTGGGAAGGTCTATTCAGGGGTCCTGGAGAGGAGGGTCCGCCGGATAGTCGAATCCCGGATTGAGGAGGAGCAGTGTGGTTTTTGTCCTGGTTGCGGAACAGTGGACCAGCTCTATACCCTCTTTGGGGTCCTGGAGGGGGCATGGGAGTTTGCCCAACCAGTCTACATGTGCTTTGTGGACCTGGAGAAGGCATTCGACCGTGTCCCCCGGGGACTCCTGTGGGGTGTACTCCGGGAGTATGGGGTACCGGACCCCCTTGTATGAGCAGTCCGGTCCCTGTACGACAGGTGTCAGAGCTTGGTCCGCATTGCCGGTAGTAAGTCGGATTCGTTTCCGGTGAGGGTTGGACTCCGCCAAGGCTGCCGTTTATCACCGATTCTGTTCATAACTTATATGGACAGAATTTCTAGGTGCAGTGGAGGTGTTGAGGGGATCCGACTTGGTGGCCTCAGGATTGGGTCCCTGCTTTTTGCAGATGACGTGGTCCTGTTGGCTTCATCTGGTCGTGATCTCCAGCTGTCGCTTGAGCGATTCGCGGCCGAGTGTGAAGCGGCTGGGATGAGAATCAGCACCTCCAAATCTGAGACCATGGTCCTCAGCCGGAATAGGGTGGATTGTCCTCTCCGGGTCGGGGGTGAGGTACTGCCTCAAGTGGAGGAGTTTAAATATCTCTGGGTCTTGTTCACGAGTGAGGGAAGGATAGAGCGCGAGATCGACAGATGTATCGGTGCGGCGTCTGCAGTAATGCGGGCTCTGCGCCGGTCTGTCGTGGTGAAGAAGGAGCTGAGCCAGAAGGTTACATATGGACCCAGACCCCCACACTTGTAAAGATGGTCTCTCCCGTTCTTGACCGCAGTCTTGACCATAGACCTGTACAATTTATGGTCAAGACTGATCTCTTCTGTAAGATTCTGTGCATTTACTACGGTGTTAAACAATTTTGATAGTTAGTTTTTTACTGTTGCTATTTCATAGTTTTTTTTACTGTATTTTTGTTACAGATTTTTTTAACAGTGTGTCCGGCAATCAGACATGGTAGCCTGCACACTGGCAAGCACGCAAACCATCAACAATCTGGCGACGATCAAAAATAACAATGATAACAATATTATTTCTATTATTATCATTAATAATATTGTATTATTCAATAACAATGTGTCATTATTATTATCATCCTTAATATTATCATCATTATTATCATTATATATTTTAGTATTATTATTATTAATATCATTATTTTATTATTATAATCATTATTTTATTGTCATCATCATCATCATCATTATTTTTATTATTGTTAATATGTTATTATTATTATTATTATTATTATATTATCATAATTATTATTATTATTATTATTATTATTATTATTATTATTATTATTATTATTATAATTATTACCATCATTAGCATTGTTATTATTGTTAATATAGTATTATTATTATTATTTTATTATTCTTATGCTTATTATTGCTAATATATCATTTTTATTATCATCATCATTATTATTATTATTGTTAAGATATTATTATTATTATTATTATTATTATTATTATTAATAATAGTAATAATAATAATAATAATAATAATAATAATAATAATAATAATAATAATAATAATATTTTATTATTCTTATTATTATTGCTAATATATCATTTTTATTATCATCATCATTATTATTGTTATTATTGTTAAGATATTATTATTTTTATTATTATTTTTTTTTTATTATGATCATTATTATTATTATGATTATTATCATCACTATTATTGTTATTATTGTTAATATATTATTATCATTATTATTATTATTATTATTAATATCATTTCGTGCTTGTATGTATCTTTAAAAAGAGGTGATGTTTCAGTTGAAGGATCAGTATCAAACACACACTACAAACCGGATGTACCCTCCCCAAACCAACACTCACACCTACTGGCCCTCTCTCCTGCCTTTCCTCTCTCCTCCTGCAACACCCCCAGGACCCACTGGGTTTCACTGCGGGCACCTACACGGCTGAGGTCCGGGATCTCTGCAGGGTTCTAGGACAGCTTGGTGTGTGTCTCTATACTAGAACCCTGCAGGAACCCTTCACAGAGCTGGAAGGATTTTAGCTTCAGGCTGCAAGATGGGGTCTATATATAATGTTGGCCACAAACGTCTTCGTTTATGTAATCTCTGACCACGCCCACACACCAGGACCCCTATTCTTCTATTCCAGGGGCGTGGCACCGAATACCACGCCCACAAGGGGGCGGGGTTGTTTAGTGATTATTATTATTATTATTATTATTATTATTATAATATTATTATTATATAATTAATATTTATTATTATTATTATCATTATTATTATTATTTCATGCGTGTATGTATCTTTAAAAAGAGGTGATGAGTCAGCTGAAGGATCAGGATCAAACACACACACAGATACATCACACTGGTCGGAATAAATACGTCATAAATGATGTCATAGAAAGATGATTATGGTTACCACGGTTACAAATGTAATCATTGCAACCAAACAAAGTCTCCTGACAAGATGACATCATTGTCATGAAAGGTTAAGCCCCGCTGTTGTCATGGTTACATTATAACCCAGAGGAAGTTTGGTGACAGGAGACATATTTCCTAAAAATTCCAAACACAACAAAGTAAACAGGATGTGTTTTATTTGCACTTCTTTTCACTCTTTAGTTTACTTTAAATAGTGTTTAAAGGTTGTTTTGTTTTTGTTGGATTTTAGTGAAATAATGCATTTGGTACATGCAAACACGACCCAACGTCATGGATATGTTGCCCTCCTGGTATTACCAGGAGAAGGCGAAAGTGTCCTGACAGTCTCAACGTGTAAGGCTGTGGTGGAAACAGAGGAGACACACGTTGAGCTGACGTTACGCTGCTCAAACAGAAAGATTTATTCTTCTTGTGTGACCTTACTCAACCTCACACCACTGACGCGATTTGCGCTCACTAGCGGCCGGATGTCAGATTGCGCTGTTGTGACTGATATTGGTTTTCCATGTTGCATGACAAAGGGAAAAAAAAGATTGAGGGAAAACAGAATTAAATGGGGGTGTTTTTAACCACTTTATCTGTTTTGACCCCACTACACTCTCCCCCACTAAAGAAAGAATGGCTCCTGACATTTGGTAATGTGATTTCATAAGCTAGTGTACTAGAGTGTTCCAGTTATGGTAGAATGGGTGGGGATGGATTGAATAAGGAAATGGGGCAAAACTATAAGTTCCTGCCAGGGGTTGACTAAGTAAGAAAGGGTTTACACTTGCACTCAACTGGTGATATGAGGGTTGACCAAGAATATCATATGTGAACTTTGCTGTCGGTCTTGCTCTCCTCTGTGACCTCCTCACATCACCTTCTCCTGTATGTCCAAAATCCATTTCATCTTTTTGATCTGGCTCATGATCATCTAACCCTGGTACATTGTCAGAATCTTCAGAGTTTGGTTCCATCCCAACTTCTTGTCTTTCTGGAGGGTATAACTCCCTGGCTGTTACCCTCAGATTAGGCTGGTTTTGAGAATTCTGGCTTAAAAACAACTGGTCCCAGTTGTTGAGAAGCTTGCCGTGCCATGACAGATTGCTGTTGTGGAGGATTTACCAGTCCAAAACATGGAAGTTTGCTCCGGAGATCATAAGAATATGCAGATTCCTGCTCCTCATCAGAGTTGTCTGTCTCAGTCTCTGTTTGGTTAGTCCTGTGGCTGTGTTGTTTCGGCCTATTCTGCCATGTCTTTCCTTCAGTTGGTATTTCATCTTCGAGAGGTAGTTCGTTTACTGGCAGGAGAAGATTTCTATGCAACACTCGCATGGTTTTGCTGCCTCTCTCTGGTTGTACTTTATAGACTGGGCCATCTTCAAATCGTTCCACAACGCGGTATGCTACTTTTCCCCAGTAAGTCCGCAATTTCCCAGGGCCTCCTCTCTGTGAGAGATTTCTTACCAGGACCCTGTCTCCTGGTTGGAGGGCAACACCTCTGGCATGTCTATCATATTGTTTTTTTTTACCCTTAACACAGACTTTTGACTGTTTTCAGCCGCTATTGGGTATGCAACATGCATCCTGTCTACCCACCTTTGTACAAATGTCTGGTGATTCTGCGCTTCTATCTCCCTCCTAGTACCAAAAAGCAAGTCAACTGGTAGCTGCGGAGCCCTGCTGTACAAGAGGAAAAATGGAGAAAACCCTGTAGATTCGTGCCTGGTACAGTTGTATGCGTGCACAATATGGGGTAGATGATCTTTCCATTCACTTTTTATTTCCTCCTATAATGTGCGCAACATTTGGAGAAGGGTGCGATTCAAATGCTCCACTGGGTTGCATTGTGGTTGATAAGAAGTCGTGCGAGAATGAGCAATCCCTGAAAGTTGTTGTAATCTCTGGAAAAGGCTTTTCTCAAACTCCTGTCCTTGGTCATGATGCAACTTTTCTGGGTACCCAAAACGGGGAATAAAGTCCTGAAAGATCTTTTCGGCTGCGGTTTTCCCAGATTTATTTCTCGTTGGATACGCCTGTGCGAAACGTGTAAAATGGTCAACGATCACAAGGATATACTCGTAGCCCCCTTTACTAGGCTCCAAATGTAAATAGTCGACACAGACTAACTCAAAAGGTGCACTTGTTGTGATGGATCCCATTTGGGCTTTTGGTGGAATGTTGGGGTGTTTTTGTTTAATGCAGAGACATTTTTTTGTCACATAATCTTCAATGTCTTGCTGCATATGTGGCCAATAAAACCGTTCCCGGGCAAGATGGATGACCTTCTCAGATCCCACATGTCCCATATCATCATGCAAGCTTTTTAACACGACCGGTTTAAGCTGTTGAGGGACGACAAGTTGTTTATTTCGGTCCGTCTTCCGGTAGTGTAAACTGCCTTCCACCATTAGCTTCTTCCACTTATAGAATAGCTTTCTTGTCAGTTTGCTCGTTGCTTTTTCTTTTTCATCTCCTGTTGGAGTCCTTCCTTTCAGTTTCAGAAATACAATCTCTTTAATAACTGGATCATTCCGTTGGGCAGTCCTGATGTCCTCTTGTGTGATTCTAGAAATGCTCTCTGGTGATGCAGCATTCGCATCCTCACTGTTAAGCTGTAGGACAGCCACCCAAGGAACATCACTGTCGTGTGCTGCTTTGCTACCCTGCCACACTGCAGAAATTACCTCTGACGATACAGCCTCTGTGAAATGATGTATCTGCTGGGGAAGCTTAACTGGGTATCTGGACAACATGTCAGCATCAGCGTTTCTCTTTCCAGGTCTAAACTTGATGTCAAAATGAAAATCAGCTAATTCTCCAACCCATCTGTGACCCACTGCGTTTAGTCTTGCTGAACTCAAGACATAGGTCAGGGGGTTATTATCTATATAGACAGTAAAGGGTGGCGCGTAGTACAGATAATCCCGAAATTTGTCACAGATTGCCCATTTGAGTGCCAGAAATTCTAGTTTGCCTGAGTGAAGATGGTAGTTTTTCTCTGCCGGCGTCAATGTCCTGAACCCATATCCAATCACACGCAGTTTGTTGTTTTGCTGTTGATATAATACAGCCCCAAGTCCTTCGTTTGAAGCATCAGTATGCAATACAAATGGTAAATCAAGGTCTGGATAAGCAAGGATAGGAGGGTTTATCAACATCTTGACTAACCTGGACAACACATTGTGATGCTCAGCAATCCAAGTGATGGGTGTACGGGAGGGGAGTTGTCCCTTGTTTTCTTTTCTTTTCCTATGTTGTTCTGAGACAAGGTGACTTTACTGCTCTCTCCTTGGTTCTGTAGCAACTCAAACAAGGGCCTGGCTACACGTGAGAAATCTTGAATAAAGGACCGGTAATAGCTGAGAAATCCAAGCAAAGTTCGAACCTCCCCAACTGTGGAGGCTTTCTTTTCTTTAAGAGCCATTACTGCTTCCAAATCCTTTGGGTCAATCTGGATTCCATTCTCTAACACCATCCGCCCAAGGTAACGGATTTGTCTTTGGAAAAGTTCACACTTGGCTGGACGAAGTTTGATGCCATGTGTCGCATCCGGGAGAAAACTTGGCGGAGATGATTCACATGATCGTCAAAAGTTTTAGAATGGCAAAGAACATCATCTAAATATGGTACACAACACTCATCCCTGATGCCCTCTAAAACTCCCTCCATGCACCTCTGGAATGCGGCTGGTGCGTTGGTCAGTCCAAAGGGTATCCTTATCCATTCATAGAGTCCCCAAGGTGTGCTAAATGCTGTTAAATGTCTCGACTCCTCACTCACAAAACCTTGATGATATGCACTACCTTGGTCTAAGATGGAAAAACACGAATTGCCTCCCAAACTGTCCAGCAGATCGTGAATCCGTGGCAGCAGGTGACGGTCAGGGATGGTTTCGCAGTTGAGCTCACGGAAGTGAACACACAGTCGCAGGCTACTGTCTTTTTTCAGCACGCATACCACTGGTGAGGAATAAGATGAGACAGATTTACAGGTCCATCCTCTTTCTAAAAGGTTTTTAATGTACTCCTTTACCTCTTTATATAGTGGTCGTGGAATGGAGTTGTAATTTTTCTGAACAGCCGCGTTGTCTTTTGTCTTGATTTTTAGCTGCAAGCCAGGAATACATCCAATGTCTCCCTCCGCACGAGCAAAAACATCAGACTCATCATTGAGAAGTTGTCGCACCACCTTTTGTTCATGGTCAGAAAGATGACCTAGGTTGTCGTCTGGATGCCATTTTTCTGGCCCAGGGTTTCCTTTTGCATTGACGTGGCAATCATCATTTGAGCTTCCAGGGGCAGTGCATGGCAGAGGACTGTCACTGAGGTCTGGTTGTTTCCGAGGAGATGACTGCATGGTTACAGGTTTACTATCTGTGATCTCTTTGAGGCAACCTAAGACTGTCTTTGGAAGTATGAAGAGGTCTCGCTTGGTTGTGTTTTGGACAGGTATTTTCACTATTTTGGAAGCCCCAGCTGGTACATCAACAAGAGCAGGGAACAACTCCAACCCATCTGGCAGCCTACACTCAACATGGGGTTCAAACAGCATTGCCCCTCCCCCAGGATAAGCCCTTATCCTACACTTCACCTCACAAATTTGGCTACTGGGGACTGTTAGCCCTTCCTTTCCAACTTTCACCCCCAACCTTTCTGACTCTTCCTGGGATGGCATTGTTTGAACGACAGAGACTAGAGTTTCAACATTGACCCTCTGAACTTTAAGGGCTTCTGACAGTAAATCTACCAAGCTTAAGTCATCTGCTTGGTGACTGCTTTCCTTCATGATTTCTTGAATTACATTAAAGCCTAACAATGGGCTGCTCACACTCTCTTTGCTTACTAGCATTGGAACACAGAGCGCAACAGAGCCGTGTCGGTGACTTGTGATCTCAAACAGAACCTCTATCCACCCGTCAAATGGCACCTCTGTCCCATTGGCTGCTGTAAATTTGAGCGGGTGATCAGGCAGCAGAGTCTCTAGTGGCTGAATACTTAGATTTGGCAAGGCCTTCTGTACCCAAGATTTCTCTACTATACTGACTTGTTCCCCACTGTCCAACAGCATCTGAAGTTTAACCCCATTAAGACAACAAGTTATCATGCGCCTCCCACCGATCAGCTGTGCAACGTGCTTTCCCCCTGGCACATTGATTTGTCTGGAGAACTTGTTAGAAGATGGCATTTTCCCTTTAGGGTGTGGCTTTTCTGAGGTCGGGGACCCTACATGAAGTCTGGTCACTCCCCAGTGACCTCATCCGGTTTCCCAACTTCTGCAAGCACCCAATTGCTCTGTGCCCCTCTTTTCCACAACGGAAACAGTGTGTGCAATTCCCAATTCCTTGGGAGATACATTGTTGGCACTTCCCTTTTGCTTCTGGTATGGCTGACTGTTTTGGATGTGGTGACATGGAATGTGTGTTCTCAGTTGCTGTGTTTACTACAGGTGTGAGAACTTTCTCAGTACTCTTAGTCAAAGATGACACTTGTAATGTTAGCTCTTGAATAGCGGTCCGATTGGCTTGGACTTCTGCCTGCACCTGAACTACATTCTGGGTGTCCTTTCCCTGATGTATTGCACTGACACTGACTGCTTTCTGCTTGTGCATCTGGCCTGACCTGTTCTGCCTCTCTGTGTCTTCACTCAAAGATTTTGTGATGACTTCTAAAATAAAGTCATCAGTAACACCTATGCCTGAAATGTGTGGTTTAAGGTCTCGTCGGATGTATGCGCATTTTTCATTCATACCTTGGTAGAGGGAATGAAGAAATAATCCCTGTACCAGTTTACTGTCATACTGAAAGCCGGTACTCTGTTTAGAGGCAAAAATAACACGCTGTTTTAACCCCATAAGTCTGTACATAAACTGTTGTGGGCTTTCTCTGTCAAGTTGTTTTGCATTGCTCTACTGCTGAAATAATTCAGTAGTGCTTTTTTCTCGGAAATGTGCCCCGAGAAAGCGCTTTAACTCGGTTACTGTTAGGTTATCTTTGGTAATGAGCATGTCTTTAAAGTTACCGGGCTTGATTATCTTAAGCACCGTTCTAATAACCTCAGTCTCAGTAAAACCTTCAGTTACTCCCTCATAAATTTGCTTAGACAAGCTGTTAAAGCTTAAATCCGAATCTCTATCTGAAATTTGGCCTCCATGAATCTTAAATTCTCTGCGGGGTAACAATGTAGCAACATCTGCTAGTCTTACCAACCCAGTCACCTGATCAGCAACCACTGTTTGTCGCACAGTCTCACTTATTGCAGATTTTACTGCTGCTTGTTTCGTTTCCGACACTGATGCGACAGCATCTTCTTCAGATGCCTGGCCTGGTTCTCTTGCTTCCTGAAGCAGCTGCAGTTCATCAATGAGGTCACGAAATATGAGTAGGCGAGACATACCCTGGTCCTCCAGACTCTTCATTGTTTTACTTCTTAAGAAGTCAACAATAAAGTCAAAGAGATCCACTTCAGTCGCGTCCTCACCTGGCAAATCTTCATCCACCTCATCTCGGCATGATTCTGCAAGTTTGTAAAGCAAGTCTTTGTTGGCGGCACTGGTCAACTGACGAAGCTGTTGCTGGATTTCCCACTGTAGATCATGAAGTAAGGCCATCTCCGGATACCAAATGTCTTTAACCTGGTTCTTGGCTCCGTACACAGGGGATCAGGAACCCACGGTTCTAACGTGATTAGCACCAGTCCACCAGGAGGCGCTAATCCCGGACGAGCCCCAAATTTGTTGCCCTCCTGGTATTACCAGGAGAAGGCGAAAGTGTCCTGACAGTCTCAACGTGTAAGGCTGTGGTGGAAATAGAGGAGACACTTGTTGAGCTGACGTTACGCTGCTCAAACAGAAGGATTTCTTCTTCTTGTGTGGTCCTACTCAACCTCACACCACTGACGCGATTAGCGCCCACTAGCGGACGGATGTCAGATAGCGCTGTTGTGACTGATATTGCTTTTCTATGATGCATGACAAAGAAAAAAAAAAGAGATTGAGGGAAAACAGAATTAAATAGGGGTGTTTGTTTTTTTTTAACCACTTTATCTGTTTTGAACCCACTACAGATACACATTGTGACACATCCTCCCCTCCAGACTCACGTAACATAATGACCGTGCTGCATGCTGCTTTGTTTTCCTTTTCTTTCTTTGTTTTCTATAGGCTACATGTCCGGCAATCAGACATGAAAGCCCGCACACTCACAAGCACGCAAACTTTCCCCCATTCATACAAACACGTACGCAATCACACAAAATGCGCAACGTGTACCCTCCCCACATCGACACCCACACCTACTGGCCCTCTCTCCTGTCTTCCCTGTCTCCTGCCTTTCCTCTCTCCTCCTGCAACACCCCCAGGACCCACTGGGTTTCACTGCGGGCACCTCCACGGCTGAGGTCCGGGATCTCTGCAGGGTTCTAGGACAGCTTGGTGTGTGTCTCTGTACTAGAACCCTGCAGGAACCCTTCACAGAGCTGGAAGGATTTTAGCTTCAGGCTGCAAGATGGGGTCTATATATAATGTTGGCCACATACGTCATCGTTTATGTAATCTCTGACCACGCCCACACACCAGGACCCCTATTCTATACCAGGGGCGTGGCACCGAATACCACGCCCACAATGGGGTGGGGCTTCAAATAAAAATTTATGTTAAAATGGCACCTTGTGAAGACTCTGTTTAGTGATTATTATTATTATATTATTATTATTTCATGCTTGTATGTATCTTCAAAAAGAGGTGATGAGTCAGCTGAAGGATCAGGATCAAACACACACACAGATACATCACACTGGTCGGAAGAAAATATGTCATAAATGATGTCATAAAAAGATGATTATGGTTACCATGGTTACAAATGTAATCATGGCAACCAAACAAAGTCTCCTGACAAGATGACATCATTGTCATGAAAGGTTAAGCCCCGCTGTTGTCATGGTTACATTATAACCCAGAGAAAGTTTGGTGACAGGAGACATATTTCCTAAAAATTCCAAACACAACAAAGTAAACAGGATGTGTTTTATTTGCACTTCTTTTCACTGTTTAGTTTACTTTAAATAGTGTTTAAAGGTTGTTTTGTTTTTGTTTGATTCTAGTGAAATAATGCATTTGATACATATAAAAACGAACCAACGTCATGGATACACAATGTGACACATCCTCCCCTGCAGACTGACGTAACATCATGACCGTGCTGCACGCTGCTTTGTTTTCTTTTTCTTTCTTTGTTTTTTATAGGCTACATGTCCGGCAATCAGACATGGTAGCCCGCACACTGGCAAGCACGCAAACCATAAATAATCTGGCGACGATCAGCAGGCTGGACTGGTCTTCAGACTATGCTGATTGCCAGATGCTGACAGAAAAAACCTCCCAAAGATCTGACTCGGTGGCAGCGGACGATGTCTGCTCGGGTCCTCAGTGCTCCATCTAACCTACTTGCATTCATGTCTGCATTCATGCTTGTTTGCCTGCATGCATTCATTCTCTGTAGCGCTTTGTCCAGTTAAGGTCAGTCTATCCCAGCAACCATCAGGCGAGAGCCGGGTACACCTGGACAGGTCTCCAGTCCATCACGGGGAAAAACCAGTTTCATTCCACAGTCACAGTTTGATTTTCCTGATTTTGTGAATGGAAGTTAAATGACTGACATGGATGCTTGATGAAGCTGTTATAACTTAGTTTTCAGGTAAGTAAATAAGTTTTAAAACGTGAGAGACGGTATATAGCTGCTGTATGCAGATGTTGCAACAGAATTATTAGATCAAAATACATTTTATGTTTTTTATGCTCGTCAAGCAGAAACATTTCAGTCATTTTTGTCAAGAAATAATTGTTGTACTCTCATTTATTGCTGTTCACACAGGAATGTGTGACAGGAACTGGACAACACCTGTGTTGTGACACGGTGGGCTTTCTGCTCCATTGTGATGAGCAGAATTAAGGTGGGATCATATTATTATTATTATATTATTATTATTATTGTTAATAATAATAATAATAATAATAATAATAATAAATAATATTGATAAAAAAATAATAACAATATTATTATTATTATCATCCATTAATAATATCTTATCATTCATTAATAATGTTTCATTATTATTATCATCCTTAATATCATCATTATCATTATTTTATGATTATTATTAATATTATCATCATATTATTATTAGTAGTAGTATTATTTCTATCATTAATAATATTTTATCATTATTATTACAATGATTATTATTATTATGATTATTAATGTTATTATTACTATTGTTATTAAATTATTACTATTTTTAATATTATCATCATCATTATTATTATTATTATTATTATCATTATTGTTATTATTATTATTATTATCATCATTTCGTGCTTGTATGTATCTTTAAAAAGAGGTGATGTGTCAGTTGAAGGATCAGTATCAAACACACACTACAAACCGGATGTACCCTCCCCAAACCAACACTCACACCTACTGGCCCTCTCTCCTGCCTTCCCTCTCTCCTGCCTTTCCTCTCTCCTCCTGCAACACCCCCAGGACCCACTGGGTTTCACTGCGGGCACCTCCACGGCTGAGGTCCGGGATCTCTGCAGGGTTCTAGGACAGCTTGGTGTGTGTCTCTGTACTAGAACCCTGCAGGAACCCTTCACAGAGCTGGAAGGATTTTAGCTTCAGGCTGCAAGATGGGGCCTATTTATACTGTTGGCCACATACGTCATCGTTTATGTAATCTCTGACCACGCCCACACACCAGGACCCCTATTCTATACCAGGGGCGTGGCACCGAATACCACGCCCACAAAGGGGCGGGGCTTCAAATAAACGTTTATGTTAAGATGGCACCTTGTGAAGACTCTGTTTAGTGATTATTATTATTATCATTATTATTTCATGCTTGTATGCATCTTTAAAAAGAGGTGATGAGTCAGCTGAAGGATCAGGATCAAACACACACACAGATACATCACACTGGTCGGAATAAATACGTCATAAATGATGTCATAGAAAGATGATTATGGTTACCACGGTTACAAATGTAATCATGGCAACCAAACAAAGTCTCCTGACAAGATGACATCATTGTCATGAAAGGTTAAGCCCCGCTGTTGTCATGGTTACATTATAACCCCAGAGGAAGTTTGGTGACAGGAGACATATTTCCTAAAAATTCCAAACACAACAAAGTAAACAGGATGTGTTTTATTTGCACTTCTTTTCACTCTTTAGTTTACTTTAAATAGTGTTTAAAGGTTGTTTTGTTTTTGTTGGAGTTTAGTGAAATAATGCATTTGGTACATGTAAACACGACCCAACGTCATGGATATGTTGCCCTCCTGGTATTACCAGGAGAAGGCGAAAGTGTCCTGACAGTCTCAACGTGTAAGGCTGTGGTGGAAACAGAGGAGACACACGTTGAGCTGACGTTACGCTGCTCAAACAGAAAGATTTATTCTTCTTGTGTGACCTTACTCAACCTCACACCACTAACGCGATTTGCGCTCACTAGCCGCCGGATGTCAGATTGCGCTGTTGTGACTGATATTGGTTTTCTATGTTGCATGACAAAGGAAAAAAAAAAGATTGAGGGAAAACAGAATTAAATAGGGGTGTTTTTAACCACTTTATCTGTTTTGACCCCACTACACTCTCCCCCACTAAAGAAAGAATGGCTCCTGACATTTGGTAATGTACTAGAGTGTTCCAGTTATGGTAGAATGGGTGGGGATGGATTGAATAAGGAAATGGGGCAAAACTATAAGTTCCTGCCAGGGGTTGACTAAGTAAGAAAGGGTTTACACTTTCACTCAACTGGTGATATGGGGGTTGACCAAGAATATCATATGTGAACTTTGCTGTCGGTCTTGCTCTCCTCTGTGACCTCCTCACATCACCTTCTCCTGTATGTCCAAAATCCATTTCATCTCTTTGATCTGGCTCATGATCATCTAACCCTGGTACATTGTCAGAATCTTCAGAGTTTGGTTCCATCCCAACTTCTTGTCTTTCTGGAGGGTATAACTCCCTGGCTGTTACCCTCAGATTAGGCTGGTTTTGAGAATTCTGGCTTGAAACAACTGGTCCCAGTTGTTGAGGAGCTTGCAGTGCCATGACAGATTGCTGTTGTGGAGGATTTACCAGTCCAAAACATGGAAGTTTGCTCCGGAGATCATAAGAATATGCAGATTCCTGCTCCTCATCAGAGTTGTCTGTCTCAGTCTCTGTTTGTTTAGTCCTGTGGCTGTGTTGTTTCGGCCTATTCTGCCGTTTCTTTCCTTCAGTTGGTATTTCATCTTCGAGAGGTAGTTCGTTTACTGGCAGGAGAAGATTTCTATGCAACACTCGCATGGTTTTGCTGCCTCTCTCTGGTTGTACTTTATAGACTGGGCCATCTTCAAATCGTTCCACAACGCGGTATGCTACTTTTCCCCAGTAAGTCCGCAATTTCCCAGGGCCTCCTCTCTGTGAGAGATTTCTTACCAGGACCCTGTCTCCTGGTTGGAGGGCAACACCTCTGGCATGTCTATCATATTGTTTTTTTTTACCCTTAACACAGACTTTTGACTGTTTTCAGCCGCTATTGGGTATGCAACATGCATCCTGTCTACCCACCTTTGTACAAATGTCTGGTGATTCTGCGCTTCTATCTCCCTCCTAGTACCAAAAAGCAAGTCAACTGGTAGCTGCGGAGCCCTGCCGTACAAGAAGAAAAATGGAGAAAACCCTGTAGATTCGTGCCTGGTACAGTTGTATGCGTGCACAATATGGGGTAGATGATCTTTCCATTCACTTTTTATTTCCTCCTATAATGTGCGCAACATTTGGAGAAGGGTGCGATTCAAATGCTCCACTGGGTTGCATTGCGGTTGATAAGAAGTCGTGCGAGAATGAGCAATCCCTGAAAGTTGTTGTAATCTCTGGAAAAGGCTTTTCTCAAACTCCTGTCCTTGGTCATGATGCAACTTTTCTGGGTACCCAAAACGGGGAATAAAGTCCTGAAAGATCTTTTCGGCTGCGGTTTTCCCAGATTTATTTCTCGTTGAATACGCCTGTGCGAAACGTGTAAAATGGTCAACGATCACAAGGATATACTCATAGCCCCCTTTACTAGGCTCCAAATGTAAATAGTCGACACAGACTAACTCAAAAGGTGCACTTGTTGTGATGGATCCCATTTGGGCTTTTGGTGGAATGTTGGGGTGTTTTTGTTTAATGCAGAGACATTTTTTTGTCACATAATCTTCAATGTCTTGCTGCATATGTGGCCAATAAAACCGTTCCCAGGCAAGATGGATGACCTTCTCAGATCCCACATGTCCCATATCATCATGCAAGCTTTTTAACACGACCGGTTTAAGCTGTTGAGGGACGACAAGTTGATTATTTCGGTCCGTCTTCCAGTAGTGTAAACTGTCTTCCACCATTAGCTTCTTCCACTTATAGAGTAGCTTTCTTGTCAGTTTGCTCGTTGTTTTTTTTTTTCATCTCCTGTTGGAGTCCTTCCTTTCAGTTTCAGAAATACAATCTCTTTATTAACTGGATCATTCAGTTGGGCAGTCCTGATGTCCTCTTGTGTGATTCTAGAAATGCTCTCTGGTGACGCAGCATTCGCATCCTCACTGTTAAGCTGTAGGACAACCACCCAAGGAACATCACTGTCGTGTGCTGCTTTGCTACCCTGCCACACTGCAGAAATTACCTCTGACGATACAGCCTCTGTGAAATGATGTATCTGCTGGGGAAGCTTAACTGGGTATCTGGACAACATGTCAGCATCAGCGTTTCTCTTTCCAGGTCTAAACTTGATGTCAAAATGAAAATCAGCTAATTCTCCAACCCATCTGTGACCCACTGCGTTTAGTCTTGCTGAACTCAAGACATAGGTCAGGGGGTTATTATCTATATAGACAGTAAAGGGTGGCGCGTAGTGCACATAATCCCAAAATTTGTCACAGATTGCCCATTTGAGTGCCAGAAATTCTAGTTTGCCTGAGTGAAGATGGTAGTTTTTCTCTGCCGGCGTCAATGTCCTGAACCCATATCCAATCACACGCAGTTTGTTGTTTTGCTGTTGATATAATACAGCCCCAAGTCCTTTGTTTGAAGCATCAGTATGCTTATTTACAAATGGTAAATAAAGGTCTGGATAAGCAAGGATAGGAGGGTTTATCAACATCTTGACTAACCTGGACAACACATTTTGATGCTAAGCAATCCAAGTGATGGGTGTACGGGAGGGGAGTTGTCCCTTGTTTTCTTTTCTTTTCCTTTGTTGTTCTGAGACAAGGTGACTTTACTGTTCTCTCCTTGGTTCTGTAGCAACTCAGACAAGGGCCTGGCTACACGTGAGAAATCTTGAATAAAGGACCGGTAATAGCTGAGAAATCCAAGCAAAGTTCGAACCTCCCCAACTGTGGAGGCTTTCTTTTCTTTCAGAGCCATTACTGCTTCCAAATCCTTTGGGTCAATCTGGATTCCATTCTCTAACACCATCCGCCCAAGGTAACGGATTTGTCCTTGGAAAAATTCACACTTGGCTGGACGAAGTTTGATGCCATGTGTCGCATCCGGGAGAAAACTTGGCGGAGATGATTCACATGATCGTCAAAAGTTTTAGAATAGCAAAGAACATCATCTAAATATGGCACACAACACTCATCCCTGATGCCCTCTAAAACTCCCTCCATGCACCTCTGGAATGCAGCTGGTGCGTTGGTCAGTCCAAAGGGTATCCTTATCCATTCATAGAGTCCCCAAGGTGTGCTAAATGCTGTTAAATGTCTCGACTCCTCACTCACAAAACCTTGATGATATGCACTACCTTGGTCTAAGATGGAAAACCACGAATTGCCTCCCAAACTGTCCAGCAGATCGTGAATCCGTGGCAGCAGGTGACGGTCAGGGATGGTTTCGCAGTTGAGCTCACGGAAGTGAACACACAGTCGCAGGCTACTGTCTTTTTTCCGCACGCATACCACTGGTGAGGAATAAGATGAGACAGATTTACAGGTCCATCCTCTTTCTAAAAGGTTTTTAATGTACTCCTTTACCTCTTTATATAGTGGTCGTGGAATGGAGTTGTAATTTTTCTGAACAGCCGCGTTGTCTTGTGTCTTGATTTTTAGCTGCAAGCCAGGAATACATCCAATGTCTCCCTCCGCACGAGCAAAAACATCAGACTCATCATTGAGAGATTGTCGCACAACCTTTTGTTCATGGTCAGAAAGATGACCTAGGTTGACGTCTGGATGCCATTTTTCTGGCCCGGAGTTTCCTTTTGCATTGACGTGGCAATCATCATTTGAGCTTCCAGGGGCAGTGCATGGCAGAGGACTGTTACTGAGGTCTTGTTGTTTCCGAGGAGATGACTGCATGGTTACAGGTTTACTATCTGTGATCTCTTCGAGGCAACCTAAGACTGTCTTTGGAAGTATGAAGAGGTCTCGCTTGGTTGTGTTTTGGACAGGTATTTTCACTATTTTGGAAGCGCCAGCTGGTACATCAACAAGAGCAGGGAACAACTCCAACCCATCTGGCAGCCTACACTCAACATGGGGTTCAAACAGCATTGCCCCTCCCCCAGGATAAGCCCTTATCCTACACTTCACCTCACAAATTTGGCTACTGGGGACTGTTAGCCCTTTCCAACTTTCACCCCCAACCTTTCTGACTCTTCCTGGGATGGCATTGTTTGAACGACAGAGACTAGAGTTTCAACATTGACCCTCTGAACTTTTAGGGCTTCTGACAGTAAATCTACCAAGCTTAAGTCATCTGCTTGGTGACTGCTTTCCTTCATGATTTCTTGAATTATATTAAAGCCTAACAATGGGCTGCTCACACTCTCCTTGCCTACTAGCATTGGAACACAGAGCGCAACAGAGCCGTGTCGGTGACTTGTGATCTCAAGCAGAACCTCTATCCACCCGTCAAATGGCACCTCTGTCCCATTGGCTGCTGTAAATTTGAGCGGGTGATCAGGCAGCAGAGTCTCTAGTGGCTGAATACTTAGATTTGGCAAGGCCTTCTGTACCCAAGATTTCTCTACTATACTGACTTGTTCCCCACTGTCCAACAACAGCATCTGAAGTTTAACCCCATTAAGACAACAAGTTATCATGCGCCTCCCACCGATCAGCTGTGCAACGTGCTTTCCCCCTGGCACATTGATTTGTCTGGAGAACTTGTTAGAAGATGGCATTTTCCCTTTAGGGTGTGGCTTTTCTGAGGTCGGGGACCCTACATGAAGTCTGGTCACTCCCCAGTGACCTCATCCGGTTTCCCGACTTCTGCAAGCACCCAATTGCTCTGTGCCCCTCTTTTCCACAACGGAAACAGTGTGTGCAATTCCCAATTCCTTGGGAGATACATTGTTGGCACTTCCCTTTTGCTTCTGGTATGGCTGACTGATTTGGATGTGGTGACATGGAATGTGTGTTCTCAGTTGCTGTGTTTACTACAGGTGTGAGAACTTTCTCAGTACTCTTAGTCAAAGATGACACTTGTAATGTTAGCTCTTGAATAGCGGTCCGATTGGCTTGGACTTCTGCCTGCACCTGAACTACATTCTGGGTGTCCTTTCCCTGATGTATTGCACTGACACTGACTGCTTTCTGCTTGTGCATCTGGCCTGACCTGTTCTGCCTCTCTGTGTCTTCACTCAAAGATTTTGTGATGACTTCTAAAATAAAGTCATCAGGAACACCTATGTCTGTAATGTGTGGTTTAAGGTCTTGTTGGATGTATGCACATTTTTCATTCATACCTTGGTAGAGGGAATGAAGAAATAATCCCTGTACCAGCTTACTGTCATACTGAAAGCCGGTACTCTGTTTAGAGGCAAAAATAACACGCTGTTTTAACCCCATAAGTCTGTACATAAACTGTTGTGGGCTTTCTCTGTCAAGTTGTTTTGCATTGCTCTACTGCTGAAATAATTCAGTAGTGCTTTTTTCTCGGAAATGTGCCCCGAGAAAGCGCTTTAACTCGGTTACTGTTAGGTTATCTTTGGTAATGAGCATGTCTTTAAAGTTACCGGGCTTGATTATCTTAAGCACCGTTCTAATAACCTCAGTCTCAGTAAAACCTTCAGTTACTCCCTCATAAATTTGCTTAGACAAGCTGTTAAAGCTTAAATCCGAATCTCTATCTGAAATTTGGCCTCCATGAATCTTAAATTCTCTGCGGGGTAACAATGTAGCAACATCTGCTAGTCTTACCAACCCAGTCACCTGATCAGCAACCACTGTTTGTCGCACAGTCTCACTTATTGCAGATTTTACTGCTGCTTGTTTCGTTTCCGACACTGATGCGACAGCATCTTCTTCAGATGCCTGGCCTGGTTCTCTTGCTTCCTGAAGCAGCTGCAGTTCATCAATGAGGTCACGAAATATGAGTAGGCGAGACATACCCTGGTCCTCCAGACTCTTCATTGTTTTACTTCTTAAGAAGTCAACAATAAAGTCAAAGAGATCCACTTCAGTCGCGTCCTCACCTGGCAAATCTTCATCCACCTCATCTCGGCATGATTCTGCAAGTTTGTAAAGCAAGTCTTTGTTGGCGGCACTGGTCAACTGACGAAGCTGTTGCTGGATTTCCCACTGTAGATCATGAAGTAAGGCCATCTCCGGATACCAAATGTCTTTAACCTGGTTCTTGGCTCCGTACACAGGGGATCAGGAACCCACGGTTCTAACGTGATTAGCACCAGTCCACCAGGAGGCGCTAATCCCGGACGAGCCCCCAAATTTGTTGCCCTCCTGGTATTACCAGGAGAAGGCGAAAGTGTCCTGACAGTCTCAACATGTAAGGCTGTGGTGGAAATAGAGGAGACACTCATTGAGCTGACGTTACGCTGCTCAAACAGAAGGATTTCTTCTTCTTGTGTGGTCCTACTCAACCTCACACCACTGACGCGATTAGCGCCCACTAGCGGACGGATGTCAGATAGCGCTGTTGTGACTGATATTGCTTTTCTATTATACATGACAAAGAAAAAAAAAAGAGATTGAGGGAAAACAGAATTAAATAGGGGTGTTTGTTTGTTTTTTTAACCACTTTATCTGTTTTGACCCCACTACAGGTACACAATGTGACACACCCTCCCCTCCAGACTGACGTAACATAATGACCGTGCTGCATGCTGCTTTGTTTTCCTTTTCTTTTTGTTTTCTATAGGCTACATGTCCGGCAATCAGACATGAAAGCCCGCACACTCACAAGCACGCAAACTTTCCCCCATTCATACAAACACGTACGCAATCACACAAAATGCGCAACGTGTACCCTCCCCACATTGACACTCACACCTACTTGCCCTCTCTCCTGTCTTCCCTGTCTCCTGCCTTTCCTCTCTCCTCCTGCAACACCCCCAGGACCCACTGGGTTTCACTGTGGGCACCTACACGGCTGAGGTCCGGGATCTCTGCAGGGTTCTAGGACAGAGACACGAACCAAGCTGTCCTAGAACCCTGCAGGAACCCTTCACAGAGCTGGGAGGATTTTAGTTTCAGGCTGCAAGATGGGGTCTATATATAATGTTGGCGACATACGTCATCGTTTATGTAATCTCTGACCACACCCACACACCAGGACCCCTATTCTATACCAGGAGCGTGGCACCAAATACCATGCCCACAAAGGGGCAGGACTTCAAATCAAAGTTTATGTTAAGATGGCACCTTGTGAAGACTCTTTTTAGTGATTATTATTATTATTATTATTATTATTATTATTAATAATAATATTTCATGCTTGTATGTATCTTTAAAAGATAGAAAGACACACACACAGATACATCACACTGGTCGGAATAAATACGTCATAAATGATGTCATAAAAAGATGATTATGGTTACCACGGTTACAAATGTAATCATGGCAACCAAAGAAAGTCTCCTGACAAGATGACATCATTGTCATGAAAGGTCATGCCCCGCTGTTGTCATGGTTACATTATAACCCAGAGGAAGTTTGGTGACAGGAGACATATTTCCTAAAAATTCCAAACACAACAAAGTAAACAGGATGTGTTTTCTTTGCACTTCTTTTCACTGTTTAGTTTACTTTAAATAGTGTTTAAAAGTTGTTTTGTTTTTGTTTGATTTTAGTGAAATAATGCATTTGGTACATGTAAACACGACCCAACGTCATGGATACACAATGTGACACATCCTCCCCGCCAGACTGACGTAACATCATGACCGTATCATGGATTTCCAAGCTGGGTGTAGCTCTCTGTGGTGTCTGGCGGAGGCGTGGCCTGTGGTTAAGACTGCACAGCTGAGCAGAATCGGGATCATGCTCCTCACCTGCTTATAAGCCCCAAGCTGTTCACCAGTCGACGCTGGATCGTTGCCTCTTCTAGGTGTAAACCTCACTTGAGACAATCCACAGCCCTGCCTTGCCTGCTTGGACCATCTCCCAGTCAGTCCTGTCTGCCTGCCTGGATCATTCCCTGCCTCCCCAGATTCTGCCAAGAACCTCGGACGTCAGCCATCTGGTCTATTTGGTGATTGCTCAATTAAACAGTTAAAACTGCTAACCTGTTCCGTGGGTTCATTATGTTTTGTGACAGAAGGATCCAGCCACAAAGTTGGACCCAGTGGATCAAACTGCCATGGATGCCCAGAGACCAGAAGCTGGTAATGAACTGTTTTTTGCTGTCTCCTCTCAGGGGAATCATCTGGGCCAACATGCTCAAATACTCAGATCTCTGGGTGATATGCAGCAAGCCATGCAATCCCAGCTGAATGACATAACAGATCAAATGACAACCATGCTTAACCAGTTATCTCAGACTTCTACTTCTACACCGACTACTTCAGCGTCTGTCTCTGGACAACCACAGCTCACTCCCAACCGAGAGATTCACATCCCGGACCCCAAACCATTCTCTGGGGATTTAGGTAAATGTAGGGGATTCCTCTTACAGTGTTCACTTGTGTTTGACCAAAAACCATACACTTGCTCGTCTGACAGATCCAAGATTTAATATACCATAGGATTACTGGATTCCCGGGCTTTAACCTGGGCTGAGGCATATCTAGGAACTTCACCTCTCAGTAGTTTAACCTATAGTTAATTCTCGGAGGAGATGAGAAAGGTTTTTGATAACCCCGTACGTGGTCGAGAGGCAGCCAAGAAACTCATGTCCTTACGTCAGGGAGCATTGAGTGTGGCTGAGTTCTCGGTTGAGTTCCGAACTCTGGCAGCAGACTCCAAATGGAAATCCGAGGCTTTAGTTGACCATTTTTTGAGCCGTTTGTCTGAGACCCTGAAGCATGAGTTGGCAACTCGAGACCTCCCTGGACGAGTTAATCTCTCTGACCATCAAGATCGATAATCGTCTCTGTGAGAGGCGGAAGGAGCAAAGAGGAGCCCACTTGTCCTCATCTCTGGGACAATTACAAACTCCCAGTTCTTTACCCTCCCAGAATTGCCCATCTACTGTTGCCAACGCTGAGGAGCCCATGCAATTGGGAAGAGCCCGTCTCACTCAGGCTGAACGGCAGACGCGGCTACAGTCGGGTGAGTGCTTTTACTGTGGTCGATTGAGCCATTTTCGTGATGCCTGTCCCATTCGCCCAAAAGACGGGGCTCGTCAGTGAATGTCGGGGTACTGACAAGCAGCATAAAGAGATCCCCGGAGATCCCAACCAAGACACAGATTGAAGCAACCCTTACTTGCCACGATCACACTCTCACAGTTCCAGCCTTGATTGATTCTGGTGCCGAAGCCAATTTCCTGGATGCACAATTGGCTGAGAGGGCAGGGATACCCTTGATGCCTCTACCTCATCCCATGACCGCTAAAGCTTTGGATGGTCGACTATTAGCGCAGGTAACTCACACCACCATCCCTGTTAAGTTGAAGTTGTCGGGCAAGTCGAGTTTATTGAGTTTAAGTTAATCTCTGCATCTGACTCCCCCCCGGTACTAGGACATCCCTGGTTGTCACTCCACAACCCGCACATTAACTGGGAGAACGGATCCATTTCCAGCTGGAGTTCTAAATGTTACCAGTCTCGCTTGAGGGTGGCTATGCCATCTACCTCGACTCCACGCAGTAAGAGTATTATTATTATTATTATTATTATTATTATTATTATTATTATTAGAAATACTACTACTACTACTACTATCATTAAAAATATCTAATAATTATTATTACCATTATTTTTAATATCATTATTATTATTATTATTATTATGATTATCATTAACAATATTTTATCATCATTATTACCATTATGATTATAATTATCATTTCGTTCTTGTATGTATCTTTAAAAAGAGATGATGTGTCAGTTGAAAGATCAGTGTCAAACACACACTGCAAACTGGATGTACCCTCCCCAAACCGACACTCACACCTACTGGCCCTCTCTCCTGCCTTTCCTCTCTCCTGCCTTTCCTCTCTCCTCCTGCAACACCCCCAGGACCCACTGGGTTTCACTGCGGGCACCTACACGGCTGAGGTCCGGGATCTCTGGAGGGTTCTAGGAGAGGGACACAAACCAAGCTGTCCTAGAACCCTGCAGGAACCCTTCACAGAGCTGGAAGGATTTTAGCTTCAGGCTGCAAGATGGGGTCTATATATAATGTTGGCGAAATACGTCATCGTTTATGCAATCTCTGACCACGCCCACACACCAGGACCCCTATTCTATACCAGGGGCGTGGCACCGAATACCACGCCCACAAAGGGGCGGGGCTTAAAAATCAAAGTTTATGTTAAGATGGCACCTTGTGAAGACTGTTTAGTGATTATTATTATTATATCATTAATATTTATTATTATTAATATTTAATGCTTGTATGTATCTTTAAAAAGAGGTGATGAGTCAGTTGAAGGATCAGGATCAAACACACACAGATACATCACACTGGTCGGAATAAATACGTCATAAATGATGTCATAAAAAGATGATTATGGTTACCACGGTTACAAATGTAATCATGGCAACCAAACAAAGTCTCCTGACAAGATGACATCATTGTCATGAAAGGTTAAGCCCCGCTGTTGTCATGGTTACATTATAACCCAGAGGAAGTTTGGTGACAGGAGACATATTTCCTAAAAATTCCAAACACAACAAAGTAAACAGGATGTGTTTTCTTTGCACTTCTTTTCACTCTTTAGTTTACTTTAAATAGTGTTTAAAGGTAGTTTTGTTTTTGTTGGATTTTAGTGAAATAATGCATTTGGTACATGCAAACACGACCCAACGTCATGGATACACAATGTGACACATCCTCCTCTCCAGACTGACGTAACATCATGACCGTGCTGCACGCTGCTTTGTTTTCTTTTTCTTTCTTTGTTTTTTATAGGCTACATGTCCGGCAATCAGACATGGTAGCCCGCACACTGGCAAGCACGCAAACCATCAACAATCTGGCGACGATCAGCAGGCTGGACTGGTCTTCAGACTATGCTGATTGCAAGATGCTGACAGAAAAAACCTCCCAAAGATCTGACTCGGTGGCAGCGGACGATGTCTGCTCGGGTCCTCAGTGCTCCATCTAACCTACTTGCATTCATGTCTGCATTCATGCACTCCAAAAGTTCATTTCTGTTCTTACTCAAATTACTATTGTATACTTTACTTAAGTCTTACTATCCTGTTGATTGAACTCAAGGAATGTGAGTAATGTACCTCTTTAGCCCAAAAGAGATGTAAGACTCAGTTCTTTTGTGTTAACTGGACTTGAAAATTTTTTTTACTGGAGGACTTGCTTGAGTTCAGCAGTGCACATGCGCAGTAAAGCACTGCAAGAGGCTTCTGGAAACTTTGCAGACTTGACCGTTGGAAGACTCCGACCTCCTCTTTAGGTAAGTTATTCAACTTAAATATGGTTTCATTTGTCATTTATGACTTTATTATTCACATATTATTGGGACAGGTGATTTTTTTTTCTTCATGTAGAAGGTGATAAAAATGTTTGCAGCCTAATGTTATTAACACAAGCAACCGGCTCCAGCTCCGCTCCCACATGAGAATCATACAAAATAGATCATGAAATTGACCACATACCTTACAAAAAAAAACATATATAATGTATATATCTAGTAGCAGCCCGCTCTAGCTCTTTAACACGATGAAAAGTGGGAAGAAAGAGATGAGCCTCACCACGACATTCAAGCTAGCGGCTAACGCTAATGAAAACGTCACTTTTAAGCTCCGGTATGTAACTTAACATAATTTGTCTCGACCCGCTTTACAGGATTAGATTGCAAAATGGCGTGGAGTCGTCCTGGGTGGTTTATTTGGACCTAAACTGGACTCTTCAGTATAATAAACGAATAAAGCGACTCGGTCAGTGCTTCAATGTTACTGCAACTTATCGACAACTACTCTACAGCTAATTCCACTCAGACACGGTGGCGGTAAAGCGCAGATTTTCAATTCTCAGTGTGGAATGAGAGTCGCTACGGTGTTTTAGACCAAACGCGTTTTTAGCGTCAAAAGCGCTCATGGCTGGTCACTAAACTGCCACTTTTGTGTCAGCGCTCCTGCCGCATTTGCCGCTTGTCTGGAGCGAGCGGCAAACGCGGCGGAAAAGAGAGAGGGGGGAAAGCGGAGCTTTCCTTCCGGTCAGTCTGAATGATGGCGGTGCAGTAGAGAGATGGCATTGTTTTATTTAATAAATAAAGCTAGAGAACGTCGTCGTAGGGCAGTGATAGTCACTGTTAATGCAACAAGAGCCGCACACAGCAGAGTCGCCGAATACCCCCCCAGAACAAAGCGTTGCTAGGCAACGTATCCTGCTGCGTTGCCAAATCAGTAATATTCAGCTTTTTCTTTTTTTCTTTTTTGCAAGGAATGGTTATCCTAAAAATTGCACGGAGTCAGGGTATTCTTATGTAACAGCAGATGGTGAAAATACAATCATGCCTCCAGAATGTGGGTGTTTTTTTTTTCATTATATACGGAGCTACCGACAGCAGCTCTTTGGAGGAGTTCCAGCATTCCAACACACCAATAGCAGCGCTCATAAACATATTTTTTTCTGTCAAATTATTAAATCTCTAGTTTTATGTGGTCCATTAAAGTCGAAACAAAAACTGGGAAATTGAAATTTGCTTTTTAGAATGGTGTCAGCAGTGGCCTTAATATCTGAGGATAAACAGGTTATCTTCAGACATTAAGAGCTTTAAAAATGAATTGAAAATGTAGAAATAAAGTTGAAGTTCCATTTTTAATATAATTGTAACTTCTGTAAATTCTCTACATATAAAGCATAGAAATTGGACATTGCATGTTCATGTAAAATTGATTTTGTCTGTAGTTAAAAAAAAAAAAACAGTTTATGTTGAGTGCACTTGTGGAGCTAATGTAAGCCTCGCCTCCACTTGTGATATCTATGCATTTAGAGCTATGTTTGTAACTTTTTTTTTTTCTTCTTTCAGATTGAAAACACACAATCAACACAGATGCAGTGGACATGTAAGTTTTGCAACTTAACTTGTGAAAAGCGAGGGCAACTCCTCAAACATTATAGACTAAAACATGGTGGTTACACAAGAACATTGCCATTACCATGTCCTCATAAGCAATGCCCCTGCACATTTAAGTCTTTTAATGCACTAAAGGTACATTTATCAAGACTGCACTCACTGATTAGTGATCATCATATTGATGCAAGAAATCATGTGTTCCACTGTCAACTTTGTGATTTCAAAGAGCCATGTGCAGAAAAGGATTTTTTTTCACATTTACGTACACATATCTGAATGCGCCAAAAAGTGCAGTGCCCCTACCAGGATTGTGTATTTGAAACAAGTGTCTATTCAACATTTAATTCCCACAAAAGCAAGAACCATGATGGCAGACATATGGATGGGCAGTTGCCATTCAAGCCAGGGATTTTAACGCACACAGATACATTGAGTGAAGCTGCTAGAACTGAAGTGGAAAATGACATTCAAGATCAAATTCAAGATCAAGATGAGGAGGAGTTGGTGGCAAGTAATGCTAATGACTTGGAGGATCAGCTTGAGCACAATTTGGCAGCCCTCTTCCACAGAATGAGAACTGTTCTCAATATGTCTGAAAGTGCTGTACAAGATTTAATCCAGCAAATACAGCAGCTAATGGATCTTTCAAGGCCTTTGCTTTTCTATGCCATCCAAAAAATGCTCCTAAACTATTTTCCTGATGCAGATGTGTCCATAGCAAGAGAAATGGTAAATGCAGTCTTGGAGAGCAATGTTATACTGAAACACACTCAGGTTAGAGGTTCCCTATCCACCTCCTGCAAAAGAGCAATATTTGTCTGCAAGATATCCACCTCAAAAGACAGTCCTTTCAGCAACATCCGTTTTCATAGATGGGATTAAGTATGCAAGTGACATGTTGGTGTCTGTTGGTTCCTGTGCAGGCCTTCCAGAGTTCAGGCAGATTCATCAGGTTTTAGTTGTGGAAACCAGTGTTATGTTCATTTGCAGACCAATGTTTGCATGGTATCATGAACACCTCAGATCTTACGAAATCTGCAAAAGTAGTTCAAGCCTGCTTGTAACCCAGTTAAAGGACCTCAATGACATTGTTCCCCTCTATGCCTACAGAGTGAAAGGCCAGCTGTTTGTTACTCTGAAGCGTTACATTTTGTGCTGATGCACTATTTTATTCTTTCAGAGTTATGGACCAGTCTTGGCCAGTGAGAGTGATGGTTGGTGAAAATGACATTCGCAAGATAATTTTCCAAGAAAAGCCAACAGATGTGGAAGAACTCAAAAGTGAGCTGAAAAAACGACTCAATCTGGCCTACGACTTCATGCTTCACTATGAAGACCCAGATTTCAACAATGCCTTCTGCATATAACTGAGTTGCCTACAAGACCAACTCTGAAGATTGTCTCACTTGAAGACGTAATTGTGACATTGTCTTCAAGCATCCTTTCATCTTCAGCAAGTGATCTGTCTACAGCAAGTTCATCTGACACTGATATTCTTCCACACAGCGAGAAGACCTCCCGTGACCCATGGCCCTCTACATTTGAGATACCATATTTCTCAGTGGATATTGAATATAGACTGAGACAGGGAAACCTAACTTACATGAAAGAAGGAACACGCATGTCAGTTTCACAAGACATGAAACATGACATTTTGCAGAAGCTGGCAGAGGAGATGTATAAATACTCAGCATATCCCCAAGATGAACACTTCTCTATTGTTGCAGAGGCACTGACTGGTAAGCACCCATGCCTTAAAGAGCCAGGATCCACTAGGGCTTGCAATGGATGGAAGACCAGCTTAAAATTCAAAATGGGTAATCTCCGTGCCAAACTTCGCCGTTGTGGAATGGCAGATGTGTCTGTCAACAGTAATAAGAAAAGCAGAGAGAACCCAGATGGACAACCATCAGGAAAAAATCTGAAGAGACCAAAGAGAAGTGTGTGTGTCCCCCCACACTGGAGAAATGTCTCCAACAGATACCTGGTGAAACATCACAACAGATACCTGGTGAAACATCACAACAGATACCTGGTGAAACATCACAGCAGATACCTGGTGAAACATCACAGCAGATACCTGGTGAAACATCACAGCAGATACCTGGTGAAACATCACAGCAGATACCTGGTGAAACATCACAACAGATACCTGGTGAAACATCACAACAGATACCTGGTGAAACATCACAACAGATACCTGGTGAAACATCACAACAGATACCTGGTGAAACATCACAACAGATACCTGGTGAAACATCACAACAGATACCTGGTGAAACATCACAACAGATACCTGGTGAAACATCACAACAGATACCTGGTGAAACATCTGACATCTCTGTCCAGAAAAGCGCAGTCCTAGGAACTGGTAAAATACGGCGTAGGACCCTCAAGCTCCCAGGACTCTGGTAGCAAACCCGAGCTTGAGAGATGAACAGCCACCTGCCCTACCGTGGGGAGTTGGGGAGATGGGAGGGGTGGGCGAGAGAGGAGTTTTTTTTTTTTTTCTATATGTGTGTGTAGAAATGATAAAAATAACAGAAATTAAGTAAAATTAATTAACCTAATTAATTAAATTAAGAAAAATGATTGTATTCCATTGAGTATGTTTGTTAGTGTACTGGGAGCTTTGCTGGTTTCCAGTCTAACCACGGTAGGAATGCAGGGTCTTCAACTGCTCCTTCGTTGGATGCAGCAGTCTGTTGCTGATAAGGAGTACTGCAGTCCTGTCAGTGTTCAGGAAGGGTGTGGGGTGGTGAGGAGGGAAGGATTGTCCTTCATCATGGATGAGAGCTTAGCCATTATCTTCTTCATTCCCAACACCTCAGCTGGTGGGTCCAAGGGGCTTCCCAGTACAGAGCTTGTCTGTACTGGGAAGCCAGCATACGTCAGATGGAGGAACATCTATCAGTGACCAATACATTTAATTTGACTTCTATCATGTTTTTTTTTTTTTTTTTTTATGTACACTTCCAGTCAAAAGTTTGGACACACTTTCCCATTAAACCCAATGGGAAAGTGTGTCCAAACTTTTGACTGGTAGTGTACAAACATCGTGACTGCAGCTCCTCCCCAGCTGTCACAGGGTTTGTTTTGATTATCAGGTGTAACAACAACCACTTACTTTTAAACCCACCACAATCATCTTGTTATCACAAGAAACCGGTCTTCCTCCGCACGAGGTAACGAGACAATGAACTCATTATCTCCCAATAACAGCTAAATAAAAGAATAAAAGTAAAGCACAGCTGATCTTCTGTACTTTGCACTGAGATGTTGCTTTATTTTTTCTGTCACTTGTGTCCTTTTAGCTATTTGCCAATTGGAGTCATGTTCCTGATGGCGAGCTTTGTTATTGAGATTGGGAACAACTGGGAGACGGCTTTTAACCTTGGAAAGTTCGTTGGAGCCGTGTTGATTGGGTACGTTCTGTACACACATGCTGGTCATGCGACCACAGCTGCTTGTCACTGATATATTTTGTATAACTGACTTTCACACTGAAAGTTTTGCTCTTTGTCAGACTTATCATCCGGAGCAATAGTTCTACCTCTGATCTATCTGTTATTGGTCCGCAAAAACCCCTTTGTTGTCGTAAGAGGGGTGTTTCCTGCCTTACTGAGGGCGCTGATCATCTCTGGCTCGTAAGAGTTCTCTTAATCTCGATTAAACATTACAAGATCACAGCACTATATACATTAGTGTGTGTATAATAAAGCATGTGGACATGGTAGAGATGTTCAAAAATATGTCTTCCCTTGTGTCTCCAAGCGACGCATCCTCACAGACTTACCAGTGTTGCGAGCGAGTCCTCAACATTAACCCAAGTATCACTCAGTTCATGCTTCCTCTTGGGATCAATATCAACATGGATGGAACAGCCCTTTATGAAATGGCTGCTGCAGTCTTCATCATGCAATTCAACGGCATCCCCATAAACTGAAGCAAGTTATTCACCATTGGGTGTGTTCCACTTTTATTTTTGTTTTTTAACTTTATGTCCCATTTGATATGGATTAGCATTGGTTTGACTAACAAGTTAAACCCAGCTGAAGTCACAGAGTTTAGATCAGGTTTGCAGATGCCTGCTAGTTCAGTATCAACACAGCTTTGTCATCCCTGTGTAGTCTGACCGCGGCAGTCGCCTCTGTGGGACAAGCAGGAATCCCAGCCACAGGAACAACCACCACTCTCTTCATTTTGACCATCATTGAGGTTCCTGCAAATCACGCTTCCCTCTTGCTGGCGATAGAACGGCTGATGTGAGCATAACCTCCTTTCTTGCACATTTAACATCACATAAAACAACATGAAAAAGTAGCTGTTTTACCATGTTCACTGTGTTTCCAGCGATCGCTGCAGTGGAGTTGTTAGCGTCCTGGGAGACTGTTTTGGTGTGGCACTGGTTGAACATCTCTCTACTGAAGAACTGTTGAAAATGAACGATGTAAGCAGTGACAGGTAAAGTCTTTTTTTCTTAAGCTCTTTTGATCCCGTCTAAAACACAATTAGTATCCGTCATGGGCTTGTCAGTGAAGTAATCTCTGATGGTGTCTGTGTACGTTTGACAAGAATAAAAATACATGTGCACGTTTCTGCCACAAAATAGCACGCACAGATTGAGGTTGAAGCCTCCGAGCCCAGGTGTCTCCAACCAGCAAGTCAAAATTCAGAATTATGAGAGATAGAGGAGGAAATCTAAGATGCTTCCACAACTTAGGAAAAAAACCCTATGTGGCTGTTTCTAGTTTTTCTTAACTAATATCTGAAATACCAGTTTTGTCTGACTCTTAATTTCCGAAACTGACATCAACTGATACCAATATTTTGGAGCAGGTTGTGCCAAACAAAAATATCTGAAAAATTATACGATACATCTCGTAAATGTGATCATTTAGAGTTGGAGGAGACATCGCTGAAGAAGTATAATGCATGATACCTGCATGTTGTGTGAAGGTTATGTCACTAAAGAAGGACAAACTGATTCCAATAAAAGCCAAGGATGCGTTTTAATGCTGACATAGACCGATAATCAGTTCGCTGATGATATCTCACAGCTCTACATTAATGTATATACAATCATTAATATAATGCTGTTGTTTTAATAAACTTTGTTTACGCAGTGTTGGAATGTGTTGTGTAACTTGTGATTTACAACTGTGTTTTTTTTTCTGTCATTCAGCCTTGTGACAGCTATCTGTGATCCAGATGACTTGCAGCAGCCACATGGTCCTCTCACATTAGAAAGAAAGCCGCTTCACACTTCCTGATTCTCTTCCAGGATATTAGAAAAGTATATTGTTATGTTTAAACAAGCTGCTCATTCAGTGTTGATAGGGTATATTTAGCTCAGTGGGTTCATTCAGGCGTGTATATAATTTAGCATTTGGTGTTAAAGACAGTCAGTGTATTTGCACACAATAAATATTTTAAAAATGTTTTATAAATCTTTATGACATAAATGTCTTTATCCATGTTTTATATCTGTTAATAAAGTATAATTTCAGTTCATTTGTTTTCATTTAATTTATTTTCCAGGTCACCTTTGAATTGAGAGAGCAGTCAACTCAGTTTTAGCCCAAAATCCACCGAATCTCGACTTTTTCTTTCTCTATTAGAGGGTCTCCAAAAAATGCTCTGCAGGAATTTATTCTTCGTAATTTCGTACGGACGTAATTTCCTAAATGATCAAATTTTTATTAAAAAAAATAAAGTCAACAGTTTGTGTCAGCATAGAAGTACATACTAAGTAATATGCAATACTAAAAACAAATGTCTGCAATATCAACAGCATGAATGACAACAAGACAATATTATAGGGAGGTATGATCCAGATTTTGGTTCAAATGACCAAATTATTTGTAGCCCTTTATTTGTGCACATCAGTGTTTCTGCTTGTTTGCCTGCATGCATTCATTCTCTGTAGCGCTTTGTCCAGTTAAGGTCAGTCTATCCCAGCAACCATCAGGCGAGAGCCGGGTACACCTGGACAGGTCTCCAGTCCATCACGGGGAAAAACCAGTTTCATTCCACAGTCACAGTTTGATTTTCCTGATTTTGTGAATGGAAGTTAAATGACTGACATGGATGCTTGATGAAGCTGTAATAACTTAGTTTTCAGGTAAATAAATAAGTTTTCTGTTTAAAACGTGAGAGACGGTATATAGCTGCTGTATGCAGATGTTGCAACAGAATTATTAGATCAAAATACATTTTATGTTTTTTATTCTCGTCAAGCAGAAACATTTCAGTCATTTTTGTCAAGAAATAATTGTTGTACTCTCATTTATTGCTGTTCACACAGGAATGTGTGACAGGAACTGGACAACACCTGTGTTGTGACACGGTGGGCTTTCTGCTCCATTGTGATGAGCAGAATTAAGGTGGGATCATATTATTATTATTATTATTATTATTATTATTATTATTATTATTATTATATTATTAATAATAATATAATGATAATGACAATAATAATAATATGATTATAATTAATAATGTCGTATTATTCATTAATAATGTTTCATTGTTATTATCATCATCCTCTATATTATCATCATTATCATTAATATGTTATTATTATTATCATTAACATTTATCATTATTATTACCATCATTATTACCGTTATTATTATGATTGTTATTATTATGTTATTTTTAATATTATTATTATTATTATTAATATTATCATGATGATATTATCATTATTATTAGTATTATTTCTATCAATATCTTATCAATATCATTACGTTATTATTATGATTAATAATATATTATTATTATCATCATTAATATTTTATTATTATCATTATATTATTAATATCATATTATTATTATTATCATCATTATTGTTATTATATTATTATTATCATATTATTTTTTTATTATCATTATTGTTATTATTATTATGATTATTATCATCACTATTATTGTTATTATTGCTAATTTATTATTATTATTATCATTTCGTGCTTGTATGTATCTTTAAAAAGAGGTGAAGTGTCAGTTGAAGGATCAGTGTCAAACACACACTACAAACCGGATGTACCCTCCCCAAACCAACACTCACACCTACTGGCCCTCTCTCCTGTCTTCCCTCTCTCCTGCCTTTCCTCTCTCCTCCTGCAACACCCCCAGGACCCACTGGGTTTCACTGTGGGCACCTCCACGGCTGAGGTCCGGGATCTCTGCAGGGTTCTAGGACAGAGACACAAACCAAGCTGTCCTAGAACCCTGCAGGAACCCTTCACAGAGCTGGAAGGATTTTAGCTTCAGGCTGCAAGATGGGGCCTATTTATACTGTTGGACACATACGTCATCGTTTATGTAATCTCTGACCACGCCCACACACCAGGACCCCTATTCTATACCAGGGGCGTGGCACCGAATACCACGCCCACACACCAGGACCCCTATTCTATACCAGGGGCGGGGCACCGAATACCACGCCCACAAAGGGGGCGGGGCTGTTTAGTGATTATTATTATTATTATTATTATTATTATATAATTTATATTTATTATTATTATTATTTAATGCTTGTATGTATCTTTAAAAAGAGGTGATGAGTCCGCTGAAGGATCAGGATCAAACACACACACAGATACATCACACTGGTCGGAATAAATACGTCATAAATGATGTCATAGAAAGATGATTATGGTTACCACGGTTACAAATGTAACCATGGCAACCAAAGAAAGTGCTGACAAGATGACATCATTGTCATGAAAGGTTAAGCCCCGCTGTTGTCATGGTTACATTATAACCCAGAGGAAGTTTGGTGACAGGAGACATATTTCCTAAAAATTCCAGACACAACAAAGTAAACAGGATGTGTTTTATTTGCACTTCCTTTCCCTCTGGAGCCAGGCCTGGGGGTGGGGTACGAGAGCGAGCGTCTGGATGCCGGGCCTTTGTCCTTGGGGCCCAGTTGGGCTCAGCCCAAAAGGATTACATGGGCCCCACCTCCCGTGGGTTCACCATATGCAGGAGATGCTTTAGGGGTCGGGTGCAGTGTGAGCTGGGCGCCAGCAAGAGGCGGGGACCCTGGCTGTCTGATCCCCGGTGGCAGAAACTGACTTTAGGGACATGGAATGTCACCTCTGGTGGGGAAGGAGCCCGAGGTTATTCGTGAGGTCGAGCGGTGCCGGCTAGATATAGTTGGACTCACCTCGATGCATGGCTTGGGCTCTGGAACCAGTTCCCTCGAGAGGGGCTGGACCTTCTTCACCTCTGGAGTTGCTCATGGTGAGAGGCACCGAGCAGGTGTGGGCGCTCTCATCAGCCCCTGGTTTGGTGGCCGCATGTTGGGGTTTATGTTGTGGACGAAAAGGTGGTTGGGTAGTTCGGGTGGGGGGACGGGTACTGACTGTTGTCTGTGCACTGCTGAACTCAAGCAAGTCCTCCAGTAAAAAAAATTTTCAAGTCCAGTTAACACAAAAGCACTGAGTCTTACATCTCTTTTGGGCTAAAGAGGTACATTACTCACATTCCTTGAGTTCAATCAACAGGATAGTAAGACTTAAGTAAAGTATACAATAGTAATTTGAGTAAGAACAGAAATTAATTTTTAGAGTGCATGAATGCAGACATGAATGCAAGTAGGTTAGATGGAGCACTGAGGACCCGAGCAGACATCGTCCGCTGCCACCGAGTCAGATCTTTGGGAGGTTTTTTCTGTCAGCATCTTGCAATCAGCATAGTCTGAAGACCAGTCCAGCCTGCTGATCGTTGCCAGATTGTTGATGGTTTGCGTGCTTGCCAGTGTGCGGGCTACCATGTCTGATTGCCGGACATGTAGCCTATAAAAAACAAAGAAAGAAAAAGAAAACAAAGCAGCGTGCAGCACGGTCATGATGTTACGTCAGTCTGGAGGGGAGGATGTGTCACATTGTGTATCCATGACGTTGGGTCGTGTTTACATGTACCAAATGCATTATTTCACTACAATCAAACAACAACGAAACCTTTAAACACTATTTAAAGTAAACTAAAGAGTGAAAAGAAGTGCAAATAAAACACATCCTGTTTACTTTGTTGTGTTTGGAATTTTTAGGAAATATGTCTCCTGTCACCAAACTTCCTCTGGGTTATAATGTAACCATGACAACAGCGGGGCTTAACCTTTCATGACAATGATGTCATCTTGTCAGGAGACTTTGTTTGGTTGCCATGATTACATTTGTAACCGTGGTAACCATAATCATCTTTTTATGACATCATTTATGACGTATTTATTCCGACCAGTGTGATGTATCTGTGTGTGTGTTTGATCCTGATCCTTCAGCTGACTCATCACCTCTTTTTAGAGATACATACAAGCACGAAATGATTATAATAATAATAATAATACACTCTCAAAAATACAAGAGGTACAAGATAAGGACATTTCTGTACCTATAGGTACATTTTAAAGAAATGTTCTCTCAAAAGTACAATACTGGACTTTAAGAGACCAGAAGCACACCTTCAGAGTATGAAAAAGGGTTCAAAGTGACATAAAGTACAAATTTGTTCCATTTTTTTTCCTTTTTTCTTTCTTTTTTTTTTTAACCCCAATTTATATTAAAAGTTCAACCTCACCTACATTAGTCAAACATACACAATGGTGATCACAATAGTTACTTATTGGAGTTTAAGGGCAAAAATGCCCCCATGACTAGACAAGAATTATCAAAGTAATGTGGGTTGTTTTGTCATGTTTGATACAGGTATCCAACCCACTCAGACTACATCCAGGTCATTAAAGCACTGATTGTGAAGTATCCATTTTTAAGGGACGTACATGGAAATGGTTACGTAAGTACTTCCTCTTGTTTCTTCTTTAAAAAATGACATATTAACACACAGTATGCAAAATTAATTATATCCATTTGGTCCGACTAGCATACCTGGCACAGTCAACTCAAGAGAAAATTCAAAGCAGAACGGGCTCCACTAATCAGCAACGACGAAGTAAAACGGGTCAAAGAGAAGTTTGGACAAGCAAGGAATCTAAAGACCACAGAAGAATCCACATCTTCACGTCCTAAACGACTGAAGCCATCTCTAGTAAGTCCTCACGCTCAGCCTCTCAAGGGCGAAGGCAACTCATTTAGTCATACTGTATCACATGAATAATCATGAGATATCTTCTTTGATGAAGGAATCGTGCATCATGGGGGAAGATGCTGCTTCAGTTGAGGCTCGTATCAAGGTGCTGCTTGATCAGTACAAAAGGCTACACCCTGACATGACGCTGGTGAAAGACCACATGATGAAAACCTTTGCATGGAGACGAGGAGAAATAGCAGAAGGAATGTCTACTGAGGATCTCTTACAGAGATATCCATTCCTACGGACATCTGCAGGGGTAAGATCTGTTTAGCTGATTAGGATGCAACTAATGATTATTTTCATTGTCAGTTAACCTGTTGATTATTTTCTGCATTCATTGATTACTTAAGCTTTTCATAATCTTGTTCAATTTTCCCCAAGTCTTGCTTGTAGCGGATGTGAGCCCCTTGCAGTAATTTTCATTATCATATAAGCTGATGCCTATTTACCTGATTAAGCCATCGCTTGTTTTGGTTTATAAAATGTCCCAATTGCCATAATTTAGAAGTTGGTATGGATGAACAATTGCTTTTTACTTTTAAAAAATCTCAAACTCTTTGTCAAAATACTTGGAAATGAAATACTCAAGTATTCCATTAACTGTTGCAGCTTTAAATCTGATGCCAACTTGAGCAATGGATGGGATAAATGAAGGCACTTGAAATTTATCCCAGGCTGCATGTTAAACTTGAGAAAGTTTGTTTAAAATCTTTATAAAATGTTTTGTCTATTTGACTTAAATTTTCAGCTGTGCAATGAGGTTGATGCTTTGCATCCCTCTGCAGTCAACCTCTGCCAACACTTCAGAGAGAACTTCACCTGTGTTCTTTCAAATATTCTTAAACTCATCAAGGATTTGCCACTAAAGAAAATCTACATGGAGGCAAGAGAGGACGCACTGGCTGAAGACATTACAGGTGAGGATTTGAACACATGCAAATAGTCAGTTTTGCTCCATAATCTTGTAATTTGTGTGAAGTCTCTTCTAAAGAGAATAGCAACAGTTGCACAGAACTATCATAGCATGTATAATGCAACATTATTCTAATGTCTTTAGTTTCTTTCATGACCCAATGTACCGCTGAGACTTTAATGCAGTAGCCTGTCTGTGGAAATTTGCACAATGTTATTAGTTGAAATTTGGTGAAGCGTACTCACAGTAATACCATCTGTATGACATAGGAATTGACTTCAAGGGGGGACTTCTCCTCCTGCCATCAATTTTCAAAGAGAAAATAGAAGATTTCATCATCCTTGGAGAGGTAAATACCTGATGCCATGCTTGGCCACAAGTTAATGTTCTTTTGGATCAGTGTGCATTTCTCATCAGTTCTAACATTTTATATACATATACCATCATTTTTTCCCCTCTTATGTAGAATAATCCTCTAAGCCCATACCCAACCATTCAAATGAAGGACCGGGATTGGAAAACTGCCTTCTCCAGACAATGTCACCGTGTTGTGACAGTTGAAGGAATTGAGGTTTGTTCCTGCAGTTCACTGGATGAAGCCTACATCGCAGCTTTCTGCACATTCTTTCTGTTCAACATGACTTATTCTGCATACCTCAGAAAGACGCTGATGTTTCTTCAGAGTTGGATTGCAAACATCATTGAGCAGGGAGACAAACCCTGCCAGTAACTGTCACTCGAGTGCTCAACCACCTTTACTGAACATGCCTGGACCACAAAAATGTTCCAAAAGGACCTTTACACTTCAGAAACTGATTCAGCATGTTGGACTTGTACATGCCCATGAACCTCACTTCAGCATAACCTGTAGGATAAGTAACTGCCAGTCAGCTTTTTCCAAGTAGCATTCTTTTAGGCGGCATGTTTATCGAAAACACAAAGACACTTTTTCAAATTGCTCCAAGGTAACGGAAGAACATTTCAAAGAACACACAAACACAGAAGTTGAACACACACACAGAGTTCAACAACCCACACCACCCAGTATGGACAGCTTACTTGAGAATTTAAGAGACCATTTGTTTAGCTTTATTATAAAAATAATCTGTCCATCTCTGTCCAGTAAGATATTGTTGTTGATAAGTTTTTGTTGTGTTTCTTTAAAGAAAACTACGACTCATTTATTTCATATCATTTGGATAAGAATGGTTTCCACATCACTGATTGTCCAGAACTTGAGCAGGTTTTGTCAACCTCAGACTTTTTCCAGAAAGCAGGTGATTTAATTCGGTCACCATTCATGATAAAAGAACACTGCAAATCCAAAATGAACATGACAGAACCCATCAGTTACACAGTAAGAGACAATTCAGGAATGGAAATGGGTAGTTACTCTTATGTTCCAATCACACCAGTATTAAAAAGCTATTGTCAGGTGGAGGATGTGTGGGATCAGATAGTTTTGCAGAACCACAGAAACCAAGATGAGGATGTTCTTACAGATTACAGTGATGGCATGTATTTTAAAGAGCATTCATTTTTCCAAGATCACCCTCAAGCTCTCAGGCTTCATTTTTACGAGGATGAGTTTGAAATTGTAAACCCACTTGGTGCTAAAAGAAATAAATACAAAATCTGTGCTTTTTATTATACAGTAGGGAATATGAGTGTAAAATATCGCTCAAAGTTGAGTCACATTCATTTAGCTTTGATGGTTTGCCATTCACATTTAAAAGAATGTGGGCTTGACACTGTACTACAACCCCTAATCGCTGACCTGGAGATGCTATCCACAGAGGGTTTCACTATCTGTCTTGATGAAGTAGAGCACACAATTCTTGCTGCGTTAGCAACAATTTCATGTGACAACCTCTCTGCTCATATGATTGGACGGTTTTCAATGTCTTTCAATACTGGCCCAATATGTCCTTTTTGTATGGCCTCACATTCAGAGATACAACAAAAGTTTTGTGAGGACAGTTATGTTCTTAGAACAACTGAAGTACATAAATACCACATAGACTGTGTGAAAAATGACAAAGACAGTGCTGCTTTGTACGGTGTCTATGGTAATTGTACATTTGATGCACTGTCTTACTTTGATGTGACAAAGTGTCTTCCCCCGGATGTAATGCATGACTTGCTGGAGGGAGTTATCCCTCTGGTAGTGAAGCTCATCATTTGTAAAGCTCATAATGAAAAGCACATAACCATAGCTGAAATCAACGATCAGCTGAAACATGTAAATATTGGGAAGACCGACACACCAAACAAACCAATCCCACTGGTCCCACTAAAAATTCTAACATAGTAGGATCTGCCAGTCAAAAATGGTGCCTATTCAGGCTTTTTCCTTTTTTAATGGCTCACCATATTCCACCTGGTAGTCCATATTGGGATGTGTTCTTACTGTGTTCAGATATTGTGGGTATCATAATGGCTCCCAAAATAAGAAAAGATGAACTTGCTCTTTTGAGCTTACTGATTCAAGAATTCCTTGAGAAAACTACTGAAGTCTTTGGAAAGGTTTTAACACCAAATTGCCACTACCTTATTCACTGTCCTAGACTAATATTGATGTATGGTCCTCTTCGCCTTTTGTGGTGTATGAGATACGAAGGCAAGCATCAGTATTTCAAAAATATAGCCAGCAAATGCAGGAACTTTGTAAACATTACTGCAACTCTCTTTGAAGTCCAGAATAGGTTGTCGCTGGGGGGGTACACTAATAAGTACCCTTTTGTACCATTTTAAATGGGAACATTTCTGTACTATAGTTTGAAGACACATTTATGTCTTGCAGGGTACATAATTGTACTTTAAGTGGTACAACTTGATATGGTACAAAGATAGACCAGAACTGAAGGGTACAGAAATGTCTCTCAGGAGTACACCCCCAGCGACAAACATTTGTACCTTTTTAGATACAAACTGGTACCTCTATTTTTGAGTGTGTAATATATTAATAATCATAACAATAATAATGGTTATAATGATAAATAAATAATATAATAATAATAATGATAATGTAAAAAATAATATAATGATAATATATTAATAATAATGATAATATAATGATTTATTAATCATAATAATAATGGTAATGATAAGATATGATTAAAGATAGAAATAGTAATAAAATTAAAAATAATATAATATAATAATGGTAATAATAATGATAAAATATTAATGATAATAAAATATTAATGCTAATAATGATAATATTAAGGATAATAATGAAACATGAATGAATAATACAATATTAATAATATTAATGTTATTATGATTATTATTATTATGATTAATAATAATAATAAAAAATTATATTATAATAATAATGTTATTGTTATCATTGCTTTTATTTTTATTAATAATAATAATAATAATAATAATAATAATCATCATCATAATATAATAATGATATTATCCCACCTTAATTCTGCTCGTCACAGTGGAGCAGAAAGCCCACCGTGTCACAACACAGGTGTTGTCCAGTTGGGAATGTCATTAAAAAAACAATAACTTTAAAAAGTCATGAAGCATGTCATGTGCAGTACATGCATCTTACACCTTGACTCATACTAATTGTTTCTCTTGCTGCTGTTTATTTATTCATGCATTCCTCTGTCCATCACTCTGTTCATCTAATCATTGAATTTTTTTGGGAAGAAAATAAGTTACATTTAGCAGGTTTCACCTTCAGGTTAGCCTGTTGCAATTTGGTTAGAACTTCATCCAACCGAGCCAGATGTTCCTGAAATGTACGACCAAATACAATAATGTCATCTAGGTAGACCAAACAAGTCGCCCACTGCAAGTCCGCCAACACTAGATCCATCAACCTCTGAAAGGTACCAGGGCTGTTACACAAACCAAAGCTCAGCACATTGAACTCAAAAAGACCTTGCTGTGTTATAAAAGCAGTCTTTTGTTTTTCTTTGGGATCTACTTTGACTTGCCAGTAACCACTTGCCAAGTCAAGTGTCGAAAACCAACATGCTTTACTCAAGCAGTCAAGAGCATCATCGATGTGAGGAAGAGGATAGGCATCTTTTCGTGTTACTTCATTTAACTTGCGAGAATGCAAAAGCGCAAACCACCATCTCGTTTACGAACCAAAACAACTGGGGCTGCCCAGGGGCTGTGAGAAGGCTGCACAATATCATTATCTAACATTTGTTTGAGATGGTCGGACACCTCCTGTTGTAAATGAAGAGGGACTCTGCGAGGGGGTAACTTGACAGGTGTACCTGTATCAATCTGATGTAAGGTAAGATGGGTCCTCCCCAAGTCGTGATCACCCATACTAAAAACTGACAGGTTACGCAACAGCAGGTCCCGAATAGCAGCCATCTCCTGTACCTCAAAACCTTTTTGATGGAGTCCCAACTGTGTTAACAAGATGTCCACTGACCATTGTCTAGATGAATCATGGGGACCTTGTGTTTCACCCAAATGTTCAGCCTTATTTGCAACTTCAATATCTGTATGCAACAAACCCAGTTTCATCCCTTCTTTTAGGGTAAGAGCTTCATTAGTCACATTTATCACCCTGATCGGCACTGAACCCTGGTCCGCTTTACAAACCACTCGAGCCACCATAACATTACAGTGACCAGGTCCAAAAACAGAATCTGTTTTTCCAGTGATAAATGTTTCACTTCGGGGGGGCAGGTGTATCACTGTATCAGTGGGGACTGTCACCATTTTGGGTGTATTCATGTCAGCTGGTACCAAGACAGGCAACAACTTGCCCATTACTTTGCATTCTTTTTTTTTTTTTTCCAAAATCCAACACCACCCCATATTTGCACAGAAAGTCAAAACCAAGAAGGATCTCCTGGGAGGGCACATCAGCTACCAAAAAGTCTGCAACCAAGGCCAGCGAATCAAGCTGACAGACTATCTGCCACCTCCCCAAGATCACCATCCCCCCACCATTGGCAGCAGCCACGTCCCCCGTATACTCTGTTAACTCAGATCCCCCCTTTGTCATGTCCAACCACAAACTCTTTGGGATGACCGAGAGATTTGCTCCACTATCTACCAACAGCAGGGTTTCAACTCCCCCCACTTTCCCCTTGATGTACCCTGCACCACCATGTCTAACAGCCGACGCCACCGATGTCCTAGTAGAATTGGGGGCAGGCAGTTGGCCTGCTGTACCTGCCCCCTCTAGTTTCCCGATAAATAAGGGCAATCTTGCCTCCGATGTCTCGTACAACCACATTCCCAACAACCCCCAGCTGTACCTTGGGATCTGTAGTTCTTGGAACCAATGATTAGTGCTCTCACTGAGCCCTTACTAGGCTCAGCGGGACCTGCTGGGGCCTGGGCTAATTGCAGGCTTTTGACAGCAGACTGCAAACTGAACCTCCTGTCTTAACTCCTCCACCATCCCCAACAACACCCCCATCTGCTCATCACTGCTGGATTTAACTACTGACACCCCCATGACTTTGGACTCTGGGATAACATGAGTTTGCTCCAAATTCCTTAACAGCTCCATTTCAGAAGACAAATTAATAGCTTCTTCCAAGGTTTTAGGTTTTGCTGCCCTCAAATTTATCCAAAATCTCCTGTGGCAACATGCAAAATAAACTGATCTCTTGCCAACATGTCACGAGTTATCTCATCTGCAGTGGGATATGCTCCTGCCGCCAGCCGCCTCAAAGCATTCCCAAATTCCCTAGCACTTTCACTGGGCTGCCGGCGTCTAGCTGTGAAACTAGCTCTACTCCAGTCATCACAGTCAGAAGGTTAAAAAACGAGTCAGCGCCAATTTCAACAGCCCATAATTACGTTTTGCTTCTGCTGGCAGCCCACTGTACATATCTCTGGCATGCCCTGACAACAGTGACATAAACTTCAGTTTAAGTCCTTCATCCCATTCATTAACCTCCGCAGCCAGCTCAAATTGCTCCGCCCAGTCAGACCATGCGCGCCCAACTGCTGTGAATGTCTCCGGCATAAAAAATAGGCCAACCTGTGCTGCCCTCATGGCCTGCGGTGTATTTTGACCACTACTAGACCCATTAGTGGATGCAACCACATTCTCAGGTCCACCTAATGGTTGACCCCCTTCTGCCTCAGACATTATCAAGAAATTACTCTAATGCTCTAACAAGGGAGAACAAGATCCTACCGCTGCCACCAGTGCAATGTTCCTGCACTTAGGCAGAGGTCCCGTGGGAATGAATAAGGAGGCAAAAAGGTAATACGAACACAACCTTTATTTTGTACAGTTCATAAGGCAACTAGTCTCAGATCTGTATGGGATTCGATGGTCAGATAGCAGTTTGTATTTGAGCCAGTCACTTGCTCCCTTTAGTGCACGGCCACAATGGGAGGAGCCACAAGGCAACGCCTCAAGCCCCCCACTCCACAATGCAGCAATACAACAGAAGGTCCCCACTTTTACACCCACACAGCAAATTCACCAATACGGAGGGAACTCTTAGGACCCACCCACAGGGTCTGAGTTTTGGCGCTGGTCCATCGCAATCAGCTATCACAAACAGATGCCGGCCCAGCGCAATGAGGCCTCCGCTGACGGCAGGAGTACCTCTCCTCTGGCTGGGGAGTGGAAGAGCGTGCTCCTATGTATTCCCCTGACTCCTCCTATCCCTGCCTGGATGGTGAACTCACCCTACAGCCCGCTAACTGTCTTCGCCGCCGGCAGCCCTATACAGCTGCGATCGGCACCCTCCCACCAGGCCCACTAAGCACTAGATGGTTGCTTGGCTGGGTAATCACCCGATAGCAGTCACCAAGCTCCTCTCCCCAGAACACTACCCCAGGTGCTGCCACTCGCCTAATCAACAGAGCTGCTCCGACTCACCTAATCACCAGAGCAGCTCCCACTCACTACATTATTACAGCTTCATCAAGCATCCATGTCAGTAATTTAACTTCCATTCACAAAATCAGGAAAATCAAACTGTGACTGTGGAATGAAACTGGTTTTTCCCCGTGATGGACTGGAGACCTGTCCAGGTGTACCCGGCTCTCGCCTGATGGTTGCTGGGATAGACTGACCTTAACTGGACAAAGCGCCACAGAGAATGAATGCATGCAGGCAAACAAGCACGAATGCAGACATGAATGCAAGTAGGTTAGATGGAGCACTGAGGACCCGAGCAGACATCGTCCGCTGCCACCGAGGGACCAAGGGACTGATTAAAACAGGCTTCAGCTGGGAGACATGGAATGATGGATAGATCTTCATAGAAGAGGGCAACCGCAGCTTCACCACCATGGGAATGATGTCCTCCAAAACCTCAAAGGGTCAGAGAAACCTGGGAGACAGTTTCCGAGACTCAGTCCGTAATGGAATGTTTTTAGACGATAACCAGACCTTCTGACCTGGAGCGTATGCGGGAGCTGGGGTCCTGCGCCAGTCTGCCATGTGCTTGTTCCTTTCAGTCGTTCGAACTAGTGCTGCCTTAGCGGATCTCTAGACTCTGCGGCATCGCCTCAGATGATGAAGCACAGAAGGGACAGCAATCTCATATTCGTGAATGGGGAAGAGCGGCGGTGAATATCCTAGAGAAGCCTCGAATGGAGAGAGACCTGTGGCTGAAGAAACATGAGAGTTATGAGCATATTCTATCCAGCATAGATGGTTGCTCCAGGTAGGAGGATTCTCAGCTGCAACGCATCGCAAGGCTGACTTCAGTTCCTGATTCAGCCGCTCAGCCTGGGCGTTGTTCTGTGGGTGGTAACCAGAACTGAGACTGACAGACGCACCCAAAGCTTTGCAGAAAGCCTTCCATACACGAAAGATGAATTGAGGACCACGGTCCGAGACAATATCTGTGGGAATTCCATGGAGATGGAAAACATGCTGAGAGATAAGCGCAGCCGTCTCTAAGGCAGTGGGCAACTTGGGAATAGCAACAAAATGAGCTGCCTTAGAGAACCGGTCGACAATGGTTAGGATTGTTGAGTTACCTCGGGAAGGGGGCAGGCCGGTGACAAAATCCAATGCAATGTGGGGCCAAGGCCTTCCAGGCACTGGGAGGGGACGAAGAAGTCCGGCTGGGGCCCGATTGGATGTTTTACTACGTGCACAGGTCGGACAGGCAGCCACATATTCTTTTACATCCCTGTCCATAGTGGGCCACCAAAAGTGTCTTCGGATGAGTGACATGGTCCGTGCTGCGCCAGGGTGGCAAGCAATTCGAGAGGCGTGCCCCCCCTGGATTACCTGGGAGCGAACATTATTGGGTACATACAATAGATTTGGTGGGCCCGTACCTGGATCCGGGTTGTTTTGAAGGGCATCTCTAACAGCTTCCTCCAGCTACCTCCCAGGTCACAGCAGCCACCAAACATGAAGCAGGCAGTATAGAGTCCAGGTCCTCTGAAGTGTCATCAGGGCTAAACTGCCGGGACAGGGCATCCGGTTTGATATTCTTGGTACCTGAAGGTGATACAGAAGTTAAAACAACCAAAAAACAGAGACCATCTGGCCTGCTGGGGGTTCAGTCTCTTGGCTGACTGAATATATTCCAGATTCCTATGATCTGTCCAGACAATGAAAGATAATTCTGTCTCCTCCAGCCAATGTCTCCATTCCTCAAGAGCCAACTTGACTGCCAACAATTTACGGTCTCCCACATCATAATTCCTCTCTGCTGGAGAGAGATGACGAGAGAAGAAGGCACATGGATGAAGCTGGCCTGACCCCGGTGATCTCTTAAACAGGATTGCTCCAACACTATTGTCTGAAGCATCTACCTCCACCACAAATTGACGTGATGGATCTGGTTGTTGGAACACAGGGGCTGAGGCGAACCGGACCTTAAGTTCCTGGAAGGCCCTTTCAGCATCCACAGACCACTGAAAAGGAGACTTGGGTGAAGTGAGCTTGGTTAGGGGTGACACAACTTGACTGAAGTTCCGAATAAATCTACGATAGAAGTTGACAAATCCAATGAAGCGTTGCAACTACTTCACAGACTCAGGCTTTGGCCAATCCAAAACTGCTTGTACCTTCTCTGGGTCAGTCTTCATCTGCCCACTCTGGAAAATGTATCCCAAAAAGCCGATGGAGCTCGAGTGGAATTCGCACTTCTCTGCCTTTACATAGTTTATTTTCTAGTAGTCTCTGGATTACCATCCGGACATGGGAAATGTGTTCTGACAGATTCTTTGAAAAAATGAGGAAATCATCCAGGTACACGAAGACAAACCGGTTAAGAAAATCTCGGAGAACGTCATTCACCAGGGCTTGGAAAACCGCCGGGGCATTGGTGAGACCAACAGGCATCACAACATATTCAAAGTGACCCAGGGGAGTGTTAAAAGCCGTTTTCCACTCATCCCCTTCCTTGACTCGAACCAGGTGGTAAGCACTCCGTAGATCAAGCTTGGTGAAGACGGTAGAACCTGAGAGGGCATCAAAGGCGTAATCAATCAGAGGCAGAGGGTATTTATTTCGGACAGTGATCTTATTCAAACCCCGATAATCAATACAAGGTCTAAGCGTCTTGTCCTTCTTTGACACAAAGAAGAAACCTGCTCCCAGTGGTGAAGAAGACGGTCTTATTATGCCAGAGGTAAGTGAGTCATTGATGTGTTTTTCCATGGCCTGTCTCTCATGTCTGGAAATGTTATACAAATGGCAACTAGGTAAAGGAGCCCCAGGCAAGATGTCAATGGCACAATCATAAGGTCTATGAGGAGGCAACTTCAGCCAAATCATGGCACTCAGAAGGGACAGCAGACAAGTCAGGAATCTCACTCTTACTGCATGGAGTCGAGGTGGATGGCACAGCCACCCTCAAGCAAGACTGGTAACATTTAGAACTCCAGCTGGAAATGGATCCGTTCTCCCAGTTAATGTGTGGGTTGTGGAGTGACAACCAGGGATGTCCTAGTACCAGGGGGGGGAGTCAGATGCACGGATTAACTTAAACTCAATAAACTCGACTTGCCCGACAACTTCAACAAACAGGGATGGTGTTGTGAGTTACCTGCGCTAATAGTCGACCATCCAAAGCTTTAGCGGTCATGGGATGAGGTAGAGGCATCAAGGGTATCCCTGCCCTCTCAGCCAATTGTGCATCCAGGAAATTGGCTTCGGCACCAGAATCAATCAAGGCTAGAACTGTGAGAGTGTGATCATGGCAAGTAAGGGTTGCTTCAATCTGTGTCTTGGTTGGGATCTCCGGGGATATCTTTATGCTGCTCGTCAGTACCCCGACATTCACTGACGAGCCCCGTCTTTTGGGCGAATGGGACAGGCATCACGAAAATGGCCCAATCGACCACAGTAAAAGCACTCACCCGACTGTAACCGCTTCTGCCGTTCAGCCTGAGTGAGACGGGCATAATTGCATGGGCTCCTCAGCGTTGGCAACAGTAGATGGGCAATTCTGGGAGGGTAAAGGACTGGGAGTTTGTAATTGTCCCAGATGAGGACAAGTGGGCTCCTCTTCGCTCCGTCTGCCTCTCACGGAGACGATTATCGATCTTGATGGTCAGAGAGATTAACTCGTCCAGGGAGGTCTCGAGTTGCCAACTCATGCTTCAGGGTCTCAGACAAACAGCTCAAAAAATGGTCAACTAAAGCCTCGGGATTCCATTTGGAGTCTGCTGCCAGAGTTTGGAACTCAACCAAGAACTCAGCCACACTCAATGCTCCCTGACGTAAGGACATGAGTTTCTTGGCTGCCTCTCGACCACGTACGGGGTTATCAAAAACCCTTCTCATCTCCTCCGAGAATTCACTATAGGTTAAACTACTGAGAGGTGAAGTTCCTAGATATGCCTAAGCCCAGGTTAAAGCCCGGGAATCCAGTAATCCTATGGTATATGAAATATTGGATCTGTCAGACGAGTAAGTGTATGGTTTTTGGTCAGACACAAGTGAACACTGTAAGAGGAATCCCCTACATTTACCTAAATCCCCAGATAATGGTTTGGGGTCCGGGATACGAATCTCTCGGTTGGGAGTGAGCTGTGGTTGTCCAGAGACAGACGCTGAAGTAGTCGGTGTAGAAGTAGAAGTCTGAGATAACTGGTTAAGCATGGTTGTCATTTGATCTGTTATGTCATTCAGCTGGGATTGCATGGCTTGCTGCATATCATCCAGAGATCTGAGTATTTGAGCATGTTGGCCCAGAAGATTACCCTGAGAGGAGACAGCAAAAAACAGTTCATTACCAGCTTCTGGTCTCTGGGCATCCATGGCAGTTTGATCCACTGGGTCCATCTTTGTGGCTGGATCCTTCTGTCACAAAAGATAATGAACCCACGGAACAGGTTAGCAGTTTTAACTGTTTAATTGAGCAATCACCAAATAGACCAGATGGCTGACGTCCGAGGTACTTGGCAGAATCTGGGGAGGCAGGGAATGATCCAGGCAGGCAGACAGGACTGACTGGGAGATGGTCTGAGCTGGCAAGGCAGGCAAGGCAGGGCTGTGGATTGTCTCAGGTGAGGTTTACACCTAGAAGAGGCAACGATCCAGCGTCGACTGGTGAACAGCTTGGGGCTTATAAGCAGGTGAGGAGCATGATCCCGATTCTGCTCAGCTGTGCAGTCTTCACCACAGGCCATGCCTCTGCCAGACACCACAGAGAGCTACACCCAGCTTGGAAATCCATGACACGGTCATGATGTTACGTCAGTCTGGAGGGGATTGCCAAGAGAGGCTGCCACAACTCCAGGATCAAGTCATACCTCGGAGTTAGTGGCTGTGAATGGCACTTCAACCCCCCACATACTTCACACATGGGCGGATCTTGGGAGCGTATGATTGGAGTTTGCCGGCGGATTTTAGACACGATGCTGCTGCAGCATGGAAACAGAAAACTCACTCATGATGTCTTAGTTACATTTATGGCGTAAGTCACTGCAGTCGTCAACGCAAGACCACTCACAACAGTCTCCACCGATTCTGAGCATCCTGAGATTCTCACTCCTGCCACGCTGCTTACTCAAAAGGTGGGGGTTCCCCCAGCTGCTCCAGGTCAGTTTAGCAACCATGACCTGTTCAGAGCACAATGGAGACAAGTGCAGCACTTAGCTAACGTCTTCTGGGGGCGATGGAGGAGAGAATACCTAAGTGGACTGCAGGTGCGCCCCAAGTGGAGGGTGCAAAAACCAAACCTCCAGGTTGGAGATGTCGTGTTGCTCAGAAATGGGGAGGAGAAGAGAAATCATTGGCCTCTTGGGTTGGTCACAAAGACCTTTCCCAGTCAAGATGGGAGGGTTAGGAAGATTGATGCCAAGATCATTCGCCATATCGTCATATCCTTTTGAACTATGAGCGAGATTTAGCTATTATGACATCTTTCTAATGTCAGGCAGGGAGTGTTCTGTCTCTGTCATGAGTTCTGTCATTATGTTTACCTTTTTGATTGACTCTAAGTCACGTTGATGTTTGTTTCCTGTATTATTTTGAAAGGGTGCCTTTTTGGCGTATGGTAGCCTGTATATAGTGCATTTCATGGAGAACATTGCTGCCTGCTGGCCATACTATGTAAATAGCAGCGAAACATCTTTTAGTGTCTAAAAGTTCTCAAAGACTCCGTGAGAGCAGTCAGCAGTTACGTTTTCTACAGCTCCTTGCATCTAAGTCGCTTGAAAAGGCATGATCTGTAAGTCTGTCCAACTGGTATGATAATTCATCTTACACAGGAAAACGGTTGTCTTAAGTTTATGTTTGGGAATGTAGATTGTATTTCATTTTAGGAAGCTGGTTGTTAGCTAGTTGCTCTCTTAACTTGGGATTCATAAGCATGGAAGATCTGTGTGTTCTCTTCATACAGTTGAATGGTGATTATGTGTACTTTATTTTTCTGTATTGCAGTTTTACAAAATCAATCCAAATAAGGATGTGGTGCGTTGGTAAAAGCTCTGAAGAATGTGATCGGCTCCTGAGTGATAACTGAAGCCATAATTGTTTAGCTCTCTGGATAAGCTAAATGGCTATGTTTGGCTGAGGGCAGAAAAGGTAATAATAACGATAAAATATTATTATTGATAATAATATTAATAATAAAAATCATAATATAATGATATAAAAAAATAATAATATAATGATAAAAATTAATATATTAACAATAATAATAATAATAATAATAATAATAATAATAACAATAACAATTGTTATTATTCATGTCATCAGTATATACCTCTCATAATAATAATACAATATTAATGATTATAATGATGATAATAATAATGAAACAGTATTAATGAATAATACGATATTAATGGTAATAAGAATAATAATAACAACGTTATTGTTATCATTGTTATTATTATTATTATTATTATTATTATTAATAATAATAATAATAATAATAATAATAATGATAGTAACTTCCATTCACAAAATCAGGAAAATCAAACTGTGACTGTGGAATGAAACTGGTTTTTCCCCGTGATGGACTGGAGACCTGTCCAGGTGTCAGTCTATCCCAGCAAGGTGGTTGCTGGGATAGACTGACCTTAACTGGACAAAGCGCTACAGAGAATGAATGCATGCAGGCAAACAAGCATAAATGCAGACATGAATGCAAGTAGGTTAGATGGAGCACTGAGGACCCGAGCAGACATCGTCCGCTGCCACCGAGTCAGATCTTTGGGAGGTTTTTTCTGTCAGCATCTGGCAATCAGCATAGTCTGAAGACCAGTCCAGCCTGCTGATCGTCGCCAGATTATTTATGGTTTGCGTGCTTGCCAGTGTGCGGGCTACCATGTCTGATTGCCGGACATGTAGCCTATAAAAAACAAAGAAAGAAAAAGAAAACAAAGCAGCGTGCAGCACGGTCATGATGTTACGTCAGTCTGGAGGGGAGGATGTGTCACATTGTGTATCCATGACTTTGGGTCGTTTTTATATGTATCAAATGCATTATTTCACTAGAATCAAACAAAAACAAAACAACCTTTAAACACTATTTAAAGTAAACTAAAGAGTGAAAAGAAGTGCAAATAAAACACATCCTGTTTACTTTGTTGTGTTTGGAATTTTTAGGAAATATGTCTCCTGTCACCAAACTTCCTCTGGGTTATAATGTAACCATGACAACAGCGGGGCTTAACCTTTCATGACAATGATGTCATCTTGTCAGGAGACTTTGTTTGGTTGCCATGATTACATTTGTAACCATGGTAACCATAATCATCTTTTTATGACATCATTTATGACATATTTTCTTCCGACCAGTGTGATGTATCTGTGTGTGTGTTTGATCCTGATCCTTCAGCTGACTCATCACCTCTTTTTAAAGATGCATACAAGCATGAAATAATAATGATAATAATAATAAATATTAATTATATAATAAAAATATAATATTAATAATAATCACTAAAAAGCCCCGCCCCCTTGTGGGCGTGGTATTCGGTGCCACGCCCCTGGAATAGAATAGGGGTCCTGGTGTGTGGGCGTGGTCAGAAATTACATAAACGATGACGTATGTGGCCAACAGTATAAATAGACCCCATCTTGCATCCTGAAGCTAAAATCCTTCCAGCTCTGTGAAGGGTTCCTGCAGGGTTCTAGTACAGAGACACACACCAAGCTGTCCTAGAACCCTGCAGAGATCCCGGACCTCAGCCGTGGAGGTGCCCGCAGTGAAACCCAGTGGGTCCTGGGGGTGTTGCAGGAGGAGAGAGGAAAGGCAGGAGAGAGGGAAGGCAGGAGAGAGGGCCAGTAGGTGTGAGTGTTGGTTTGGGGAGGGTACATCCGGTTTGTAGTGTGTGTTTGATACTGATCCTTCAACTGACACATCACCTCTTTTTAAAGATGCATACAAGCACGAAATGATAATAATAATAATAATAATAATAATAATAATAATAATAATAATAATAATAATAATAATAATGATAATATATTAACAATAATAACAATAATGATAATAATAATAATAATAATAATAGTGATGATGATGATGATGATGATAATAATATATTAACAATAATAATAATAATAATAATAATAATAATAATAATAATAATAAAAATAATGATATTAATAATAATAATACTAAAATATATAATGATAATAATGATGATAATATTAAGGATGATAATAATAATGACACATTGTTATTGAATAATACAATATTATTAATGATAATAATAGAAATAATATTGTTATCATTGTTATTTTTGATCGTCGCCAGATTGTTGATGGTTTGCGTGCTTGCCAGTGTGCAGGCTACCATGTCTGATTGCCGGACACACTGTTAAAAAAAATCTGTAAAAAAAATACAGTAAAAAAAACTATGAAATAGCAACAGTAAAAAACTAACTATCAAAATTGTTTAACACCGTAGTAAATGCACAGAATCTTACAGAAGAGATCAGTCTTGACCATAAATTGTACAGGTCTATGGTCAGGACTGCGGTCAAGAACGGGAGAGACCATCTTTACAAGTGTGGGGGTCTGGGTCCATATGTAACCTTCTGGCTCAGCTCCTTCTTCACCACGACAGACCGGCGCAGAGTCCGCATTACTGCAGACGCCACACCGATCCATCTGTCGATCTCGCGCTCTATCCTTCCCTCACTCGTGAACAAGACCCAGAGATATTTAAACTCCTCCACTTGAGGCAGGACCTCACCCCCGACCCGGAGAGGGCAATCCACCCTATTCCGGCTGAGGACCATGGTCTCAGTTTTGGAGGTGCTGATTCTCATCCCAGCCGCTTCACACTCGGCCGCGAATCGCTCAAGCGAGAGCTGGAGATCACGACCAGACGAAGCCAACAGGACCACGTCATCTGCAAAAAGCAGGGACCCAATCCTGAGGCCACCAAGTCGGATCCCCTCAACACCTCCACTGCACCTAGAAATTCTGTCCATATAAGTTATGAACAGAATCGGTGATAAAGGGCAGCCTTGGCGGAGTCCAACCCTCACCGGAAACGAATCCGACTTACTACCGGCAATGCGGACCAAGCTCTGACACCTGTCGTACAGGGACCGGACTGCTCATACAAGGGGGTCCGGTACCCCATACTCCCGGAGTACCCCCACAGGAGCCCCCGGGGGACACGGTCGAATGCCTTCTCCAGGTCCACAAAGCACATGTAGACTGGTTGGTGAAGTATAAACTTTATTGGTGATGTTGTGTGCCCTCATTCAATGGTGTTGTGGGAAGAGAATCCTGTTTTGCAGAGCTGCTTGCTTATATCACTGAAGAAGGTAAACTGAGCGTGTGAAACAACAAAAGTTATGGTCTCATGGTGTGTGTGTGTGTGTGGGGGGGGATGGTTGGCCACCTCCCTAGCGCTCCCACGTTATGTTGCAGAATGAGGGGTATTAAAGCGGGGAAGCCCCAGACTTCGGTGGAGTCTGCTGCGGGTCTATCTGATCAGGACGCCCAGCTGGTTTTGGCACTCTCTACCGGGGTTGTGGGCTCCCCAACCTATCCGCGTTACGGTAAGAGCTGGGAACTGAAAAGTGCCTTAACCGATGTGCTTACTCTTGTGCTGCAAGGTTAATAAAACGCTGAGTTAATCATTAGGCAGAGAGTTTGTGTGTTCATTATTTGCCGACTTCCTACGATCCTGCAAAATAAATAAAAGTGTTTCATTACAGTTGGGCAAACTCCCATGCCCCCTCCAGGACCCCAAAGAGGGTATAGAGCTGGTCCACTGTTCCGCAACCAGGACAAAAACCACACTGCTCCTCCTCAATCCGGGATTCGACTATCCGGCGGACCCTCCTCTCCAGGACCCCTGAATAGACCTTCCCAGGGAGGCTGAGGAGTGTGATTCCCCTATAATTGGAACACACCCTCCGGTCCCCCTTCTTAAAAAGGGGGACCACCACCCCAGTCTGCCAATCCAGCGGCACTGCCCCCGATGTCCACGCGATGCTGCAAAGGTGTGTCAGCCAGGACAGCCCCACAGCATCCAGAGCCTTAAGGAACTCCGGGTGGATCTCATCCACCCTGGGGGCCTTGCCGCCAAGGAGCTTTTTAACCACCTCAGCGACTTCAGCCCCAGAGATAGGAGAGTCCACCCCTGAGTCCACCAGCTCTGTTTCCTCATCGGAAGACGTGTTGGTAGGATTGAGGAGGTCTTCGAAGTATTCCCTCCACCGACCCACTACATCCCGAGTTGAGGTCAGCAGCTCCCCACCTCCACTGTACACAGTATTGATGGAACACAACAAAGATGGAGACAAGAAAGGCATGCAGCAAAGAGCATGCAAGGACCCAGCTCCAGGTCTGTGCCATGTGACAAAGTTACCTACTGGGTTAACCAAGATTTGATTTATTTTTGGTTACATTTTGCCTTTTTTGTACAGTGGCAGTAAGAAGGCCGACTATATCATGTAGTAAAATATCAAGTACATGGTCTACCATGGTCTGCTATTTTGGCAGTTTATTGACTGAGGATTTTGCCCTTTTTGATTGTAATCTGGTGCATTGAAAAGTGATGCTTGAGATTGGACTCACAGAAGTACTTTGAAAGTGCTGTATATTATTATGGATATATTATTATCATTATTATTATTTCTCTCCTCCTCCTCCTTCTTCGTAGTAGTGGTGGTATTTTGATATTTTTTAGACTATTTAACAGTTTCATCTTTTATTTTTTGACTGCAGAAAAGGTCCTGTGAACCCCTGATCACAGCTCTCCAATCTGAAGGCAGAAATGATGACAAGTCCTTTTCAAAGTTCCAGTTCCCTAAAGATTATACAATGTCAATGAGACGATCTTCAGTGAAGCCTGGGCCCAATGACGTGGATACCAAACCTTAAAAGTCTAATCAAAGCTAAGTAATATTTACCTCAATTTTTTCTGATTGCTTGGTTATACCCCCTCCCTGAGCCGTCACCTTATCATGGTGGAGGGGTTTGTGTCCCAAAGATCCTAGCAGCTATGTTGTCTGGGGCTTTATGCCCCTGGTAGGGTCACCCATGGCAAATAGGTGTCTAGGGGAGGGATCAGACCAAGTACGGCTCACAAGACCCCTATGATGTATACAAACTCGGGCAGAAATGTTCCCTTGCCCGGACGCGGGTTACCGGGACCCTCTTCTGGAGCCAGGCCTGGAGGTGGGGTACGTGAGCGAGCGTCTGGTGGCCGGGCCTTTACCCATGGGGCCCAGTCGGGCTCAGCCCGAAAGGGTTGCATGGGCCCCACCTCTCGTGGGCTCACCATCTGCGGGAGGAGCCGTAGGGGTCGGGTGCAGTGTCAGCTGGGCGGCAGCAAGAGGCGGGGACCCTGGTGGTCCGATCCCCGGCTGCAGAAGCTGGCTCTAGGGACGTGGAATGTCACCTCTCTGGTGGGGAAGGAGCCTGAGCTTGTGCGCGAGGTTGAGCGGTTCCAGCTTGATATAGTTGGACTCACCTCGATGCATGGCTTGGGCTCTGGAACCAGAACCCTCAAAAAGGGCTGGACTTTCTTCCACTCTGGAGTTGCTCATGGTGAGAGGCGCCGAGCAGGTGTGGGCATTCTCATCAGCCCCCAGCTTGGTGCCTGCACGTTGGGGTTTACCCCGGTGGATGAAAGGGTAGTTTAAGAACTGAGTCTTACATCTCTTTTGGGCTAAAGAGGTACATTACTCACATTCCTTGAGTTCAATCAACAGGATAGTAAGACTTAAGTAAAGTATACAATAGTAATTTGAGTACGAACAGAAATGAACTTTTAGAGTGCATGAATGCAGACATGAATGCAAGTAGGTTAGATGGAGCACTGAGGACCCGAGCAGACATTGTCCGCTGCCACCGAATCAGATCTTTGGGAGTTTTTTTTCTGTCAGCATCTGGCAATCAGCATAGTCTGAAGACCAGTCCAGCCTGCTGATCGTCGCCAGATTGTTGATGGTTTGCGTGCTGGCCAGTGTGCGGGCTACCATGTCTGATTGCCGGACATGTAGCCTATAAAAAACAAAGAAAGAAAAAGAAAACAAAGCAGCGTGCAGCACGGTCATGATGTTACGTCAGTCTGGAGGGGAGGATGTGTCACATTGTGTATCCATGACTTTGGGTCGTTTTTATATGTATCAAATGCATTATTTCACTAGAATCAAACAAAAACAAAACAACCTTTAAACACTATTTAAAGTAAACTAAAGAGTGAAAAGAAGTGCAAATAAAACACATCCTGTTTACTTTGTTGTGTTTGGAATTTTTAGGAAATATGTCTCCTGTCACCAAACTTCCTCTGGGTTATAATGTAACCATGACAACAGCGGGGCTTAACCTTTCATGACAATGATGTCATCTTGTCAGGAGACTTTCTTTGGTTGCCATGATTACATTTGTAACCGTGGTAACCATAATCATCTTTCTATGACATCATTTATGAGGTATTTATTCCGACCCGTGTGATGTATCTGTGTGTGTTTGATCCTGATCCTTCAGCTGACTCATCACCTCTTTTTAGAGATACATACAAGCATGACATAATGATAATAATAATAATAATAATAATAATAATAATAATAATAATAAATATGAATTATATAATAATAGTATAATAATAATAATAAAAGTCACAAAACAGCCCGCCCCCTTGCGGGCGTGGTATTCGGTGCCACGCCCCTGGAATAGAATAGGGGTCCTGGTGTGTGGGCGTGGTCAGAGATTATATAAACGATGACGTATGAAGTTTGCGTGCTTGTGAGTGTGCGGGCTACCATGTCTGATTGCCGGACATGTTGCCTATAACAAGCAAAGAAAGAAAAAGAGCACCAGAGCACCAGCATCTCTCGATCAGCTGAGATCCCATCAACCAGACCCGACTGTTAGCTAGCTGCTAACGTTCACGCTCAAAATGGCTCCGCTCACCTCTCTGTCCCACACAGGTTGTGTCGGTTGCTTACGGCTGGCCAAAAAAATAGCTGAACTTGAGTCACGGATATCAAATCTGCATCGGATCCGAGAAGCTGAGATCCTGATGGACACCATTGTCATCCGCGATCCAAAACCGAATGTCTCCGCACCCTGCCGTCCAGCTGTGGATGCCGGAGCAGCGTTCCCTGCCGAGGCTCATATTGACGGCCATTCTGCCGCTGCGACCCTGCCACAGTTCACCGATCCAGAGACCTGGTTGCATCTCGGAGCTAAACCTCCACACCGAACCAACAGGAGCCCCTGTTCCATGTTGCTCCACGGCGGCAAAGAGGAAGGCGTCGCAACGCACCTCCACCAAACGACATCCCCTGTTACAACTGGTTGAACGTTCTTAGTCTTGCACATTTCCCCCCATTAAGCGACGATTCTCAGTCCAGCAGCTCACCGATACCACGGCGCTTCCCTGCCCCCCTGCCCGAGGTCCGCAGTTAGTCTCGCAGGTCTGTGCCGTCCTTTACCCCGGTTCCGAAACGAACCGCCACCCGCCGTGCTGCTCGACCCGCTGCATCTCCGCCACCACCTCAGGTAAAGCCTCCATCACACTCCTCTCCAACGACTCTGATAATTGGAGACTCAGTTGTGAGAAATGTAAGATCTCGCTCCATAGTTAGAAACGTGGCGATAGATACTCCAGGGATCGTAGTCGGATACATTCCAGGTGCCAGAGCAGGCCACATTGAATCTCACTTAAAACTGCTGGCTAAAGATAAACGTAAATACAAGAAGATTATTATTCATGTTGGGGTAAATGACACCTGGTTACAACAATCAGAGATCACCAAAGTAAATGTTGCCTCAGTGTGTGATTCTTACATTTTAAATTTATTAGTCTTAAATAAATCAAGATTAAAAAAAGAAAGCCAGTTAAAAGCTAAGCTAATAATGTGAGTCTAGAGCCTTTTCTAAAACACAAGATGTTGAAACATGTTGAAAACAATATAATTTAATATGGGAAGAGAATGCCGAAAAACAGCTGAAAAGAAGAGAAGACAGCAGAACTTGAGCATCAGTTTAAACAGTCCTACAATAATAATCTGATGTTGGAAATACTGGATTTTCAGAGTGATGAAAAGCTTCTGAGAAACCACAACAACAACTCTGGATTCACCTCAAAAAACCAAAACTGGCTTTAAAACTACATACTGTACAAATTGAAAAAAAAATAAGTAAAAATTCTTCAAATAAACAAATATATTATGCAGGAGGAAATCCAGAGTCTCGACTGAGACTGATGAAGGAAAAGACTAAAATAGACAAGATGAACAACACAACTAAACTGCTCCAGTAAAATCTGGAACAAGCACAACAAATTGTTTTACATAAAGATGAGCCTGTTGCAAAACACAGCAAGGAAATAGTTCATATAACTAAGCAAGAAGAGCAGATTTTATTGTGAACAGGAAATGTGATGATACACAAAAATATAATAGTGCACTAGAAACAGCTGCTACTTTTTTGGTGTTTGACAACAGAAGAGTTGTCGAACACCAATGGGCATTCACAATAATAATGTGTACCAGTCCATTTTCTACACCGGTACACAGGTATGCATTGATATACAAGGCAAGGGTTCAAATCCAGTATTGAACATTGTGCACCATGATGGTATTTGTATTTGTATTTATTTTGATCTCCATTAGCTGTTGCAATACAGCTATTCTTCCTGGAGTCAATACAACATTCCTCTCATAATACAATGATTACACCAGTTTTCTACACAACCTTGACCGTGATAGCACATAACTAGCACATCCCACCCCTACCCAAACCCACACACACATACATACACACTCACATACACACACACTCTGTTATTGTTCCTGCAATAAAGGAGGGATAGCCTTCGTCATTATGGTCTCTTACAGTTGTCTACCCAGTAATAAGAGTGGTTACTGAACAATAGCTACTAAATGGTATATACCATCATCAAGTATATATGCAGGGCACAATATTTTAATGATTTTGGAGATGCCTTTTTAAAAGAATTTTAAACAAATATTGACTGCTTGCTTTGATAATATTGCTTGGCAATGTGTTCCAGTTGTACATAGCTCTATAAATAACAGTACTTTTCCCATAGTTTGTTTGTACTCTTGGTAGTCTGAATCTGCCCTCTGTAGCATGTCTGGTTTTATAGTTGTGTTCTTCAAGACTAAAACAAAGCTCTTGGTACAGCGTTCTTGGAAGTTTAGTGGTAATAATATTTCTGGTTAAATTTAGCAGTGAGGCTGTAAATCTCTCGTTTACACTTAACCAGGACAATACATTATGCATCCAGTTTACGCTGGCTCTAAATGAGCACCGAAGTGCGCATCGAGCTGCTCTGTTTTGGACTATTTGCAAGGCTGTTATATTTGTTGCAGCAGTACAGGACCAAATCTCAGAACAACAGTCTAACTGAGACAATACAAGCGTTTTTATAACATCTGCAATCATGTCATGGGGTAACAAATAATAACATCTTTTGATCATTGACAGACCTCTTCCCATTCTACACACTACTTTATTGATGTGTTTAGACCATGACAGTTTATTATCCACTGCAACCCCAAGCAGTTTGGCCTCTTGTACTTGTTCAACACATATATCCTCAACAACAATGTTCAATTTAGATTCACTCAGTAGCATGTGTCTAGTTCCAAAAACAATACTTTTTGTCTTGCCTACATTCAGTACCAATTTATTATTTGTAACCCACTTAAATACCGTTTTTAATTCTGTATGTCAGTTGTTGTACAAAGATTGCTGTGTACTGTTCCAGCAAAGTGTTTAGCTGCAAGGTGCACAGTTGAAGTGTGGATGGTATGTACAAACAAGATAAAATATGAGCATTGTCTGTCTTAAAAGTTGCACAAATAATAAAAAGTGATTGTTTAAAGTAAAAAGAAATTACAGTTTAATGTTAAATTTTTGTTGTTACAATGCTTCAAATGAAACAAAGTCGTTCACTTTGAACAATAAAGTGTTTAACTGATTACACAGGCAGTTTAAATGGTTTTTTTTCAATTGTTTTCTGCAATGATTAATGCAGTTTAACTAATGACTTCACAATTTTAGTTGTTTTTTACAAACTATTTAAAACTATCCTTAGCTTCTTGGCAGCAGTTTAACCTTTCACATCTTTTTGCAATTCTGCTGATTACACACATCGCAAAGGCATTCCCAACCCAATGGCAAAAAATGATCACTTCTGCCAGGGTGAATGTAAGAGCTGTTGTGGCGAAGTGCGGAAATGGGGACGATGTCTGCTTGGGTCCTCACCTGCTTGCTTGCATTCATGTCTATGTGATTCCCACTAATGTTTGCCCACAAAATATTCATTTTTGTAATGATTAGAATGTTGAATGAAACATTATTCTCTGTAAAATGTGTTTGTTTTCATAGTTACGATTAAAAGATTTGTCAGCTATAATATTGAAAAGAAAGCTGTGAAATACATGTCCAAAAGGCTATCACGATATGTGAACATGTGAATGCATCTTTTGTTTCCTTGCAATCTGAGTGCAGAAGTAAGAAAGCCTGCTGACAGAGAAATGCAGTGAGTTTGATATGAAGGTATACTGAAATAATGTTGATGTTTGCTTGTGTTTGTGCACAAACGAATATGTCCACAGAGACAATTAAAATGTACAGTGAAATACTGAAGTGCAATTTGGACAATATAACAGCAGAATGAGTTTATGTGTTCAATAAAATAAGCTGAGAGATCTTGGAGGAACACGACCACGTCTCCTGTGCGACCATTGTGTACCCTGTTTTTCAACGGGTTTTGGGTTCCAGTACTCGTTACAGTTTCTGGGGGCTCGTCTTGGATCCGGTTCCTGTGCCAGGCTGGAAGTGGATCCTATGATACAGACACCGTGGATCTCATGCATCCCATCATTTATACGAACTGATGAGGACCCTGGCCTATCCTGTCCATTGGTGGAATAAGTCTTCAAGTACACCAACTCGTGCATCTCGTGAAGAGTAAAGACTGTGCTGTGCAGAAATAAGCTTCCATCAAGTACAAAGAGAGGAAAACAGCTCCTTGGACTGAATGACTTGCAAGGAAAAAGAAACAGCCATGGCAAATGTCAAGTCCCATCTAACACACATTTCTCTGATTCTTTCATATTGTTTGAACCTGATGACAACAATGCACAGCTGGCAGAACTGGACTGTGGAAAAGGTTTGCTGGGGATCCTGGGCTCAAGGAAACCTTATTTGACTGTACCTGTTAGAAATAATACAAGACATACAATCACTGTAACAAGGAAAACAGCTCTGGGCAGCATTCATGGTGTTAAGAAAGAGATTTCAACAGACTCGCCTGACACACCCAACTCAGTAGTGACCATCAACAGTGTTGCTCCAGCACCCACCAACACCACTCAGCCTACATTGCAACCCCCTGTTGACCTCAGCCACCTTTATGAGGAACAAAGGGCAGTGATTAATAAAATGCTTTGTGAAGAAGCTTGAGCTTTTGCACACGACAGCAATGATAGTGGGTGTATACCAAGCTTACAAATGTCAATCACACTCCAAGACCAAATCCCTGTTAGGGGCACTTACTCCTCAGTTCCAAAGCCGCTCTTTAAAGGGGTCCTGTTATGGTATTTTGAGTTTTCTGAGCTTTCTACAGTGTTACAGTGTTGAATCCTCATCAGACATGTGAACGGCACCGTTTTTTATCACCTAAACGCATGTTTGAGTTTGAGTTCCAGCACTCTCTCTGTTCGGTTTCCATGGCAATGAAAAACGCGTCGTTTTAGAGAGTTTTTTCTACTTGGAAATCCTTGATGTCCCGGGGGATAAGGTTCGGTGATTGGTTACCTTCTACTGGTTAACAAGGGCATGTACAAATACATCAGGCGGGTGGAAAACGTGGGATAAAGTTATTTCCAACGATGGCTGGTGAGTTTACCAAAGAGAGACATCCTGCTGCATTCGTTGCTGTGGGTTGCTGTTTTCCACTTTGTTTTCAGGCTCTGATTCAGGTTCCAACATGTAGGGCTGTATGCTATGTGTTGGCATTGTATTTTGTTTTTTTATTGAGTTTATATTTGCCTAATCCTTCTGTTTATGAGATGTTACAATGACGGCGAAAGCAGGTGCTGTGCGCGCTCCCAATGTAGTGCAGTGGCGGGAGGCGGGGCTTAATGCGGAAGAGTCTCAATCCACTCGTTTTGCCCGCAGGCTGATCTGACAGCCTACGGAGAGGGTCGGTCTGAAGTAAATAAAGCCATTTGTGACAATAACTCCATCAATCCCAGCCCTTCTGGTCTCAGAAATAAAAATAAATTAGCCTGAAATGCACATAATAGTTCCACTTTAAAGAAGTGAAGGAGTACATACAGGAGCTGTTGCTGAAAGGATAGTCAGATCCAAGTCGCCTATTGCAGCCCCAGTTGTCTGCGTCAGGAAGAAAAGTGGCAACCTGCAGCTATGCATTGACTGACTGGGTTCCTGGGATATAATCATTCGTACATTCAGGATTTTTCCAAGCCAAGCCAATCTATGAGCTGCTCCAGACTAAGTCAAGCGAACCCTGAACCCCAGCTCGAAGGGCAAAGTCCAAACGACTACAGTTGTCTTCCCGAGAGCCAGTTAATTGGGATACTGGACACCAGGAAGCCCTTGAACAGCTTATCAGCCTCTTGACCAACCTACCAGTCCTGGGGTATCCTGACTTCATTCTGCCGTTTGTTCTTCATACAAATGCATCCGACCAGGGGTTGGGAGCCATCCTGTATCAGCACCAGAATGGAAAATTGAGAGTTATTGGATATGGTTCAAGAACACTCACACCAGCCGAACGTAAATACCATCTGCCCAGTGGGAAACTGGAGTTTCTTGTACTGAAATGGGCTGTGTATGAGAAGTTCCGACACTACCTTTATTACGCTCCCGACTTTACTGTCTACAACACAGACAACAATCCGCTGACTTACATTTTGGGCTAAATTTAATGCAGTCGGACATAGGTGGATTGGTGAACTCTCAGATTTCCAGTTTGGCATAAAGTACAGGCCGGGCAAGTGCAATATTGACACAGACACCCTATCCCGCCTTCCTCTTGATATGGAGACATATGACATACCTTGCACTCAAGATTTCCCAAGTGAGGCGGTACGTGCAACATGGGATGGGACTCAAGCAGCAAAGTGCAAGGATGTGGCCAACGACCTTGTAAAACAGGGTTCAGCAACCTTTATGGCACTGAGTGCCAGTCTGAAATTTTCTTCTCAATAAGTGTGCCATTAACCATAACACAAAGTGAAATTATGACATACAACATTTCCAACACATCTGGCATTTTACTCCATCTATATAGTTCAATCATATTGTGAGAGATATTTTTTTATGTAACTAAAAAAAAAAAATGCTTCCATAAACATATTGTACTGCAAAGAGAGGCCAAAACCAAGACCAAAGTGCAACTTTATCCATATCAAAACAAAGCAGCCATAACAGTAGGCTACTGTCTGAATCATAACACAACAAAATAGTCACATAAACATTACAAAGAAATGAACAAACATTTTAAACTAACCCAAGTGTAGGCTGAGGCACAAGCAAATTAACAGGTGCCTACCAGACAATCAGTGTGATCCCTGGCCTTGCATTTCTTGGCTGAGCTCTGTGATCTGGGGGTTGTAGCTAGTTACTTTGAATTGCAAACAGGCCTCAGAATGCTCCGTTGTTAACTGACTGCGGGTGGGGCTCAGCACATGTTTCATGTGTGAAAACACCTGCTCACAGAGATATGTAGATCCAAAGACTGACAGCAGTGCCAGTGCAATGGCCCGGAGACAATTTCTCAGGTACAGATGCCCGGCAGGTGAGAATGTGGGCTCCGAGATCTTGCACTGGTGTGGCTTCTAACTGTCGTCTGAGCTCTGCAAACTTTGTCACCCAAAGAGTTGAACTCTTCAACTCAATCAGCTGCATTTCCGTGTCCTGTGTATCCATCCAGTCAATCAAAGCAGCATCCAATTCATGTCCATCAAAGTTGTCGGGCTTGATCAAGAAAGAAAATGCTTAGAAATACTGGTGTCCTGACTCGACCCTGAATTCTGCTGCTTGTATTTTAACCATGTTTGTGTGCTTATGCACCTTGTTTTATGTTTGTGTTTAGCGACACACTGGGAAGTGGCAGCCGCTGGTTTTCTCATGCCGCTGAATTCGGTTGTATAACCATGTTCGCGTGGGAAGTAGCCATCCGGAAACCCGGCATGGGACAGGAGCAGGTTTATCAAAACTGGCATGGGAGCGGCTGTTGCCTGAGAAGCCCTCGTTTCTCCCACGAACCGAGTTTAAAAAGGAGAAGTTTTTTCCCCCCGGCAGAGTCAGCTGCGGGTTACGTACGGATGCCCAGCCGAGTTGGAGCTGCTCTGACCGGGAACTGTCGGCTCTCCAGTCCAAGTGTCATCGGTAAGAGACTGCACTATTGTAACTGCGTGCTTAAGCTCAACTCTGAACTGATGTATTTTTCTATGCGTTGCGGGGAAGAAACAGACACATTTATTCTAGCGCCATAGTGGAGTGTGATGTATTTTGCTATGCTTTGTGGGGAATAAAAATAAAAAGATACATTTATTCTAGCATCATAGCGGTGTGTGTGTGTGTGTGTTTTCTGTGTGCCAACCTCCAGCGAACCTAAACTTTTCCACAAAACACAACGAAAGACTTGTTTATAATCAGGATCAACTGATTAACCTCTCTCAAATCAGGATTATCAGTGAAACAACACATCAAATCCCGATGGAGTTGAAAAGAAAGAGGAGAGGATGCAGAGCGGGAGTCAGAGAGCGGAGAAAGCGATGGCGATTTAAACCATTTCTCCCGACCGTCGTCATGGGTAATGTGAGATCGCTAGCTAACAAAACGGACGAGCTCGAGATGCTAACAAGGTCTCAGAAAGAATACAGAGAGTGCAGTATTATGTGCTTCACCGAGACATGGCTGCATGAACACATCCCTGACTGTAATGTGTCTGTACCGGGCTTTAAAACGGTCCATGCAGACCGCAGTAGACAACACAGCGGAAAGCTAAAGGGTGGTGGAATTGCAGTGCTGGTTAACCAGCGTTGGTGTCATCCTGGACATGTTACCGTCAAGGAGAAGATATGCACAAGGGACATGGAACTGTTAGCTGTGAGCTTCCGTCCATATTATTTACCCAGAGAGTTTACCTGTGTTATTCTGGTAGCGGTTTATATAATACCTGGTACCGCACCAGACACAGCCTGTGACGCCATCAGCTCCGTCGTCATTCATGGCGATCTCCGGAGACTTCAACAACGTCTCCCTCTCTGCAACTCTACCAAGATTCCAGCAGTTTGTCAGCTGCTCCACCAGAGAAAATAAGATGTTGGACTTATTTTATGCAAATATGAATAATGGATACAGTTGTTCTGCCCTGCCTCCTTTAGGAAGATCTGACCATAATCTGGTTCTTCTCACCTCCACCTACAAGCCCATCGTTCAGCAGCAACCAGTCATCACAAAGACTATCAAAATCTGGTCTGCTGAAGCTGAAGATGCTCTTAGAGGAGGCTTTGAGGCTACAGACTGGAACGTCCTCTGTGAACCTCATGGAGACGACATCAACGCCATGACTGAGTGTGTGACAGATTACATAAACTTCTGTGTGGACAGCATCGTCCCAACAAGAACAGTGAGGTGCTTCCCCAATAACAAACCCTGGATCACCAGTGACCTGAAAAAGCTGCTGAACATCAATAAGAAAGCCTTCAGGGATGGAGACAGGGAGTTATTGAGGGCAACACAAAAACAACTTAAAACCCAAACTAAGAAGTGCAAGGAGGACTACAGGAGGAAGTTAGAAAGTCAGCTCCAGCAGAATAACCTGAGGGATGTGTGGTCTGGAATGAAGAAGATCACCGGCTTCAAGTTAAAGGGGGACCAGCCTGATGGAGGTCTGGACAGAGCTAATGAGCTGAACATATTCTTCAACAGGTTCAGTTCACCCCCTACCTCCAGCCCAACAGACCACACACCCTCCATAAGCCCACTGCTTTCCTGTCACGCCTCCAATCTGTCACCCTGCAGCTCAGTCATGGACCAGAACACAGCTTCATCTCCCTCCACATCAGGACATCCTGAGACCTCCACCTTGTTTGTCTCCTGCAATCAGGTTAAGAAGCAACTTGAGAAACTGAACCAGAACAAGGCTGCAGGTCCAGATGGTGTCAGTCCCAGAGTTCTCAAGACCTGCTCAGAACAACTATGTCCGATTCTCCAGCACCTTTTCAACACCAGTCTGAGACAAAATAGAGTCCCAGTGCTGTGGAAAACCTCCTGCCTTGTTCCAGTGCCTAAAAAAACACAACCAGCTGAACCAAGTGACTACAGACCAGTTGCCCTGACATCTCACATCATGAAAGTCCTGGAGAGACTCTTACTGGCTCACCTCAACAAGCAAGTAAACACCTTTCAGGACCCATTCCAGTTTGCATATCGTAATGGACTTGGGGTTGAAGATGCCATCATATACCTGCTCCAGAGAGCACACACTCATCTGGACCATTCAGGCAGCACTCTGAGGGTCATGTTCTTTCATTTCTCAGTGCTTTTAATACCATTCAGCCTGCTTTGTTATGTGAGAAGCTCCATAAATTCCAGGTGGATACCTCCACAACCACCTGGATCTATGACTACCTCACAAACAGACCCCAGTTTGTGAGACTGAAAGGTTGTGTGTCTGAGATGGAGGTCAGCAGCACTGGTGCACCACAAGGAACTGTACTCTGGCCATTCCTCTTCACTCTGTACACCTCAGACTTCCAGTCCAACTCTGAGTCCTGTCATCTGCAGAAATACTCTGATGACTCTGCAGTTGTGGGGTGTATCAGGGATGGACAAGAAGCAGAGTACAGAGAACTGGTCAGTCAGTTTGTTAAATGGTGCGCTGACAATCATCTCATATTAAATAGCAGCAAAACAACAGAGATGATTGTTGACTTCAGGAGGAAGAAGAATAAACAAAGCACTGTTTCCATCCTGGGAGAGGAGGTGGAGGTGGTGGAGGAATACAAGTATCTTGGAGTTCAGCTGGACAACAAACTGGACTGGAAATGCAACACTGACTACATCTACAAGAAAGGTCAGAGCAGACTGTACTTCTTAAGGAAGCTGAGATGGTTTAACGTCTGCACCAAGATGTTGCATATCTTCTATAAGTCTGTTGTGGAGAGTGCAGTCAGCTTTGCAGCATCTGCTGGGGTAGTAGCATCAGAACCAGAGACTTGAAGAGAATCAACAAACTGATCCAGAAAGCTGCTTCTGTGCTTGGAGTAACTCTGGAGCCGCTGGAGCTGATTGTCCAAAGAAGAATGCTGCACAAGCTGATGAAGATGATGGAGGATTCTTCACACCCTCTCCACAACACAGTGATGAAACAACAAAGTGTGTTCAGTGAGAGGCTTCTTCAGGTCCGATGTAAGACTGAAAGATACAGAAGATCATTCCTGCCAGCAGCCATCAGCCTCCGGAACAAGACCTCCTCTAGTTAATTATTATTATATACTACAATATTGAATTTCCCTTTAGGGATTAATAAAGTATATTTTCATTTAATTTCATTTCATTAACCGGCTAAAATCTGCGGTTGTTCTACATTCTTTTTACTTGAAGTGGGAGATTGGGTACCTGTCAATCAAAGGACACGCCCCTAAATATGCAGAATTTCAAGATTAAATTACTTTTACACGTGTGAAATTTTTTTTTTTTTTTTTAAAAATCACTCCCTCCACAGTTGTCATGAAGGTAAACCTGACCTATTCACCCTAAAATGGATTTTTGAACCAGGCTGTAAACATGTTTATTCCTGCTGTAAACATGTTTATTTCTGCTGTAAACATGTTTATTTCTGCTGTAAACATGTTTATTTCTGCTGTAAACATGTTTATTCCTGCTGTAAACATGTTTATTTCTGCTGTAAACATGTTTATTCCTGCTGTAAACATGTTTATTTCTGCTGTAAACATGTTTATTTCTGCTGTAAACATGTTTATTCCTGCTGTAAACATGTTTATTCCTGCTGTAAACATGTTTAGTTCTGCTGTAAACATGTTTATTCCTGCTGTAAACATGTTTAGTTCTGCTGTAAACATGTTTAGTACTGCTGTAAACATGTTTATTTCTGCTGTAAACATGTTTATTTCTGCTGTAAACATGTTTATTCCTGCTGTAAACATGTTTATTCCTGCTGTAAACATGTTTAGTTCTGCTGTAAACATGTTTATTCCTGCTGTAAACATGTTTATTCCTGCTGTAAACATGTTTAGTTCTGCTGTAAACATGTTTAGTTCTGCTGTAAACATGTTTATTCCTGCTGTAAACATGTTTATTTCTGCTGTAAACATGTTTATTTCTGCTGTAAACATGTTTATTCCTACTGTAAACATGTTTATTCCTGCTGTAAACATGTTTATCCCTGCTGTAAACATGTTAATTCCTGCTGTAAACATGTTTATTCCTGCTGTAAACATGTTTATTTCTGCTGTAAACATATTTATTCCTGCTGTAAACATGTTTATTTCTGCTGTAAACATGTTTATTCCTACTGTAAACATGTTTATTCCTGCTGTAAACATGTTTATTCCTGCTGTAAACATGTTTAGTTCTGCTGTAAACATGTTTATTCCTGCTGTAAACATGTTTAGTTCTGCTGTAAACATGTTTAGTACTGCTGTAAACATGTTTATTCCTGCTGTAAACATGTTTATTTCTGCTGTAAACATGTTTATTTCTGCTGTAAACATGTTTATTCCTGCTGTAAACATGTTTATTCCTGCTGTAAACATGTTTAGTTCTGCTGTAAACATGTTTATTCCTGCTGTAAACATGTTTAGTTCTGCTGTAAACATGTTTATTTCTGCTGTAAACATGTTTATTCCTACTGTAAACATGTTTATTCCTGCTGTAAACATGTTTATTTCTGCTGTAAACATGTTTATTCCTGCTGTAAACATGTTTATTTCTGCTATAAACATGTTTATTCCTACTGTAAACATGTTTATTCCTGCTGTAAACATGTTTATTCCTGCTGTAAACATGTTTATTCCTGCTGTAAACATGTTTATTTCTGCTGTAAACATGTTTATTCCTACTGTAAACATGTTTATTCCTGCTGTAAACATGTTTATTCCTGCTGTAAACATGTTTATTCCTACTGTAAACATGTTTATTCCTGCTGTAAACAAGTTTAGTTCCGCTGTAAACATGTTTATTCCTGCTGTAAACATGTTTATTTCTGCTGTAAACATGTTTATTCCTTCTGTGCAGTTGGTCTTTTTAACATGGGAGTCTATGGGGATTTGCTGTTTTGGAGCCTCTAGTGGATGAAGGGGGAACTGCAGTTTTATGTACTTCCACATTGGCTCCACTTTTAACCGCCGGAGGTTTCTGCTTGGAACTGACAAAAGACTGAAACATCCAAAGAAGAGGTTTGGAAAATCCTTGAAGGATCCTGGAGAACAGTTCCTGAAGACTCCTGAAAGAAACGACAGAAGGTTCGGACTGATGAAGAGTAAAATTTCATCTCATTCACCAACAAATTTCTTCTTAAATCCTACAAACAAATATTTTACAAAAATCATGGACCTCACCAAAATCCCCGTATCTATTATTTCCGGAGGACTCTTACGAACATCAGAGATATTTAAACATTTGTGACGTTTTCTTCCGTTCACTTCATTAAAACAATAAAGTTCCAGTAAAGTTTTTGTCTGATTTTTAAATGTTTTGATAAATTACTTTTTATTTGGAGGTGAAATCCTTCACAGCAGTGGAGACAGATCTGTTCTTCCAAACAGATGGTTCCTTTAACCACAGCATCACTTCCATGTCCAGTCACCTTTAACTCCCAGACCCAGCTGCAGAATGTCGCATGTAATTATTACAATTCATAACCACGGTGTCTTTTTAATGGAATCATTTAGAAATGCATGTTTGTCTTGGCCGCCTGGTTAATAAAACCTATCAGACTCACCTGGAGGATCCATCAGATGCAACACTCCCTCCAGGTGAAGCGCATCTTAAAATGTTTCCACAGCAGGAGGAAGTTTGCTCTCCACACACCAGGAGGTACAGTCATGTGTTTAACGGTGTATGCTTTCTTCTTTAGCCACGACACCACGAGGACGTGCGTCCTGACACGCTCGTGGACCGGACGGCAGGCTGCTTCCAAGTCCAGGAGGAATTCATGACTAGTTTGTACATGAAGCTGATTTTATGCTACTTGAAGCTCATCGTCTGGTAAAGGCCCAGTTTGCAAAATATAGAAATATGAAATCTGTTAACATATTTATTATACTTAATAATTATGAACAAATGTGTACAAATTCTTTTAAAACCCGTCCACACATCCATTCTCTTAACCTCTAAGTCCAGTTAAGGGTCGCAGGAAGCTGGAGTCAGGTAGGCTACACCTGGACAGGTCTCCAGTCCATCACGGGGAAAAACCAGTTTCATTCCACAGTCACAGTTTGATTTTCCTGATTTTGTGAATGGAAGTTAAATGACTGACATGGATGCTTGATGAAGCTGTTATAACTTAGTTTTCAGGTAAGTAAATAAGTTTTAAAACGTGAGAGACGGTATATAGCTGCTGTATGCAGATGTTGCAACAGAATTATTAGATCAAAATACATTTTATGTTTTTTATGCTCGTCAAGCAGAAACATTTCAGTCATTTTTGTCAAGAAATAATTGTTGTACTCTCATTTATTGCTGTTCACACAGGAATGTGTGACAGGAACTGGACAACACCTGTGTTGTGACACAGTGGGCTTTCTGCTCCATTGTGATGAGCAGAATTAAGGTGGGATCATATTATTATTATTATATTATTATTATTGTTAATAATAATAATAATAATAATAATAATAATAATAAATAATATTGATAAAAAATAATAACAATATTATTATTATTATCATCCATTAATAATATCTTATCATTCATTAATAATGTTTCATTATTATTATCATCCTTAATATCATCATTATCATTATTTTATGATTATTATTAATATTATCATCATATTATTATTAGTAGTAGTATTATTTCTATCATTAATAATATTTTATCATTATTATTACAATGATTATTATTATTATGATTATTAATGTTATTATTACTATTGTTATTAAATTATTACTATTTTTAATATTATCATCATCATTATTATTATTATTATTATTATCATTATTGTTATTATTATTATTATTATCATCATTTCGTGCTTGTATGTATCTTTAAAAAGAGGTGATGTGTCAGTTGAAGGATCAGTATCAAACACACACTACAAACCGGATGTACCCTCCCCAAACCAACACTCACACCTACTGGCCCTCTCTCCTGCCTTCCCTCTCTCCTGCCTTTCCTCTCTCCTCCTGCAACACCCCCAGGACCCACTGGGTTTCAGTGCGGGCACCTCCACGGCTGAGGTCCGGGATCTCTGCAGGGTTCTAGGACAGCTTGGTGTGTGTCTCTGTACTAGAACCCTGCAGGAACCCTTCACAGAGCTGGAAGGATTTTAGCTACAGGCTGCAAGATGGGGCCTATTTATACTGTTGGCCACATACGTCATCGTTTATGTAATCTCTGACCACGCCCACACACCAGGACCCCTATTCTATACCAGGGGCGTGGCACCGAATACCACGCCCACAAAGGGGCGGGACTTCAAATCAACGTTTATGTTAAGATGGCACCTTGTGAAGACTCTGTTTAGTGATTATTATTATTATTATTATTATTTCATGCTTGTATGCATCTTTAAAAAGAGGTGATGAGTCAGCTGAAGGATCAGGATCAAACACACACACAGATACATCACACTGGTCGGAATAAATACGTCATAAATGATGTCATAGAAAGATGATTATGGTTACCACGGTTACAAATGTAATCATGGCAACCAAACAAAGTCTCCTGACAAGATGACATCATTGTCATGAAAGGTTAAGCCCCGCTGTTGTCATGGTTACATTATAACCCAGAGGAAGTTTGGTGACAGGAGACATATTTCCTAAAAATTCCAAACACAACAAAGTAAACAGGATGTGTTTTATTTGCACTTCTTTTCACTCTTTAGTTTACTTTAAATAGTGTTTAAAGGTTGTTTTGTTTTTGTTGGATTTTAGTGAAATAATGCATTTGGTACATGTAAACACGACCCAACGTCATGGATATGTTGCCCTCCTGGTATTACCAGGAGAAGGCGAAAGTGTCCTGACAGTCTCAACGTGTAAGGCTGTGGTGGAAACAGAGGAGACACACGTTGAGCTGACGTTACGCTGCTCAAACAGAAAGATTTATTCTTCTTGTGTGACCTTACTCAACCTCACACCACTGACGCGATTTGCGCTCACTAGCCGCCGGATGTCAGATTGCGCTGTTGTGACTGATATTGGTTTTCTATGTTGCATGACAAAGGAAAAAAAAAAGATTGAGGGAAAACAGAATTAAATAGGGGTGTTTTTAACCACTTTATCTGTTTTGACCCCACTACACTCTCCCCCACTAAAGAAAGAATGGCTCCTGACATTTGGTAATGTACTAGAGTGTTCCAGTTATGGTAGAATGGGTGGGGATGGATTGAATAAGGAAATGGGGCAAAACTATAAGTTCCTGCCAGGGGTTGACTAAGTAAGAAAGGGTTTACACTTTCACTCAACTGGTGATATGAGGGTTGACCAAGAATATCATATGTGAACTTTGCTGTCGGTCTTGCTCTCCTCTGTGACCTCCTCACATCACCTTCTCCTGTATGTCCAAAATCCATTTCATCTCTTTGATCTGGCTCATGATCATCTAACCCTGGTACATTGTCAGAATCTTCAGAGTTTGGTTCCATCCCAACTTCTTGTCTTTCTGGAGGGTATAACTCCCTGGCTGTTACCCTCAGATTAGGCTGGTTTTGAGAATTCTGGCTTGAAACAACTGGTCCCAGTTGTTGAGGAGCTTGCAGTGCCATGACAGATTGCTGTTGTGGAGGATTTACCAGTCCAAAACATGGAAGTTTGCTCCGGAGATCATAAGAATATGCAGATTCCTGCTCCTCATCAGAGTTGTCTGTCTCAGTCTCTGTTTGTTTAGTCCTGTGGCTGTGTTGTTTCGGCCTATTCTGCCGTTTCTTTCCTTCAGTTGGTATTTCATCTTCGAGAGGTAGTTCGTTTACTGGCAGGAGAAGATTTCTATGCAACACTCGCATGGTTTTGCTGCCTCTCTCTGGTTGTACTTTATAGACTGGGCCATCTTCAAATCGTTCCACAACGCGGTATGCTACTTTTCCCCAGTAAGTCCGCAATTTCCCAGGGCCTCCTCTCTGTGAGAGATTTCTTACCAGGACCCTGTCTCCTGGTTGGAGGGCAACACCTCTGGCATGTCTATCATATTGTTTTTTTTTTACCCTTAACACAGACTTTTGACTGTTTTCAGCCGCTATTGGGTATGCAACATGCATCCTGTCTACCCACCTTTGTACAAATGTCTGGTGATTCTGCGCTTCTATCTCCCTCCTAGTACCAAAAAGCAAGTCAACTGGTAGCTGCGGAGCCCTGCTGTACAAGAGGAAAAATGGAGAAAACCCTGTAGATTCGTGCCTGGTACAGTTGTATGCGTGCACAATATGGGGTAGATGATCTTTCCATTCACTTTTTATTTCCTCCTATAATGTGCGCAACATTTGGAGAAGGGTGCGATTCAAATGCTCCACTGGGTTGCATTGCGGTTGATAAGAAGTCGTGCGAGAATGAGCAATCCCTGAAAGTTGTTGTAATCTCTGGAAAAGGCTTTTCTCAAACTCCTGTCCTTGGTCATGATGCAACTTTTCTGGGTACCCAAAACGGGGAATAAAGTCCTGAAAGATCTTTTCGGCTGCGGTTTTCCCAGATTTATTTCTCGTTGGATACGCCTGTGCGAAACGTGTAAAATGGTCAACGATCACAAGGATATACTCGTAGCCCCCTTTACTAGGCTCCAAATGTAAATAGTCGACACAGACTAACTCAAAAGGTGCACTTGTTGTGATGGATCCCATTTGGGCTTTTGGTGGAATGTTGGGGTGTTTTTGTTTAATGCAGAGACATTTTTTTGTCACATAATCTTCAATGTCTTGCTGCATATGTGGCCAATAAAACCGTTCCCGGGCAAGATGGATGACCTTCTCAGATCCCACATGTCCCATATCATCATGCAAGCTTTTTAACACGACCGGTTTAAGCTGTTGAGGGACGACAAGTTGTTTATTTCGGTCCGTCTTCCGGTAGTGTAAACTGCCTTCCACCATTAGCTTCTTCCACTTATAGAGTAGCTTTCTTGTCAGTTTGCTCGTTGCTTTTTCTTTTTCATCTCCTGTTGGAGTCCTTCCTTTCAGTTTCAGAAATACAATCTCTTTAATAACTGGATCATTCCGTTGGGCAGTCCTGATGTCCTCTTGTGTGATTCTAGAAATGCTCTCTGGTGACTCAGCATTCGCATCCTTACTGTTAAGCTGTAGGACAGCCACCCAAGGAACATCACTGTCGTGTGCTGCTTTGCTACCCTGCCACACTGCAGAAATTACCTCTGACGATACAGCCTCTGTGAAATGATGTATCTGCTGGGGAAGCTTAACTGGGTATCTGGACAACATGTCAGCATCAGCGTTTCTCTTTCCAGGTCTAAACTTGATGTCAAAATGAAAATCAGCTAATTCTCCAACCCATCTGTGACCCACTGCGTTTAGTCTTGCTGAACTCAAGACATAGGTCAGGGGGTTATTATCTATATAGACAGTAAAGGGTGGCGCGTAGTACAGATAATCCCGAAATTTGTCACAGATTGCCCATTTGAGTGCCAGAAATTCTAGTTTGCCTGAGTGAAGATGGTAGTTTTTCTCTGCCGGCGTCAATGTCCTGAACCCATATCCAATCACACGCAGTTTGTTGTTTTGCTGTTGATATAATACAGCCCCAAGTCCTTCGTTTGAAGCATCAGTATGCAATACAAATGGTAAATCAAGGTCTGGATAAGCAAGGATAGGAGGGTTTATCAACATCTTGACTAACCTGGACAACACATTTTGATGCTCAGCAATCCAAGTGATGGGTGTACGGGAGGGGAGTTGTCCCTTGTTTTCTTTTCTTTTCCTATGTTGTTCTGAGACAAGGTGACTTTACTGCTCTCTCCTTGGTTCTGTAGCAACTCAAACAAGGGCCTGGCTACACGTGAGAAATCTTGAATAAAGGACCGGTAACAGCTGAGAAATCCAAGCAAAGTTCGAACCTCCCCAACTGTGGAGGCTTTCTTTTCTTTAAGAGCCATTACTGCTTCCAAATCCTTTGGGTCAATCTGGATTCCATTCTCTAACACCATCCGCCCAAGGTAACGGATTTGTCTTTGGAAAAGTTCACACTTGGCTGGACGAAGTTTGATGCCATGTGTCGCATCCGGGAGAAAACTTGGCGGAGATGATTCACATGATCGTCAAAAGTTTTAGAATGGCAAAGAACATCATCTAAATATGGTACACAACACTCATCCCTGATGCCCTCTAAAACTCCCTCCATGCACCTCTGGAATGCGGCTGGTGCGTTGGTCAGTCCAAAGGGTATCCTTATCCATTCATAGAGTCCCCAAGGTGTGCTAAATGCTGTTAAATGTCTCGACTCCTCACTCACAAAACCTTGATGATATGCACTACCTTGGTCTAAGATGGAAAACCACGAATTGCCTCCCAAACTGTCCAGCAGATCGTGAATCCGTGGCAGCAGGTGACGGTCAGGGATGGTTTCGCAGTTGAGCTCACGGAAGTGAACACACAGTCGCAGGCTACTGTCTTTTTTCAGCACGCATACCACTGGTGAGGAATAAGATGAGACAGATTTACAGGTCCATCCTCTTTCTAAAAGGTTTTTAATGTACTCCTTTACCTCTTTATATAGTGGTCGTGGAATGGAGTTGTAATTTTTCTGAACAGCCGCGTTGTCTTTTGTCTTGATTTTTAGCTGCAAGCCAGGAATACATCCAATGTCTCCCTCCGCACGAGCAAAAACATCAGACTCATCATTGAGAAGTTGTCGCACCACCTTTTGTTCATGGTCAGAAAGATGACCTAGGTTGTCGTCTGGATGCCATTTTTCTGGCCCAGGGTTTCCTTTTGCATTGACGTGGCAATCATCATTTGAGCTTCCAGGGGCAGTGCATGGCAGAGGACTGTCACTGAGGTCTGGTTGTTTCCGAGGAGATGACTGCATGGTTACAGGTTTACTATCTGTGATCTCTTTGAGGCAACCTAAGACTGTCTTTGGAAGTATGAAGAGGTCTCGCTTGGTTGTGTTTTGGACAGGTATTTTCACTATTTTGGAAGCCCCAGCTGGTACATCAACAAGAGCAGGGAACAACTCCAACCCATCTGGCAGCCTACACTCAACATGGGGTTCAAACAGCATTGCCCCTCCCCCAGGATAAGCCCTTATCCTACACTTCACCTCACAAATTTGGCTACTGGGGACTGTTAGCCCTTCCTTTCCAACTTTCACCCCCAACCTTTCTGACTCTTCCTGGGATGGCATTGTTTGAACGACAGAGACTAGAGTTTCAACATTGACCCTCTGAACTTTAAGGGCTTCTGACAGTAAATCTACCAAGCTTAAGTCATCTGCTTGGTGACTGCTTTCCTTCATGATTTCTTGAATTACATTAAAGCCTAACAATGGGCTGCTCACACTCTCTTTGCTTACTAGCATTGGAACACAGAGTGCAACAGAGCCGTGTCGGTGACTTGTGATCTCAAACAGAACCTCTATCCACCCGTCAAATGGCACCTCTGTCCCATTGGCTGCTGTAAATTTGAGCGGGTGATCAGGCAGCAGAGTCTCTAGTGGCTGAATACTTAGATTTGGCAAGGCCTTCTGTACCCAAGATTTCTCTACTATACTGACTTGTTCCCCACTGTCCAACAGCATCTGAAGTTTAACCCCATTAAGACAACAAGTTATCATGCGCCTCCCACCGATCAGCTGTGCAACGTGCTTTCCCCCTGGCACATTGATTTGTCTGGAGAACTTGTTAGAAGATGGCATTTTCCCTTTAGGGTGTGGCTTTTCTGAGGTCGGGGACCCTACATGAAGTCTGGTCACTCCCCAGTGACCTCATCCGGTTTCCCAACTTCTGCAAGCACCCAATTGCTCTGTGCCCCTCTTTTCCACAACGGAAACAGTGTGTGCAATTCCCAATTCCTTGGGAGATACATTGTTGGCACTTCCCTTTTGCTTCTGGTATGGCTGACTGTTTTGGATGTGGTGACATGGAATGTGTGTTCTCAGTTGCTGTGTTTACTACAGGTGTGAGAACTTTCTCAGTACTCTTAGTCAAAGATGACACTTGTAATGTTAGCTCTTGAATAGCGGTCCGATTGGCTTGGACTTCTGCCTGCACCTGAACTACATTCTGGGTGTCCTTTCCCTGATGTATTGCACTGACACTGACTGCTTTCTGCTTGTGCATCTGGCCTGACCTGTTCTGCCTCTCTGTGTCTTCACTCAAAGATTTTGTGATGACTTCTAAAATAAAGTCATCAGTAACACCTATGCCTGAAATGTGTGGTTTAAGGTCTCGTCGGATGTATGCGCATTTTTCATTCATACCTTGGTAGAGGGAATGAAGAAATAATCCCTGTACCAGTTTACTGTCATACTGAAAGCCGGTACTCTGTTTAGAGGCAAAAATAACACGCTGTTTTAACCCCATAAGTCTGTACATAAACTGTTGTGGGCTTTCTCTGTCAAGTTGTTTTGCATTGCTCTACTGCTGAAATAATTCAGTAGTGCTTTTTTCTCGGAAATGTGCCCCGAGAAAGCGCTTTAACTCGGTTACTGTTAGGTTATCTTTGGTAATGAGCATGTCTTTAAAGTTACCGGGCTTGATTATCTTAAGCACCGTTCTAATAACCTCAGTCTCAGTAAAACCTTCAGTTACTCCCTCATAAATTTGCTTAGACAAGCTGTTAAAGCTTAAATCCGAATCTCTATCTGAAATTTGGCCTCCATGAATCTTAAATTCTCTGCGGGGTAACAATGTAGCAACATCTGCTAGTCTTACCAACCCAGTCACCTGATCAGCAACCACTGTTTGTCGCACAGTCTCACTTATTGCAGATTTTACTGCTGCTTGTTTCGTTTCCGACACTGATGCGACAGCATCTTCTTCAGATGCCTGGCCTGGTTCTCTTGCTTCCTGAAGCAGCTGCAGTTCATCAATGAGGTCACGAAATATGAGTAGGCGAGACATACCCTGGTCCTCCAGACTCTTCATTGTTTTACTTCTTAAGAAGTCAACAATAAAGTCAAAGAGATCCACTTCAGTCGCGTCCTCACCTGGCAAATCTTCATCCACCTCATCTCGGCATGATTCTGCAAGTTTGTAAAGCAAGTCTTTGTTGGCGGCACTGGTCAACTGACGAAGCTGTTGCTGGATTTCCCACTGTAGATCATGAAGTAAGGCCATCTCCGGATACCAAATGTCTTTAACCTGGTTCTTGGCTCCGTACACAGGGGATCAGGAACCCACGGTTCTAACGTGATTAGCACCAGTCCACCAGGAGGCGCTAATCCCGGACGAGCCCCAAATTTGTTGCCCTCCTGGTATTACCAGGAGAAGGCGAAAGTGTCCTGACAGTCTCAACGTGTAAGGCTGTGGTGGAAATAGAGGAGACACTTGTTGAGCTGACGTTACGCTGCTCAAACAGAAGGATTTCTTCTTCTTGTGTGGTCCTACTCAACCTCACACCACTGACGCGATTAGCGCCCACTAGCGGACGGATGTCAGATAGCGCTGTTGTGACTGATATTGCTTTTCTATGATGCATGACAAAGAAAAAAAAAAGAGATTGAGGGAAAACAGAATTAAATAGGGGTGTTTGTTTTTTTTTAACCACTTTATCTGTTTTGAACCCACTACAGATACACATTGTGACACATCCTCCCCTCCAGACTCACGTAACATAATGACCGTGCTGCATGCTGCTTTGTTTTCCTTTTCTTTCTTTGTTTTCTATAGGCTACATGTCCGGCAATCAGACATGAAAGCCCGCACACTCACAAGCACGCAAACTTTCCCCCATTCATACAAACACGTACGCAATCACACAAAATGCGCAACGTGTACCCTCCCCACATCGACACCCACACCTACTTGCCCTCTCTCCTGTCTTCCCTGTCTCCTGCCTTTCCTCTCTCCTCCTGCAACACCCCCAGGACCCACTGGGTTTCACCGCGGGCACCTCCACGGCTGAGGTCCGGGATCTCTGCAGGGTTCTAGGACAGCTTGGTGTGTGTCTCTGTACTAGAACCCTGCAGGAACCCTTCACAGAGCTGGAAGGATTTTAGCTTCAGGCTGCAAGATGGGGTCTATATATAATGTTGGCCACATACGTCATCGTTTATGTAATCTCTGACCACGCCCACACACCAGGACCCCTATTCTATACCAGGGGCGTGGCACCGAATACCACGCCCACAATGGGGTGGGGCTTCAAATAAAAATTTATGTTAAAATGGCACCTTGTGAAGACTCTGTTTAGTGATTATTATTATTATATTATTATTATTTCATGCTTGTATGTATCTTCAAAAAGAGGTGATGAGTCAGCTGAAGGATCAGGATCAAACACACACACAGATACATCACACTGGTCGGAAGAAAATATGTCATAAATGATGTCATAGAAAGATGATTATGGTTACCACGGTTACAAATGTAATCATGGCAACCAAACAAAGTCTCCTGACAAGATGACATCATTGTCATGAAAGGTTAAGCCCCGCTGTTGTCATGGTTACATTATAACCCAGAGAAAGTTTGGTGACAGGAGACATATTTCCTAAAAATTCCAAACACAACAAAGTAAACAGGATGTGTTTTATTTGCACTTCTTTTCACTGTTTAGTTTACTTTAAATAGTGTTTAAAGGTTGTTTTGTTTTTGTTACATTCTAGTGAAATAATGCATTTGATACATGTAAACACGACCCAACGTCATGGATACACAATGTGACACATCCTCCCCTGCAGACTGACGTAACATCATGACCGTGCTGCACGCTGCTTTGTTTTCTTTTTCTTTCTTTGTTTTTTATAGGCTACATGTCCGGCAATCAGACATGGTAGCCCGCACACTGGCAAGCACGCAAACCATAAATAATCTGGCGACGATCAGCAGGCTGGACTGGTCTTCAGACTATGCTGATTGCCAGATGCTGACAGAAAAAACCTCCCAAAGATCTGACTCGGTGGCAGCGGACGATGTCTGCTCGGGTCCTCAGTGCTCCATCTAACCTACTTGCATTCATGTCTGCATTCATGCTTGTTTGCCTGCATGCATTCATTCTCTGTAGCGCTTTGTCCAGTTAAGGTCAGTCTATCCCAGCAACCATCAGGCGAGAGCCGGGTACACCTGGACAGGTCTCCAGTCCATCACGGGGAAAAACCAGTTTCATTCCACAGTCACAGTTTGATTTTCCTGATTTTGTGAATGGAAGTTAAATGACTGACATGGATGCTTGATGAAGCTGTTATAACTTAGTTTTCAGGTAAGTAAATAAGTTTTAAAACGTGAGAGACGGTATATAGCTGCTGTATGCAGATGTTGCAACAGAATTATTAGATCAAAATACATTTTATGTTTTTTATGCTCGTCAAGCAGAAACATTTCAGTCATTTTTGTCAAGAAATAATTGTTGTACTCTCATTTATTGCTGTTCACACAGGAATGTGTGACAGGAACTGGACAACACCTGTGTTGTGACACAGTGGGCTTTCTGCTCCATTGTGATGAGCAGAATTAAGGTGGGATCATATTATTATTATTATATTATTATTATTGTTAATAATAATAATAATAATAATAATAATAATAAATAATATTGATAAAAAAATAATAACAATATTATTATTATTATCATCCATTAATAATATCTTATCATTCATTAATAATGTTTCATTATTATTATCATCCTTAATATCATCATTATCATTATTTTATGATTATTATTAATATTATCATCATATTATTATTAGTAGTAGTATTATTTCTATCATTAATAATATTTTATCATTATTATTACAATGATTATTATTATTATGATTATTAATGTTATTATTACTATTGTTATTAAATTATTACTATTTTTAATATTATCATCATCATTATTATTATTATTATTATTATCATTATTGTTATTATTATTATTATTATCATCATTTCCTGCTTGTATGTATCTTTAAAAAGAGGTGATGTGTCAGTTGAAGGATCAGTATCAAACACACACTACAAACCGGATGTACCCTCCCCAAACCAACACTCACACCTACTGGCCCTCTCTCCTGCCTTCCCTCCCTCCTGCCTTTCCTCTCTCCTCCTGCAACACCCCCAGGACCCACTGGGTTTCACTGCGGGCACCTCCACGGCTGAGGTCCGGGATCTCTGCAGGGTTCTAGGACAGAGACACAAACCAAGCTGTCCTAGAACCCTGCAGGAACCCTTCACAGAGCTGGAAGGATTTTAGCTTCAGGCTGCAAGATGGGGCCTATTTATACTGTTGGCCACATACGTCATCGTTTATGTAATCTCTGACCACGCCCACACACCAGGACCCCTATTCTATACCAGGGGCGTGGCACCGAATACCACGCCCACAAAGGGGCGGGACTTCAAATCAACGTTTATGTTAAGATGGCACCTTGTGAAGACTCTGTTTAGTGATTATTATTATTATTATTATTATTATTTCATGCTTGTATGCATCTTTAAAAAGAGGTGATGAGTCAGCTGAAGGATCAGGATCAAACACATACACAGATACATCACACTGGTCGGAATAAATACGTCATAAATGATGTCATAGAAAGATGATTATGGTTACTACGGTTACAAATGTAATCATGGCAACCAAACAAAGTCTCCTGACAAGATGACATCATTGTCATGAAAGGTTAAGCCCCGCTGTTGTCATGGTTACATTATAACCCAGAGGAAGTTTGGTGACAGGAGACATATTTCCTAAAAATTCCAAACACAACAAAGTAAACAGGATGTGTTTTATTTGCACTTCTTTTCACTGTTTAGTTTACTTTAAATAGTGTTTAAAGGTTGTTTTGTTTTTGTTTGATTCTAGTGAAATAATGCATTTGATACATATAAAAACGAACCAACGTCATGGATACACAATGTGACACATCCTCCCCTGCAGACTGACGTAACATCATGACCGTGCTGCACGCTGCTTTGTTTTCTTTTTCTTTCTTTGTTTTTTATAGGCTACATGTCCGGCAATCAGACATGGTAGCCCGCACACTGGCAAGCACGCAAACCATAAATAATCTGGCGACGATCAGCAGGCTGGACTGGTCTTCAGACTATGCTGATTGCCAGATGCTGACAGAAAAAACCTCCCAAAGATCTGACTCGGTGGCAGCGGACGATGTCTGCTCGGGTCCTCAGTGCTCCATCTAACCTACTTGCATTCATGTCTGCATTCATGCTTGTTTGCCTGCATGCATTCATTCTCTGTAGCGCTTTGTCCAGTTAAGGTCAGTCTATCCCAGCAACCATCAGGCGAGAGCCGGGTACACCTGGACAGGTCTCCAGTCCATCACGGGGAAAAACCAGTTTCATTCCACAGTCACAGTTTGATTTTCCTGATTTTGTGAATGGAAGTTAAATGACTGACATGGATGCTTGATGAAGCTGTTATAACTTAGTTTTCAGGTAAGTAAATAAGTTTTAAAACGTGAGAGACGGTATATAGCTGCTGTATGCAGATGTTGCAACAGAATTATTAGATCAAAATACATTTTATGTTTTTTATGCTCGTCAAGCAGAAACATTTCAGTCATTTTTGTCAAGAAATAATTGTTGTACTCTCATTTATTGCTGTTCACGCAGGAATGTGTGACAGGAACTGGACAACACCTGTGTTGTGACACGGTGGGCTTTCTGCTCCATTGTGATGAGCAGAATTAAGGTGGGATCATATTATTATTATTATATTATTATTATTATTGTTAATAATAATAATAATAATAATAATAATAATAATAATAAATAATATTGATAAAAAAATAATAACAATATTATTATTATTATCATCCATTAATAATATCTTATCATTCATTAATAATGTTTCATTATTATTATCATCCTTAATATCATCATTATCATTATTTTATGATTATTATTAATATTATCATCATATTATTATTAGTAGTAGTATTATTTCTATCATTAATAATATTTTATCATTATTATTACAATGATTATTATTATTATGATTATTAATGTTATTATTACTATTGTTATTAAATTATTACTATTTTTAATATTATCATCATCATTATTATTATTATTATTATTATCATTATTGTTATTATTATTATTATTATCATCATTTCGTGCTTGTATGTATCTTTAAAAAGAGGTGATGTGTCAGTTGAAGGATCAGTATCAAACACACACTACAAACCGGATGTACCCTCCCCAAACCAACACTCACACCTACTGGCCCTCTCTCCTGCCTTCCCTCTCTCCTGCCTTTCCTCTCTCCTCCTGCAACACCCCCAGGACCCACTGGGTTTCACTGCGGGCACCTCCACGGCTGAGGTCCGGGATCTCTGCAGGGTTCTAGGACAGCTTGGTGTGTGTCTCTGTACTAGAACCCTGCAGGAACCCTTCACAGAGCTGGAAGGATTTTAGCTTCAGGCTGCAAGATGGGGCCTATTTATACTGTTGGCCACATACGTCATCGTTTATGTAATCTCTGACCACGCCCACACACCAGGACCCCTATTCTATACCAGGGGCGTGGCACCGAATACCACGCCCACAATGGGGCGGGACTTCAAATCAACGTTTATGTTAAGATGGCACCTTGTGAAGACTCTGTTTAGTGATTATTATTATTATTATTATTTCATGCTTGTATGCATCTTTAAAAAGAGGTGATGAGTCAGCTGAAGGATCAGGATCAAACACACACACAGATACATCACACTGGTCGGAAGAAAATATGTCATAAATGATGTCATAAAAAGATGATTATGGTTACCACGGTTACAAATGTAATCATGGCAACCAAACAAAGTCTCCTGACAAGATGACATCATTGTCATGAAAGGTTAAGCCCCGCTGTTGTCATGGTTACATTATAACCCAGAGGAAGTTTGGTGACAGGAGACATATTTCCTAAAAATTCCAAACACAACAAAGTAAACAGGATGTGTTTTATTTGCACTTCTTTTCACTCTTTAGTTTACTTTAAATAGTGTTTAAAGGTTGTTTTGTTTTTGTTGGAGTTTAGTGAAATAATGCATTTGGTACATGTAAACACGACCCAACGTCATGGATATGTTGCCCTCCTGGTATTACCAGGAGAAGGCGAAAGTGTCCTGACAGTCTCAACGTGTAAGGCTGTGGTGGAAACAGAGGAGACACACGTTGAGCTGACGTTACGCTGCTCAAACAGAAAGATTTATTCTTCTTGTGTGACCTTACTCAACCTCACACCACTGACGCGATTTGCGCTCACTAGCCGCCGGATGTCAGATTGCGCTGTTGTGACTGATATTGGTTTTCTATGTTGCATGACAAAGGAAAAAAAAAAGATTGAGGGAAAACAGAATTAAATAGGGGTGTTTTTAACCACTTTATCTGTTTTGACCCCACTACACTCTCCCCCACTAAAGAAAGAATGGCTCCTGACATTTGGTAATGTACTAGAGTGTTCCAGTTATGGTAGAATGGGTGGGGATGGATTGAATAAGGAAATGGGGCAAAACTATAAGTTCCTGCCAGGGGTTGACTAAGTAAGAAAGGGTTTACACTTTCACTCAACTGGTGATATGAGGGTTGACCAAGAATATCATATGTGAACTTTGCTGTCGGTCTTGCTCTCCTCTGTGACCTCCTCACATCACCTTCTCCTGTATGTCCAAAATCCATTTCATCTCTTTGATCTGGCTCATGATCATCTAACCCTGGTACATTGTCAGAATCTTCAGAGTTTGGTTCCATCCCAACTTCTTGTCTTTCTGGAGGGTATAACTCCCTGGCTGTTACCCTCAGATTAGGCTGGTTTTGAGAATTCTGGCTTGAAACAACTGGTCCCAGTTGTTGAGGAGCTTGCAGTGCCATGACAGATTGCTGTTGTGGAGGATTTACCAGTCCAAAACATGGAAGTTTGCTCCGGAGATCATAAGAATATGCAGATTCCTGCTCCTCATCAGAGTTGTCTGTCTCAGTCTCTGTTTGTTTAGTCCTGTGGCTGTGTTGTTTCGGCCTATTCTGCCGTTTCTTTCCTTCAGTTGGTATTTCATCTTCGAGAGGTAGTTCGTTTACTGGCAGGAGAAGATTTCTATGCAACACTCGCATGGTTTTGCTGCCTCTCTCTGGTTGTACTTTATAGACTGGGCCATCTTCAAATCGTTCCACAACGCGGTATGCTACTTTTCCCCAGTAAGTCCGCAATTTCCCAGGGCCTCCTCTCTGTGAGAGATTTCTTACCAGGACCCTGTCTCCTGGTTGGAGGGCAACACCTCTGGCATGTCTATCATATTGTTTTTTTTTTACCCTTAACACAGACTTTTGACTGTTTTCAGCCGCTATTGGGTATGCAACATGCATCCTGTCTACCCACCTTTGTACAAATGTCTGGTGATTCTGCGCTTCTATCTCCCTCCTAGTACCAAAAAGCAAGTCAACTGGTAGCTGCGGAGCCCTGCTGTACAAGAGGAAAAATGGAGAAAACCCTGTAGATTCGTGCCTGGTACAGTTGTATGCGTGCACAATATGGGGTAGATGATCTTTCCATTCACTTTTTATTTCCTCCTATAATGTGCGCAACATTTGGAGAAGGGTGCGATTCAAATGCTCCACTGGGTTGCATTGCGGTTGATAAGAAGTCGTGCGAGAATGAGCAATCCCTGAAAGTTGTTGTAATCTCTGGAAAAGGCTTTTCTCAAACTCCTGTCCTTGGTCATGATGCAACTTTTCTGGGTACCCAAAACGGGGAATAAAGTCCTGAAAGATCTTTTCGGCTGCGGTTTTCCCAGATTTATTTCTCGTTGGATACGCCTGTGCGAAACGTGTAAAATGGTCAACGATCACAAGGATATACTCGTAGCCCCCTTTACTAGGCTCCAAATGTAAATAGTCGACACAGACTAACTCAAAAGGTGCACTTGTTGTGATGGATCCCATTTGGGCTTTTGGTGGAATGTTGGGGTGTTTTTGTTTAATGCAGAGACATTTTTTTGTCACATAATCTTCAATGTCTTGCTGCATATGTGGCCAATAAAACCGTTCCCGGGCAAGATGGATGACCTTCTCAGATCCCACATGTCCCATATCATCATGCAAGCTTTTTAACACGACCGGTTTAAGCTGTTGAGGGACGACAAGTTGTTTATTTCGGTCCGTCTTCCGGTAGTGTAAACTGCCTTCCACCATTAGCTTCTTCCACTTATAGAGTAGCTTTCTTGTCAGTTTGCTCGTTGCTTTTTCTTTTTCATCTCCTGTTGGAGTCCTTCCTTTCAGTTTCAGAAATACAATCTTTTTAATAACTGGATCATTCCGTTGGGCAGTCCTGATGTCCTCTTGTGTGATTCTAGAAATGCTCTCTGGTGATGCAGCATTCGCATCCTCACTGTTAAGCTGTAGGACAGCCACCCAAGGAACATCACTGTCGTGTGCTGCTTTGCTACCCTGCCACACTGCAGAAATTACCTCTGATGATACAGCCTCTGTGAAATGATGTATCTGCTGGGGAAGCTTAACTGGGTATCTGGACAACATGTCAGCATCAGCGTTTCTCTTTCCAGGTCTAAACTTGATGTCAAAATGAAAATCAGCTAATTCTCCAACCCATCTGTGACCCACTGCGTTTAGTCTTGCTGAACTCAAGACATAGGTCAGGGGGTTATTATCTATATAGACAGTAAAGGGTGGCGCGTAGTACAGATAATCCCGAAATTTGTCACAGATTGCCCATTTGAGTGCCAGAAATTCTAGTTTGCCTGAGTGAAGATGGTAGTTTTTCTCTGCCGGCGTCAATGTCCTGAACCCATATCCAATCACACGCAGTTTGTTGTTTTGCTGTTGATATAATACAGCCCCAAGTCCTTCGTTTGAAGCATCAGTATGCAATACAAATGGTAAATCAAGGTCTGGATAAGCAAGGATAGGAGGGTTTATCAACATCTTGACTAACCTGGACAACACATTTTGATGCTCAGCAATCCAAGTGATGGGTGTACGGGAGGGGAGTTGTCCCTTGTTTTCTTTTCTTTTCCTATGTTGTTCTGAGACAAGGTGACTTTACTGCTCTCTCCTTGGTTCTGTAGCAACTCAAACAAGGGCCTGGCTACACGTGAGAAATCTTGAATAAAGGACCGGTAATAGCTGAGAAATCCAAGCAAAGTTCGAACCTCCCCAACTGTGGAGGCTTTCTTTTCTTTAAGAGCCATTACTGCTTCCAAATCCTTTGGGTCAATCTGGATTCCATTCTCTAACACCATCCGCCCAAGGTAACGGATTTGTCTTTGGAAAAGTTCACACTTGGCTGGACGAAGTTTGATGCCATGTGTCGCATCCGGGAGAAAACTTGGCGGAGATGATTCACATGATCGTCAAAAGTTTTAGAATGGCAAAGAACATCATCTAAATATGGTACACAACACTCATCCCTGATGCCCTCTAAAACTCCCTCCATGCACCTCTGGAATGCGGCTGGTGCGTTGGTCAGTCCAAAGGGTATCCTTATCCATTCATAGAGTCCCCAAGGTGTGCTAAATGCTGTTAAATGTCTCGACTCCTCACTCACAAAACCTTGATGATATGCACTACCTTGGTCTAAGATGGAAAACCACGAATTGCCTCCCAAACTGTCCAGCAGATCGTGAATCCGTGGCAGCAGGTGACGGTCAGGGATGGTTTCGCAGTTGAGCTCTCGGAAGTGAACACACAGTCGCAGGCTACTGTCTTTTTTCAGCACGCATACCACTGGTGAGGAATAAGATGAGACAGATTTACAGGTCCATCCTCTTTCTAAAAGGTTTTTAATGTACTCCTTTACCTCTTTATATAGTGGTCGTGGAATGGAGTTGTAATTTTTCTGAACAGCCGCGTTGTCTTTTGTCTTGATTTTTAGCTGCAAGCCAGGAATACATCCAATGTCTCCCTCCGCACGAGCAAAAACATCAGACTCATCATTGAGAAGTTGTCGCACCACCTTTTGTTCATGGTCAGAAAGATGACCTAGGTTGTCGTCTGGATGCCATTTTTCTGGCCCAGGGTTTCCTTTTGCATTGACGTGGCAATCATCATTTGAGCTTCCAGGGGCAGTGCATGGCAGAGGACTGTCACTGAGGTCTGGTTGTTTCCGAGGAGATGACTCCATGGTTACAGGTTTACTATCTGTGATCTCTTTGAGGCAACCTAAGACTGTCTTTGGAAGTATGAAGAGGTCTCGCTTGGTTGTGTTTTGGACAGGTATTTTCACTATTTTGGAAGCCCCAGCTGGTACATCAACAAGAGCAGGGAACAACTCCAACCCATCTGGCAGCCTACACTCAACATGGGGTTCAAACAGCATTGCCCCTCCCCCAGGATAAGCCCTTATCCTACACTTCACCTCACAAATTTGGCTACTGGGGACTGTTAGCCCTTCCTTTCCAACTTTCACCCCCAACCTTTCTGACTCTTCCTGGGATGGCATTGTTTGAACGACAGAGACTAGAGTTTCAACATTGACCCTCTGAACTTTAAGGGCTTCTGACAGTAAATCTACCAAGCTTAAGTCATCTGCTTGGTGACTGCTTTCCTTCATGATTTCTTGAATTACATTAAAGCCTAACAATGGGCTGCTCACACTCTCTTTGCTTACTAGCATTGGAACACAGAGTGCAACAGAGCCGTGTCGGTGACTTGTGATCTCAAACAGAACCTCTATCCACCCGTCAAATGGCACCTCTGTCCCATTGGCTGCTGTAAATTTGAGCGGGTGATCAGGCAGCAGAGTCTCTAGTGGCTGAATACTTAGATTTGGCAAGGCCTTCTGTACCCAAGATTTCTCTACTATACTGACTTGTTCCCCACTGTCCAACAGCATCTGAAGTTTAACCCCATTAAGACAACAAGTTATCATGCGCCTCCCACCGATCAGCTGTGCAACGTGCTTTCCCCCTGGCACATTGATTTGTCTGGAGAACTTGTTAGAAGATGGCATTTTCCCTTTAGGGTGTGGCTTTTCTGAGGTCGGGGACCCTACATGAAGTCTGGTCACTCCCCAGTGACCTCATCCGGTTTCCCAACTTCTGCAAGCACCCAATTGCTCTGTGCCCCTCTTTTCCACAACGGAAACAGTGTGTGCAATTCCCAATTCCTTGGGAGATACATTGTTGGCACTTCCCTTTTGCTTCTGGTATGGCTGACTGTTTTGGATGTGGTGACATGGAATGTGTGTTCTCAGTTGCTGTGTTTACTACAGGTGTGAGAAGTTTCTCAGTACTCTTAGTCAAAGATGACACTTGTAATGTTAGCTCTTGAATAGCGGTCCGATTGGCTTGGACTTCTGCCTGCACCTGAACTACATTCTGGGTGTCCTTTCCCTGATGTATTGCACTGACACTGACTGCTTTCTGCTTGTGCATCTGGCCTGACCTGTTCTGCCTCTCTGTGTCTTCACTCAAAGATTTTGTGATGACTTCTAAAATAAAGTCATCAGTAACACCTATGCCTGAAATGTGTGGTTTAAGGTCTCGTCGGATGTATGCGCATTTTTCATTCATACCTTGGTAGAGGGAATGAAGAAATAATCCCTGTACCAGTTTACTGTCATACTGAAAGCCGGTACTCTGTTTAGAGGCAAAAATAACACGCTGTTTTAACCCCATAAGTCTGTACATAAACTGTTGTGGGCTTTCTCTGTCAAGTTGTTTTGCATTGCTCTACTGCTGAAATAATTCAGTAGTGCTTTTTTCTCGGAAATGTGCCCCGAGAAAGCGCTTTAACTCGGTTACTGTTAGGTTATCTTTGGTAATGAGCATGTCTTTAAAGTTACCGGGCTTGATTATCTTAAGCACCGTTCTAATAACCTCAGTCTCAGTAAAACCTTCAGTTACTCCCTCATAAATTTGCTTAGACAAGCTGTTAAAGCTTAAATCCGAATCTCTATCTGAAATTTGGCCTCCATGAATCTTAAATTCTCTGCGGGGTAACAATGTAGCAACATCTGCTAGTCTTACCAACCCAGTCACCTGATCAGCAACCACTGTTTGTCGCACAGTCTCACTTATTGCAGATTTTACTGCTGCTTGTTTCGTTTCCGACACTGATGCGACAGCATCTTCTTCAGATGCCTGGCCTGGTTCTCTTGCTTCCTGAAGCAGCTGCAGTTCATCAATGAGGTCACGAAATATGAGTAGGCGAGACATACCCTGGTCCTCCAGACTCTTCATTGTTTTACTTCTTAAGAAGTCAACAATAAAGTCAAAGAGATCCACTTCAGTCGCGTCCTCACCTGGCAAATCTTCATCCACCTCATCTCGGCATGATTCTGCAAGTTTGTAAAGCAAGTCTTTGTTGGCGGCACTGGTCAACTGACGAAGCTGTTGCTGGATTTCCCACTGTAGATCATGAAGTAAGGCCATCTCCGGATACCAAATGTCTTTAACCTGGTTCTTGGCTCCGTACACAGGGGATCAGGAACCCACGGTTCTAACGTGATTAGCACCAGTCCACCAGGAGGCGCTAATCCCGGACGAGCCCCAAATTTGTTGCCCTCCTGGTATTACCAGGAGAAGGCGAAAGTGTCCTGACAGTCTCAACGTGTAAGGCTGTGGTGGAAATAGAGGAGACACTTGTTGAGCTGACGTTACGCTGCTCAAACAGAAGGATTTCTTCTTCTTGTGTGGTCCTACTCAACCTCACACCACTGACGCGATTAGCGCCCACTAGCGGACGGATGTCAGATAGCGCTGTTGTGACTGATATTGCTTTTCTATGATGCATGACAAAGAAAAAAAAAAGAGATTGAGGGAAAACAGAATTAAATAGGGGTGTTTGTTTTTTTTTAACCACTTTATCTGTTTTGAACCCACTACAGATACACATTGTGACACATCCTCCCCTCCAGACTCACGTAACATAATGACCGTGCTGCATGCTGCTTTGTTTTCCTTTTCTTTCTTTGTTTTCTATAGGCTACATGTCCGGCAATCAGACATGAAAGCCCGCACACTCACAAGCACGCAAACTTTCCCCCATTCATACAAACACGTACGCAATCACACAAAATGCGCAACGTGTACCCTCCCCACATCGACACCCACACCTACTTGCCCTCTCTCCTGTCTTCCCTGTCTCCTGCCTTTCCTCTCTCCTCCTGCAACACCCCCAGGACCCACTGGGTTTCACTGCGGGCACCTCCACGGCTGAGGTCCGGGATCTCTGCAGGGTTCTAGGACAGCTTGGTGTGTGTCTCTGTACTAGAACCCTGCAGGAACCCTTCACAGAGCTGGAAGGATTTTAGCTTCAGGCTGCAAGATGGGGTCTATATATAATGTTGGCCACATACGTCATCGTTTATGTAATCTCTGACCACGCCCACACACCAGGACCCCTATTCTATACCAGGGGCGTGGCACCGAATACCACGCCCACAATGGGGTGGGGCTTCAAATAAAAATTTATGTTAAAATGGCACCTTGTGAAGACTCTGTTTAGTGATTATTATTATTATATTATTATTATTTCATGCTTGTATGTATCTTCAAAAAGAGGTGATGAGTCAGCTGAAGGATCAGGATCAAACACACACACAGATACATCACACTGGTCGGAAGAAAATATGTCATAAATGATGTCATAGAAAGATGATTATGGTTACCACGGTTACAAATGTAATCATGGCAACCAAACAAAGTCTCCTGACAAGATGACATCATTGTCATGAAAGGTTAAGCCCCGCTGTTGTCATGGTTACATTATAACCCAGAGGAAGTTTGGTGACAGGAGACATATTTCCTAAAAATTCCAAACACAACAAAGTAAACAGGATGTGTTTTATTTGCACTTCTTTTCACTCTTTAGTTTACTTTAAATAGTGTTTAAAGGTTGTTTTGTTTTTGTTGGAGTTTAGTGAAATAATGCATTTGGTACATGTAAACACGACCCAACGTCATGGATATGTTGCCCTCCTGGTATTACCAGGAGAAGGCGAAAGTGTCCTGACAGTCTCAACGTGTAAGGCTGTGGTGGAAATAGAGGAGACACTTGTTGAGCTGACGTTACGCTGCTCAAACAGAAGGATTTCTTCTTCTTGTGTGGTCCTACTCAACCTCACACCACTGACGCGATTAGCGCCCACTAGCGGACGGATGTCAGATAGCGCTGTTGTGACTGATATTGCTTTTCTATGATGCATGACAAAGAAAAAAAAAAGAGATTGAGGGAAAACAGAATTAAATAGGGGTGTTTGTTTTTTTTTAACCACTTTATCTGTTTTGAACCCACTACAGATACACATTGTGACACATCCTCCCCTCCAGACTCACGTAACATAATGACCGTGCTGCATGCTGCTTTGTTTTCCTTTTCTTTCTTTGTTTTCTATAGGCTACATGTCCGGCAATCAGACATGAAAGCCCGCACACTCACAAGCACGCAAACTTCCCCCCATTCATACAAACACGTACGCAATCACACAAAATGCGCAACGTGTACCCTCCCCACATCGACACCCACACCTACTTGCCCTCTCTCCTGTCTTCCCTGTCTCCTGCCTTTCCTCTCTCCTCCTGCAACACCCCAAGGACCCACTGGGTTTCACTGCGGGCACCTCCACGGCTGAGGTCCGGGATCTCTGCAGGGTTCTAGGACAGCTTGGTGTGTGTCTCTGTACTAGAACCCTGCAGGAACCCTTCACAGAGCTGGAAGGATTTTAGCTTCAGGCTGCAAGATGGGGTCTATATATAATGTTGGCCACATACGTCATCGTTTATGTAATCTCTGACCACGCCCACACACCGGGACCCCTATTCTATACCAGGGGCGTGGCACCGAATACCACGCCCACAATGGGGTGGGGCTTCAAATAAAAATTTATGTTAAAATGGCACCTTGTGAAGACTCTGTTTAGTGATTATTATTATTATATTATTATTATTTCATGCTTGTATGTATCTTCAAAAAGAGGTGATGAGTCAGCTGAAGGATCAGGATCAAACACACACACAGATACATCACACTGGTCGGAAGAAAATATGTCATAAATGATGTCATAGAAAGATGATTATGGTTACCACGGTTACAAATGTAATCATGGCACCCAAACAAAGTCTCCTGACAAGATGACATCATTGTCATGAAAGGTTAAGCCCCGCTGTTGTCATGGTTACATTATAACCCAGAGAAAGTTTGGTGACAGGAGACATATTTCCTAAAAATTCCAAACACAACAAAGTAAACAGGATGTGTTTTATTTGCACTTCTTTTCACTGTTTAGTTTACTTTAAATAGTGTTTAAAGGTTGTTTTGTTTTTGTTACATTCTAGTGAAATAATGCATTTGATACATGTAAACACGACCCAACGTCATGGATACACAATGTGACACATCCTCCCCTGCAGACTGACGTAACATCATGACCGTGCTGCACGCTGCTTTGTTTTCTTTTTCTTTCTTTGTTTTTTATAGGCTACATGTCCGGCAATCAGACATGGTAGCCCGCACACTGGCAAGCACGCAAACCATAAATAATCTGGCGACGATCAGCAGGCTGGACTGGTCTTCAGACTATGCTGATTGCCAGATGCTGACAGAAAAAACCTCCCAAAGATCTGACTCGGTGGCAGCGGACGATGTCTGCTCGGGTCCTCAGTGCTCCATCTAACCTACTTGCATTCATGTCTGCATTCATGCTTGTTTGCCTGCATGCATTCATTCTCTGTAGCGCTTTGTCCAGTTAAGGTCAGTCTATCCCAGCAACCATCAGGCGAGAGCCGGGTACACCTGGACAGGTCTCCAGTCCATCACGGGGAAAAACCAGTTTCATTCCACAGTCACAGTTTGATTTTCCTGATTTTGTGAATGGAAGTTAAATGACTGACATGGATGCTTGATGAAGCTGTTATAACTTAGTTTTCAGGTAAGTAAATAAGTTTTAAAACGTGAGAGACGGTATATAGCTGCTGTATGCAGATGTTGCAACAGAATTATTAGATCAAAATACATTTTATGTTTTTTATGCTCGTCAAGCAGAAACATTTCAGTCATTTTTGTCAAGAAATAATTGTTGTACTCTCATTTATTGCTGTTCACACAGGAATGTGTGACAGGAACTGGACAACACCTGTGTTGTGACACGGTGGGCTTTCTGCTCCATTGTGATGAGCAGAATTAAGGTGGGATCATATTATTATTATTATATTATTATTATTGTTAATAATAATAATAATAATAATAATAATAAATAATATTGATAAAAAAATAATAACAATATTATTATTATTATCATCCATTAATATCTTATCATTCATTAATAATGTTTCATTATTATTATCATCCTTAATATCATCATTATCATTATTTTATGATTATTATTAATATTATCATCATATTATTATTAGTAGTAGTATTATTTCTATCATTAATAATATTTTATCATTATTATTACAATGATTATTATTATTATGATTATTAATGTTATTATTACTATTGTTATTAAATTATTACTATTTTTAATATTATCATCATCATTATTATTATTATTATTATTATCATTATTGTTATTATTATTATTATTATCATCATTTCGTGCTTGTATGTATCTTTAAAAAGAGGTGATGTGTCAGTTGAAGGATCAGTATCAAACACACACTACAAACCGGATGTACCCTCCCCAAACCAACACTCACACCTACTGGCCCTCTCTCCTGCCTTCCCTCTCTCCTGCCTTTCCTCTCTCCTCCTGCAACACCCCCAGGACCCACTGGGTTTCACTGCGGGCACCTCCACGGCTGAGGTCCGGGATCTCTGCAGGGTTCTAGGACAGAGACACAAACCAAACTGTCCTAGAACCCTGCAGGAACCCTTCACAGAGCTGGAAGGATTTTAGCTTCAGGCTGCAAGATGGGGCCTATTTATACTGTTGGCCACATACGTCATCGTTTATGTAATCTCTGACCACGCCCACACACCAGGACCCCTATTCTATACCAGGGGCGTGGCACCGAATACCACGCCCACAAAGGGGCGGGGCTTCAAATAAACGTTTATGTTAAGATGGCACCTTGTGAAGACTCTGTTTAGTGATTATTATTATTATTATTATTATTTCATGCTTGTATGCATCTTTAAAAAGAGGTGATGAGTCAGCTGAAGGATCAGGATCAAACACACACACAGATACATCACACTGGTCGGAATAAATACGTCATAAATGATGTCATAGAAAGATGATTATGGTTACCACGGTTACAAATGTAATCATGGCAACCAAACAAAGTCTCCTGACAAGATGACATCATTGTCATGAAAGGTTAAGCCCCGCTGTTGTCATGGTTACATTATAACCCAGAGGAAGTTTGGTGACAGGAGACATATTTCCTAAAAATTCCAAACACAACAAAGTAAACAGGATGTGTTTTATTTGCACTTCTTTTCACTCTTTAGTTTACTTTAAATAGTGTTTAAAGGTTGTTTTGTTTTTGTTGGATTTTAGTGAAATAATGCATTTGGTACATGTAAACACGACCCAACGTCATGGATATGTTGCCCTCCTGGTATTACCAGGAGAAGGCGAAAGTGTCCTGACAGTCTCAACGTGTAAGGCTGTGGTGGAAACAGAGGAGACACACGTTGAGCTGACGTTACGCTGCTCAAACAGAAAGATTTATTCTTCTTGTGTGACCTTACTCAACCTCACACCACTGACGCGATTTGCGCTCACTAGCCGCCGGATGTCAGATTGCGCTGTTGTGACTGATATTGGTTTTCTATGTTGCATGACAAAGGAAAAAAAAAAGATTGAGGGAAAACAGAATTAAATAGGGGTGTTTTTAACCACTTTATCTGTTTTGACCCCACTACACTCTCCCCCACTAAAGAAAGAATGGCTCCTGACATTTGGTAATGTACTAGAGTGTTCCAGTTATGGTAGAATGGGTGGGGATGGATTGAATAAGGAAATGGGGCAAAACTATAAGTTCCTGCCAGGGGTTGACTAAGTAAGAAAGGGTTTACACTTTCACTCAACTGGTGATATGAGGGTTGACCAAGAATATCATATGTGAACTTTGCTGTCGGTCTTGCTCTCCTCTGTGACCTCCTCACATCACCTTCTCCTGTATGTCCAAAATCCATTTCATCTCTTTGATCTGGCTCATGATCATCTAACCCTGGTACATTGTCAGAATCTTCAGAGTTTGGTTCCATCCCAACTTCTTGTCTTTCTGGAGGGTATAACTCCCTGGCTGTTACCCTCAGATTAGGCTGGTTTTGAGAATTCTGGCTTGAAACAACTGGTCCCAGTTGTTGAGGAGCTTGCAGTGCCATGACAGATTGCTGTTGTGGAGGATTTACCAGTCCAAAACATGGAAGTTTGCTCCGGAGATCATAAGAATATGCAGATTCCTGCTCCTCATCAGAGTTGTCTGTCTCAGTCTCTGTTTGTTTAGTCCTGTGGCTGTGTTGTTTCGGCCTATTCTGCCGTTTCTTTCCTTCAGTTGGTATTTCATCTTCGAGAGGTAGTTCGTTTACTGGCAGGAGAAGATTTCTATGCAACACTCGCATGGTTTTGCTGCCTCTCTCTGGTTGTACTTTATAGACTGGGCCATCTTCAAATCGTTCCACAACGCGGTATGCTACTTTTCCCCAGTAAGTCCGCAATTTCCCAGGGCCTCCTCTCTGTGAGAGATTTCTTACCAGGACCCTGTCTCCTGGTTGGAGGGCAACACCTCTGGCATGTCTATCATATTGTTTTTTTTTACCCTTAACACAGACTTTTGACTGTTTTCAGCCGCTATTGGGTATGCAACATGCATCCTGTCTACCCACCTTTGTACAAATGTCTGGTGATTCTGCGCTTCTATCTCCCTCCTAGTACCAAAAAGCAAGTCAACTGGTAGCTGCGGAGCCCTGCTGTACAAGAGGAAAAATGGAGAAAACCCTGTAGATTCGTGCCTGGTACAGTTGTATGCGTGCACAATATGGGGTAGATGATCTTTCCATTCACTTTTTATTTCCTCCTATAATGTGCGCAACATTTGGAGAAGGGTGCGATTCAAATGCTCCACTGGGTTGCATTGCGGTTGATAAGAAGTCGTGCGAGAATGAGCAATCCCTGAAAGTTGTTGTAATCTCTGGAAAAGGCTTTTCTCAAACTCCTGTCCTTGGTCATGATGCAACTTTTCTGGGTACCCAAAACGGGGAATAAAGTCCTGAAAGATCTTTTCGGCTGCGGTTTTCCCAGATTTATTTCTCGTTGGATACGCCTGTGCGAAACGTGTAAAATGGTCAACGATCACAAGGATATACTCGTAGCCCCCTTTACTAGGCTCCAAATGTAAATAGTCGACACAGACTAACTCAAAAGGTGCACTTGTTGTGATGGATCCCATTTGGGCTTTTGGTGGAATGTTGGGGTGTTTTTGTTTAATGCAGAGACATTTTTTGTCACATAATCTTCAATGTCTTGCTGTATATGTGGCCAATAAAACCGTTCCCGGGCAAGATGGATGACCTTCTCAGATCCCACATGTCCCATATCATCATGCAAGCTTTTTAACACGACCGGTTTAAGCTGTTGAGGGACGACAAGTTGTTTATTTCGGTCCGTCTTCCGGTAGTGTAAACTGCCTTCCACCATTAGCTTCTTCCACTTGTAGAGTAGCTTTCTTGTCAGTTTGCTCGTTGCTTTTTCTTTTTCATCTCCTGTTGGAGTCCTTCCTTTCAGTTTCAGAAATACAATCTCTTTAATAACTGGATCATTCCGTTGGGCAGTCCTGATGTCCTCTTGTGTGATTCTAGAAATGCTCTCTGGTGATGCAGCATTCGCATCCTCACTGTTAAGCTGTAGGACAGCCACCCAAGGAACATCACTGTCGTGTGCTGCTTTGCTACCCTGCCACACTGCAGAAATTACCTCTGACGATACAGCCTCTGTGAAATGATGTATCTGCTGGGGAAGCTTAACTGGGTATCTGGACAACATGTCAGCATCAGCGTTTCTCTTTCCAGGTCTAAACTTGATGTCAAAATGAAAATCAGCTAATTCTCCAACCCATCTGTGACCCACTGCGTTTAGTCTTGCTGAACTCAAGACATAGGTCAGGGGGTTATTATCTATATAGACAGTAAAGGGTGGCGCGTAGTACAGATAATCCCGAAATTTGTCACAGATTGCCCATTTGAGTGCCAGAAATTCTAGTTTGCCTGAGTGAAGATGGTAGTTTTTCTCTGCCGGCGTCAATGTCCTGAACCCATATCCAATCACACGCAGTTTGTTGTTTTGCTGTTGATATAATACAGCCCCAAGTCCTTCGTTTGAAGCATCAGTATGCAATACAAATGGTAAATCAAGGTCTGGATAAGCAAGGATAGGAGGGTTTATCAACATCTTGACTAACCTGGACAACACATTTTGATGCTCAGCAATCCAAGTGATGGGTGTACGGGAGGGGAGTTGTCCCTTGTTTTCTTTTCTTTTCCTATGTTGTTCTGAGACAAGGTGACTTTACTGTTCTCTACTTGGTTCTGTAGCAACTCAAACAAGGGCCTGGCTACACGTGAGAAATCTTGAATAAAGGACCGGTAATAGCTGAGAAATCCAAGCAAAGTTCGAACCTCCCCAACTGTGGAGGCTTTCTTTTCTTTAAGAGCCATTACTGCTTCCAAATCCTTTGGGTCAATCTGGATTCCATTCTCTAACACCATCCGCCCAAGGTAACGGATTTGTCTTTGGAAAAGTTCACACTTGGCTGGACGAAGTTTGATGCCATGTGTCGCATCCGGGAGAAAACTTGGCGGAGATGATTCACATGATCGTCAAAAGTTTTAGAATGGCAAAGAACATCATCTAAATATGGTACACAACACTCATCCCTGATGCCCTCTAAAACTCCCTCCATGCACCTCTGGAATGCGGCTGGTGCGTTGGTCAGTCCAAAGGGTATCCTTATCCATTCATAGAGTCCCCAAGGTGTGCTAAATGCTGTTAAATGTCTCGACTCCTCACTCACAAAACCTTGATGATATGCACTACCTTGGTCTAAGATGGAAAACCACGAATTGCCTCCCAAACTGTCCAGCAGATCGTGAATCCGTGGCAGCAGGTGACGGTCAGGGATGGTTTCGCAGTTGAGCTCACGGAAGTGAACACACAGTCGCAGGCTACTGTCTTTTTTCAGCACGCATACCACTGGTGAGGAATAAGATGAGACAGATTTACAGGTCCATCCTCTTTCTAAAAGGTTTTTAATGTACTCCTTTACCTCTTTATATAGTGGTCGTGGAATGGAGTTGTAATTTTTCTGAACAGCCGCGTTGTCTTTTGTCTTGATTTTTAGCTGCAAGCCAGGAATACATCCAATGTCTCCCTCCGCACGAGCAAAAACATCAGACTCATCATTGAGAAGTTGTCGCACCACCTTTTGTTCATGGTCAGAAAGATGACCTAGGTTGTCGTCTGGATGCCATTTTTCTGGCCCAGGGTTTCCTTTTGCATTGACGTGGCAATCATCATTTGAGCTTCCAGGGGCAGTGCATGGCAGAGGACTGTCACTGAGGTCTGGTTGTTTCCGAGGAGATGACTGCATGGTTACAGGTTTACTATCTGTGATCTCTTTGAGGCAACCTAAGACTGTCTTTGGAAGTATGAAGAGGTCTCGCTTGGTTGTGTTTTGGACAGGTATTTTCACTATTTTGGAAGCCCCAGCTGGTACATCAACAAGAGCAGGGAACAACTCCAACCCATCTGGCAGCCTACACTCAACATGGGGTTCAAACAGCATTGCCCCTCCCCCAGGATAAGCCCTTATCCTACACTTCACCTCACAAATTTGGCTACTGGGGACTGTTAGCCCTTCCTTTCCAACTTTCACCCCCAACCTTTCTGACTCTTCCTGGGATGGCATTGTTTGAACGACAGAGACTAGAGTTTCAACATTGACCCTCTGAACTTTAAGGGCTTCTGACAGTAAATCTACCAAGCTTAAGTCATCTGCTTGGTGACTGCTTTCCTTCATGATTTCTTGAATTACATTAAAGCCTAACAATGGGCTGCTCACACTCTCTTTGCTTACTAGCATTGGAACACAGAGTGCAACAGAGCCGTGTCGGTGACTTGTGATCTCAAACAGAACCTCTATCCACCCGTCAAATGGCACCTCTGTCCCATTGGCTGCTGTAAATTTGAGCGGGTGATCAGGCAGCAGAGTCTCTAGTGGCTGAATACTTAGATTTGGCAAGGCCTTCTGTACCCAAGATTTCTCTACTATACTGACTTGTTCCCCACTGTCCAACAGCATCTGAAGTTTAACCCCATTAAGACAACAAGTTATCATGCGCCTCCCACCGATCAGCTGTGCAACGTGCTTTCCCCCTGGCACATTGATTTGTCTGGAGAACTTGTTAGAAGATGGCATTTTCCCTTTAGGGTGTGGCTTTTCTGAGGTCGGGGACCCTACATGAAGTCTGGTCACTCCCCAGTGACCTCATCCGGTTTCCCAACTTCTGCAAGCACCCAATTGCTCTGTGCCCCTCTTTTCCACAACGGAAACAGTGTGTGCAATTCCCAATTCCTTGGGAGATACATTGTTGGCACTTCCCTTTTGCTTCTGGTATGGCTGACTGTTTTGGATGTGGTGACATGGAATGTGTGTTCTCAGTTGCTGTGTTTACTACAGGTGTGAGAAGTTTCTCAGTACTCTTAGTCAAAGATGACACTTGTAATGTTAGCTCTTGAATAGCGGTCCGATTGGCTTGGACTTCTGCCTGCACCTGAACTACATTCTGGGTGTCCTTTCCCTGATGTATTGCACTGACACTGACTGCTTTCTGCTTGTGCATCTGGCCTGACCTGTTCTGCCTCTCTGTGTCTTCACTCAAAGATTTTGTGATGACTTCTAAAATAAAGTCATCAGTAACACCTATGCCTGAAATGTGTGGTTTAAGGTCTCGTCGGATGTATGCGCATTTTTCATTCATACCTTGGTAGAGGGAATGAAGAAATAATCCCTGTACCAGTTTACTGTCATACTGAAAGCCGGTACTCTGTTTAGAGGCAAAAATAACACGCTGTTTTAACCCCATAAGTCTGTACATAAACTGTTGTGGGCTTTCTCTGTCAAGTTGTTTTGCATTGCTCTACTGCTGAAATAATTCAGTAGTGCTTTTTTCTCGGAAATGTGCCCCGAGAAAGCGCTTTAACTCGGTTACTGTTAGGTTATCTTTGGTAATGAGCATGTCTTTAAAGTTACCGGGCTTGATTATCTTAAGCACCGTTCTAATAACCTCAGTCTCAGTAAAACCTTCAGTTACTCCCTCATAAATTTGCTTAGACAAGCTGTTAAAGCTTAAATCCGAATCTCTATCTGAAATTTGGCCTCCATGAATCTTAAATTCTCTGCGGGGTAACAATGTAGCAACATCTGCTAGTCTTACCAACCCAGTCACCTGATCAGCAACCACTGTTTGTCGCACAGTCTCACTTATTGCAGATTTTACTGCTGCTTGTTTCGTTTCCGACACTGATGCGACAGCATCTTCTTCAGATGCCTGGCCTGGTTCTCTTGCTTCCTGAAGCAGCTGCAGTTCATCAATGAGGTCACGAAATATGAGTAGGCGAGACATACCCTGGTCCTCCAGACTCTTCATTGTTTTACTTCTTAAGAAGTCAACAATAAAGTCAAAGAGATCCACTTCAGTCGCGTCCTCACCTGGCAAATCTTCATCCACCTCATCTCGGCATGATTCTGCAAGTTTGTAAAGCAAGTCTTTGTTGGCGGCACTGGTCAACTGACGAAGCTGTTGCTGGATTTCCCACTGTAGATCATGAAGTAAGGCCATCTCCGGATACCAAATGTCTTTAACCTGGTTCTTGGCTCCGTACACAGGGGATCAGGAACCCACGGTTCTAACGTGATTAGCACCAGTCCACCAGGAGGCGCTAATCCCGGACGAGCCCCAAATTTGTTGCCCTCCTGGTATTACCAGGAGAAGGCGAAAGTGTCCTGACAGTCTCAACGTGTAAGGCTGTGGTGGAAATAGAGGAGACACTCGTTGAGCTGACGTTACGCTGCTCAAACAGAAGGATTTCTTCTTCTTGTGTGGTCCTACTCAACCTCACACCACTGACGCGATTAGCGCCCACTAGCGGACGGATGTCAGATAGCGCTGTTGTGACTGATATTGCTTTTCTATGATGCATGACAAAGAAAAAAAAAAGAGATTGAGGGAAAACAGAATTAAATAGGGGTGTTTGTTTTTTTTTAACCACTTTATCTGTTTTGAACCCACTACAGATACACATTGTGACACATCCTCCCCTCCAGACTCACGTAACATAATGACCGTGCTGCATGCTGCTTTGTTTTCCTTTTCTTTCTTTGTTTTCTATAGGCTACATGTCCGGCAATCAGACATGAAAGCCCGCACACTCACAAGCACGCAAACTTTCCCCCATTCATACAAACACGTACGCAATCACACAAAATGCGCAACGTGTACCCTCCCCACATCGACACCCACACCTACTTGCCCTCTCTCCTGTCTTCCCTGTCTCCTGCCTTTCCTCTCTCCTCCTGCAACACCCCCAGGACCCACTGGGTTTCACTGCGGGCACCTCCACGGCTGAGGTCCGGGATCTCTGCAGGGTTCTAGGACAGCTTGGTGTGTGTCTCTGTACTAGAACCCTGCAGGAACCCTTCACAGAGCTGGAAGGATTTTAGCTTCAGGCTGCAAGATGGGGTCTATATATAATGTTGGCCACATACGTCATCGTTTATGTAATCTCTGACCACGCCCACACACCAGGACCCCTATTCTATACCAGGGGCGTGGCACCGAATACCACGCCCACAATGGGGTGGGGCTTCAAATAAAAATTTATGTTAAGATGGCACCTTGTGAAGACTCTGTTTAGTGATTATTATTATTATATTATTATTATTTCATGCTTGTATGTATCTTCAAAAAGAGGTGATGAGTCAGCTGAAGGATCAGGATCAAACACACACACAGATACATCACACTGGTCGGAAGAAAATATGTCATAAATGATGTCATAGAAAGATGATTATGGTTACCACGGTTACAAATGTAATCATGGCAACCAAACAAAGTCTCCTGACAAGATGACATCATTGTCATGAAAGGTTAAGCCCCGCTGTTGTCATGGTTACATTATAACCCAGAGAAAGTTTGGTGACAGGAGACATATTTCCTAAAAATTCCAAACACAACAAAGTAAACAGGATGTGTTTTATTTGCACTTCTTTTCACTGTTTAGTTTACTTTAAATAGTGTTTAAAGGTTGTTTTGTTTTTGTTTGATTCTAGTGAAATAATGCATTTGATACATATAAAAACGAACCAACGTCATGGATACACAATGTGACACATCCTCCCCTGCAGACTGACGTAACATCATGACCGTGCTGCACGCTGCTTTGTTTTCTTTTTCTTTCTTTGTTTTTTATAGGCTACATGTCCGGCAATCAGACATGGTAGCCCGCACACTGGCAAGCACGCAAACCATAAATAATCTGGCGACGATCAGCAGGCTGGACTGGTCTTCAGACTATGCTGATTGCCAGATGCTGACAGAAAAAACCTCCCAAAGATCTGACTCGGTGGCAGCGGACGATGTCTGCTCGGGTCCTCAGTGCTCCATCTAACCTACTTGCATTCATGTCTGCATTCATGCTTGTTTGCCTGCATGCATTCATTCTCTGTAGCGCTTTGTCCAGTTAAGGTCAGTCTATCCCAGCAACCATCAGGCGAGAGCCGGGTACACCTGGACAGGTCTCCAGTCCATCACGGGGAAAAACCAGTTTCATTCCACAGTCACAGTTTGATTTTCCTGATTTTGTGAATGGAAGTTAAATGACTGACATGGATGCTTGATGAAGCTGTTATAACTTAGTTTTCAGGTAAGTAAATAAGTTTTAAAACGTGAGAGACGGTATATAGCTGCTGTATGCAGATGTTGCAACAGAATTATTAGATCAAAATACATTTTATGTTTTTTATGCTCGTCAAGCAGAAACATTTCAGTCATTTTTGTCAAGAAATAATTGTTGTACTCTCATTTATTGCTGTTCACACAGGAATGTGTGACAGGAACTGGACAACACCTGTGTTGTGACACAGTGGGCTTTCTGCTCCATTGTGATGAGCAGAATTAAGGTGGGATCATATTATTATTATTATATTATTATTATTGTTAATAATAATAATAATAATAATAATAATAATAATAAATAATATTGATAAAAAATAATAACAATATTATTATTATTATCATCCATTAATAATATCTTATCATTCATTAATAATGTTTCATTATTATTATCATCCTTAATATCATCATTATCATTATTTTATGATTATTATTAATATTATCATCATATTATTATTAGTAGTAGTATTATTTCTATCATTAATAATATTTTATCATTATTATTACAATGATTATTATTATTATGATTATTAATGTTATTATTACTATTGTTATTAAATTATTACTATTTTTAATATTATCATCATCATTATTATTATTATTATTATTATCATTATTGTTATTATTATTATTATTATCATCATTTCGTGCTTGTATGTATCTTTAAAAAGAGGTGATGTGTCAGTTGAAGGATCAGTATCAAACACACACTACAAACCGGATGTACCCTCCCCAAACCAACACTCACACCTACTGGCCCTCTCTCCTGCCTTCCCTCTCTCCTGCCTTTCCTCTCTCCTCCTGCAACACCCCCAGGACCCACTGGGTTTCAGTGCGGGCACCTCCACGGCTGAGGTCCGGGATCTCTGCAGGGTTCTAGGACAGAGACACAAACCAAGCTGTCCTAGAACCCTGCAGGAACCCTTCACAGAGCTGGAAGGATTTTAGCTTCAGGCTGCAAGATGGGGCCTATTTATACTGTTGGCCACATACGTCATCGTTTATGTAATCTCTGACCACGCCCACACACCAGGACCCCTATTCTATACCAGGGGCGTGGCACCGAATACCACGCCCACAAAGGGGCGGGACTTCAAATCAACGTTTATGTTAAGATGGCACCTTGTGAAGACTCTGTTTAGTGATTATTATTATTATTATTATTATTTCATGCTTGTATGCATCTTTAAAAAGAGGTGATGAGTCAGCTGAAGGATCAGGATCAAACACACACACAGATACATCACACTGGTCGGAATAAATACGTCATAAATGATGTCATAGAAAGATGATTATGGTTACCACGGTTACAAATGTAATCATGGCAACCAAACAAAGTCTCCTGACAAGATGACATCATTGTCATGAAAGGTTAAGCCCCGCTGTTGTCATGGTTACATTATAACCCAGAGGAAGTTTGGTGACAGGAGACATATTTCCTAAAAATTCCAAACACAACAAAGTAAACAGGATGTGTTTTATTTGCACTTCTTTTCACTCTTTAGTTTACTTTAAATAGTGTTTAAAGGTTGTTTTGTTTTTGTTGGATTTTAGTGAAATAATGTATTTGGTACATGTAAACACGACCCAACGTCATGGATATGTTGCCCTCCTGGTATTACCAGGAGAAGGCGAAAGTGTCCTGACAGTCTCAACGTGTAAGGCTGTGGTGGAAACAGAGGAGACACACGTTGAGCTGACGTTACGCTGCTCAAACAGAAAGATTTATTCTTCTTGTGTGACCTTACTCAACCTCACACCACTGACGCGATTTGCGCTCACTAGCCGCCGGATGTCAGATTGCGCTGTTGTGACTGATATTGGTTTTCTATGTTGCATGACAAAGGAAAAAAAAAAGATTGAGGGAAAACAGAATTAAATAGGGGTGTTTTTAACCACTTTATCTGTTTTGACCCCACTACACTCTCCCCCACTAAAGAAAGAATGGCTCCTGACATTTGGTAATGTACTAGAGTGTTCCAGTTATGGTAGAATGGGTGGGGATGGATTGAATAAGGAAATGGGGCAAAACTATAAGTTCCTGCCAGGGGTTGACTAAGTAAGAAAGGGTTTACACTTTCACTCAACTGGTGATATGAGGGTTGACCAAGAATATCATATGTGAACTTTGCTGTCGGTCTTGCTCTCCTCTGTGACCTCCTCACATCACCTTCTCCTGTATGTCCAAAATCCATTTCATCTCTTTGATCTGGCTCATGATCATCTAACCCTGGTACATTGTCAGAATCTTCAGAGTTTGGTTCCATCCCAACTTCTTGTCTTTCTGGAGGGTATAACTCCCTGGCTGTTACCCTCAGATTAGGCTGGTTTTGAGAATTCTGGCTTGAAACAACTGGTCCCAGTTGTTGAGGAGCTTGCAGTGCCATGACAGATTGCTGTTGTGGAGGATTTACCAGTCCAAAACATGGAAGTTTGCTCCGGAGATCATAAGAATATGCAGATTCCTGCTCCTCATCAGAGTTGTCTGTCTCAGTCTCTGTTTGTTTAGTCCTGTGGCTGTGTTGTTTCGGCCTATTCTGCCGTTTCTTTCCTTCAGTTGGTATTTCATCTTCGAGAGGTAGTTCGTTTACTGGCAGGAGAAGATTTCTATGCAACACTCGCATGGTTTTGCTGCCTCTCTCTGGTTGTACTTTATAGACTGGGCCATCTTCAAATCGTTCCACAACGCGGTATGCTACTTTTCCCCAGTAAGTCCGCAATTTCCCAGGGCCTCCTCTCTGTGAGAGATTTCTTACCAGGACCCTGTCTCCTGGTTGGAGGGCAACACCTCTGGCATGTCTATCATATTGTTTTTTTTTACCCTTAACACAGACTTTTGACTGTTTTCAGCCGCTATTGGGTATGCAACATGCATCCTGTCTACCCACCTTTGTACAAATGTCTGGTGATTCTGCGCTTCTATCTCCCTCCTAGTACCAAAAAGCAAGTCAACTGGTAGCTGCGGAGCCCTGCTGTACAAGAGGAAAAATGGAGAAAACCCTGTAGATTCGTGCCTGGTACAGTTGTATGCGTGCACAATATGGGGTAGATGATCTTTCCATTCACTTTTTATTTCCTCCTATAATGTGCGCAACATTTGGAGAAGGGTGCGATTCAAATGCTCCACTGGGTTGCATTGTGGTTGATAAGAAGTCGTGCGAGAATGAGCAATCCCTGAAAGTTGTTGTAATCTCTGGAAAAGGCTTTTCTCAAACTCCTGTCCTTGGTCATGATGCAACTTTTCTGGGTACCCAAAACGGGGAATAAAGTCCTGAAAGATCTTTTCGGCTGCGGTTTTCCCAGATTTATTTCTCGTTGGATACGCCTGTGCGAAACGTGTAAAATGGTCAACGATCACAAGGATATACTCGTAGCCCCCTTTACTAGGCTCCAAATGTAAATAGTCGACACAGACTAACTCAAAAGGTGCACTTGTTGTGATGGATCCCATTTGGGCTTTTGGTGGAATGTTGGGGTGTTTTTGTTTAATGCAGAGACATTTTTTTGTCACATAATCTTCAATGTCTTGCTGCATATGTGGCCAATAAAACCGTTCCCGGGCAAGATGGATGACCTTCTCAGATCCCACATGTCCCATATCATCATGCAAGCTTTTTAACACGACCGGTTTAAGCTGTTGAGGGACGACAAGTTGTTTATTTCGGTCCGTCTTCCGGTAGTGTAAACTGCCTTCCACCATTAGCTTCTTCCACTTGTAGAGTAGCTTTCTTGTCAGTTTGCTCGTTGCTTTTTCTTTTTCATCTCCTGTTGGAGTCCTTCCTTTCAGTTTCAGAAATACAATCTCTTTAATAACTGGATCATTCCGTTGGGCAGTCCTGATGTCCTCTTGTGTGATTCTAGAAATGCTCTCTGGTGATGCAGCATTCGCATCCTCACTGTTAAGCTGTAGGACAGCCACCCAAGGAACATCACTGTCGTGTGCTGCTTTGCTACCCTGCCACACTGCAGAAATTACCTCTGACGATACAGCCTCTGTGAAATGATGTATCTGCTGGGGAAGCTTAACTGGGTATCTGGACAACATGTCAGCATCAGCGTTTCTCTTTCCAGGTCTAAACTTGATGTCAAAATGAAAATCAGCTAATTCTCCAACCCATCTGTGACCCACTGCGTTTAGTCTTGCTGAACTCAAGACATAGGTCAGGGGGTTATTATCTATATAGACAGTAAAGGGTGGCGCGTAGTACAGATAATCCCGAAATTTGTCACAGATTGCCCATTTGAGTGCCAGAAATTCTAGTTTGCCTGAGTGAAGATGGCAGTTTTTCTCTGCCGGCGTCAATGTCCTGAACCCATATCCAATCACACGCAGTTTGTTGTTTTGCTGTTGATATAATACAGCCCCAAGTCCTTCGTTTGAAGCATCAGTATGCAATACAAATGGTAAATCAAGGTCTGGATAAGCAAGGATAGGAGGGTTTATCAACATCTTGACTAACCTGGACAACACATTTTGATGCTCAGCAATCCAAGTGATGGGTGTACGGGAGGGGAGTTGTCCCTTGTTTTCTTTTCTTTTCCTATGTTGTTCTGAGACAAGGTGACTTTACTGCTCTCTCCTTGGTTCTGTAGCAACTCAAACAAGGGCCTGGCTACACGTGAGAAATCTTGAATAAAGGACCGGTAATAGCTGAGAAATCCAAGCAAAGTTCGAACCTCCCCAACTGTGGAGGCTTTCTTTTCTTTAAGAGCCATTACTGCTTCCAAATCCTTTGGGTCAATCTGGATTCCATTCTCTAACACCATCCGCCCAAGGTAACGGATTTGTCTTTGGAAAAGTTCACACTTGGCTGGACGAAGTTTGATGCCATGTGTCGCATCCGGGAGAAAACTTGGCGGAGATGATTCACATGATCGTCAAAAGTTTTAGAATGGCAAAGAACATCATCTAAATATGGTACACAACACTCATCCCTGATGCCCTCTAAAACTCCCTCCATGCACCTCTGGAATGCGGCTGGTGCGTTGGTCAGTCCAAAGGGTATCCTTATCCATTCATAGAGTCCCCAAGGTGTGCTAAATGCTGTTAAATGTCTCGACTCCTCACTCACAAAACCTTGATGATATGCACTACCTTGGTCTAAGATGGAAAACCACGAATTGCCTCCCAAACTGTCCAGCAGATCGTGAATCCGTGGCAGCAGGTGACGGTCAGGGATGGTTTCGCAGTTGAGCTCACGGAAGTGAACACACAGTCGCAGGCTACTGTCTTTTTTCAGCACGCATACCACTGGTGAGGAATAAGATGAGACAGATTTACAGGTCCATCCTCTTTCTAAAAGGTTTTTAATGTACTCCTTTACCTCTTTATATAGTGGTCGTGGAATGGAGTTGTAATTTTTCTGAACAGCCGCGTTGTCTTTTGTCTTGATTTTTAGCTGCAAGCCAGGAATACATCCAATGTCTCCCTCCGCACGAGCAAAAACATCAGACTCATCATTGAGAAGTTGTCGCACCACCTTTTGTTCATGGTCAGAAAGATGACCTAGGTTGTCGTCTGGATGCCATTTTTCTGGCCCAGGGTTTCCTTTTGCATTGACGTGGCAATCATCATTTGAGCTTCCAGGGGCAGTGCATGGCAGAGGACTGTCACTGAGGTCTGGTTGTTTCTGAGGAGATGACTGCATGGTTACAGGTTTACTATCTGTGATCTCTTTGAGGCAACCTAAGACTGTCTTTGGAAGTATGAAGAGGTCTCGCTTGGTTGTGTTTTGGACAGGTATTTTCACTATTTTGGAAGCCCCAGCTGGTACATCAACAAGAGCAGGGAACAACTCCAACCCATCTGGCAGCCTACACTCAACATGGGGTTCAAACAGCATTGCCCCTCCCCCAGGATAAGCCCTTATCCTACACTTCACCTCACAAATTTGGCTACTGGGGACTGTTAGCCCTTCCTTTCCAACTTTCACCCCCAACCTTTCTGACTCTTCCTGGGATGGCATTGTTTGAACGACAGAGACTAGAGTTTCAACATTGACCCTCTGAACTTTAAGGGCTTCTGACAGTAAATCTACCAAGCTTAAGTCATCTGCTTGGTGACTGCTTTCCTTCATGATTTCTTGAATTACATTAAAGCCTAACAATGGGCTGCTCACACTCTCTTTGCTTACTAGCATTGGAACACAGAGTGCAACAGAGCCGTGTCGGTGACTTGTGATCTCAAACAGAACCTCTATCCACCCGTCAAATGGCACCTCTGTCCCATTGGCTGCTGTAAATTTGAGCGGGTGATCAGGCAGCAGAGTCTCTAGTGGCTGAATACTTAGATTTGGCAAGGCCTTCTGTACCCAAGATTTCTCTACTATACTGACTTGTTCCCCACTGTCCAACAGCATCTGAAGTTTAACCCCATTAAGACAACAAGTTATCATGCGCCTCCCACCGATCAGCTGTGCAACGTGCTTTCCCCCTGGCACATTGATTTGTCTGGAGAACTTGTTAGAAGATGGCATTTTCCCTTTAGGGTGTGGCTTTTCTGAGGTCGGGGACCCTACATGAAGTCTGGTCACTCCCCAGTGACCTCATCCGGTTTCCCAACTTCTGCAAGCACCCAATTGCTCTGTGCCCCTCTTTTCCACAACGGAAACAGTGTGTGCAATTCCCAATTCCTTGGGCGATACATTGTTGGCACTTCCCTTTTGCTTCTGGTATGGCTGACTGTTTTGGATGTGGTGACATGGAATGTGTGTTCTCAGTTGCTGTGTTTACTACAGGTGTGAGAAGTTTCTCAGTACTCTTAGTCAAAGATGACACTTGTAATGTTAGCTCTTGAATAGCGGTCCGATTGGCTTGGACTTCTGCCTGCACCTGAACTACATTCTGGGTGTCCTTTCCCTGATGTATTGCACTGACACTGACTGCTTTCTGCTTGTGCATCTGGCCTGACCTGTTCTGCCTCTCTGTGTCTTCACTCAAAGATTTTGTGATGACTTCTAAAATAAAGTCATCAGTAACACCTATGCCTGAAATGTGTGGTTTAAGGTCTCGTCGGATGTATGCGCATTTTTCATTCATACCTTGGTAGAGGGAATGAAGAAATAATCCCTGTACCAGTTTACTGTCATACTGAAAGCCGGTACTCTGTTTAGAGGCAAAAATAACACGCTGTTTTAACCCCATAAGTCTGTACATAAACTGTTGTGGGCTTTCTCTGTCAAGTTGTTTTGCATTGCTCTACTGCTGAAATAATTCAGTAGTGCTTTTTTCTCGGAAATGTGCCCCGAGAAAGCGCTTTAACTCGGTTACTGTTAGGTTATCTTTGGTAATGAGCATGTCTTTAAAGTTACCGGGCTTGATTATCTTAAGCACCGTTCTAATAACCTCAGTCTCAGTAAAACCTTCAGTTACTCCCTCATAAATTTGCTTAGACAAGCTGTTAAAGCTTAAATCCGAATCTCTATCTGAAATTTGGCCTCCATGAATCTTAAATTCTCTGCGGGGTAACAATGTAGCAACATCTGCTAGTCTTACCAACCCAGTCACCTGATCAGCAACCACTGTTTGTCGCACAGTCTCACTTATTGCAGATTTTACTGCTGCTTGTTTCGTTTCCGACACTGATGCGACAGCATCTTCTTCAGATGCCTGGCCTGGTTCTCTTGCTTCCTGAAGCAGCTGCAGTTCATCAATGAGGTCACGAAATATGAGTAGGCGAGACATACCCTGGTCCTCCAGACTCTTCATTGTTTTAAATCTTCATCCACCTCATCTCGGCATGATTCTGCAAGTTTGTAAAGCAAGTCTTTGTTGGCGGCACTGGTCAACTGACGAAGCTGTTGCTGGATTTCCCACTGTAGATCATGAAGTAAGGCCATCTCCGGATACCAAATGTCTTTAACCTGGTTCTTGGCTCCGTACACAGGGGATCAGGAACCCACGGTTCTAACGTGATTAGCACCAGTCCACCAGGAGGCGCTAATCCCGGACGAGCCCCAAATTTGTTGCCCTCCTGGTATTACCAGGAGAAGGCGAAAGTGTCCTGACAGTCTCAACGTGTAAGGCTGTGGTGGAAATAGAGGAGACACTCGTTGAGCTGACGTTACGCTGCTCAAACAGAAGGATTTCTTCTTCTTGTGTGGTCCTACTCAACCTCACACCACTGACGCGATTAGCGCCCACTAGCGGACGGATGTCAGATAGCGCTGTTGTGACTGATATTGCTTTTCTATGATGCATGACAAAGAAAAAAAAAAGAGATTGAGGGAAAACAGAATTAAATAGGGGTGTTTGTTTTTTTTTAACCACTTTATCTGTTTTGAACCCACTACAGATACACATTGTGACACATCCTCCCCTCCAGACTCACGTAACATAATGACCGTGCTGCATGCTGCTTTGTTTTCCTTTTCTTTCTTTGTTTTCTATAGGCTACATGTCCGGCAATCAGACATGAAAGCCCGCACACTCACAAGCACGCAAACTTTCCCCCATTCATACAAACACGTACGCAATCACACAAAATGCGCAACGTGTACCCTCCCCACATCGACACCCACACCTACTTGCCCTCTCTCCTGTCTTCCCTGTCTCCTGCCTTTCCTCTCTCCTCCTGCAACACCCCCAGGACCCACTGGGTTTCACTGCGGGCACCTCCACGGCTGAGGTCCGGGATCTCTGCAGGGTTCTAGGACAGCTTGGTGTGTGTCTCTGTACTAGAACCCTGCAGGAACCCTTCACAGAGCTGGAAGGATTTTAGCTTCAGGCTGCAAGATGGGGCCTATTTATACTGTTGGCCACATACGTCATCGTTTATGTAATCTCTGACCACGCCCACACACCAGGACCCCTATTCTATACCAGGGGCGTGGCACCGAATACCACGCCCACAAAGGGGCGGGACTTCAAATCAACGTTTATGTTAAGATGGCACCTTGTGAAGACTCTGTTTAGTGATTATTATTATTATTATTATTATTTCATGCTTGTATGCATCTTTAAAAAGAGGTGATGAGTCAGCTGAAGGATCAGGATCAAACACACACACAGATACATCACACTGGTCGGAATAAATACGTCATAAATGATGTCATAGAAAGATGATTATGGTTACCACGGTTACAAATGTAATCATGGCAACCAAACAAAGTCTCCTGACAAGATGACATCATTGTCATGAAAGGTTAAGCCCCGCTGTTGTCATGGTTACATTATAACCCAGAGAAAGTTTGGTGACAGGAGACATATTTCCTAAAAATTCCAAACACAACAAAGTAAACAGGATGTGTTTTATTTGCACTTCTTTTCACTGTTTAGTTTACTTTAAATAGTGTTTAAAGGTTGTTTTGTTTTTGTTTGATTCTAGTGAAATAATGCATTTGATACATATAAAAACGAACCAACGTCATGGATACACAATGTGACACATCCTCCCCTGCAGACTGACGTAACATCATGACCGTGCTGCACGCTGCTTTGTTTTCTTTTTCTTTCTTTGTTTTTTATAGGCTACATGTCCGGCAATCAGACATGGTAGCCCGCACACTGGCAAGCACGCAAACCATAAATAATCTGGCGACGATCAGCAGGCTGGACTGGTCTTCAGACTATGCTGATTGCCAGATGCTGACAGAAAAAACCTCCCAAAGATCTGACTTGGTGGCAGCGGACGATGTCTGCTCGGGTCCTCAGTGCTCCATCTAACCTACTTGCATTCATGTCTGCATTCATGCTTGTTTGCCTGCATGCATTCATTCTCTGTAGCGCTTTGTCCAGTTAAGGTCAGTCTATCCCAGCAACCATCAGGCGAGAGCCGGGTACACCTGGACAGGTCTCCAGTCCATCACGGGGAAAAACCAGTTTCATTCCACAGTCACAGTTTGATTTTCCTGATTTTGTGAATGGAAGTTAAATGACTGACATGGATGCTTGATGAAGCTGTTATAACTTAGTTTTCAGGTAAGTAAATAAGTTTTAAAACGTGAGAGACGGTATATAGCTGCTGTATGCAGATGTTGCAACAGAATTATTAGATCAAAATACATTTTATGTTTTTTATGCTCGTCAAGCAGAAACATTTCAGTCATTTTTGTCAAGAAATAATTGTTGTACTCTCATTTATTGCTGTTCACACAGGAATGTGTGACAGGAACTGGACAACACCTGTGTTGTGACACGGTGGGCTTTCTGCTCCATTGTGATGAGCAGAATTAAGGTGGGATCATATTATTATTATTATATTATTATTATTATTGTTAATAATAATAATAATAATAATAATAATAATAATAATAATAATAATGAATAATATTGATAAAAAAATAATAACAATATTATTATTATTATCATCCATTAATAATATCTTATCATTCATTAATAATGTTTCATTATTATTATCATCCTTAATATCATCATTATCATTATTTTATGATTATTATTAATATTATCATCATATTATTATTAGTAGTAGTATTATTTCTATCATTAATAATATTTTATCATTATTATTACAATGATTATTATTATTATGATTATTAATGTTATTATTACTATTGTTATTAAATTATTACTATTTTTAATATTATCATCATCATTATTATTATTATTATTATTATCATTATTGTTATTATTATTATTATTATCATCATTTCGTGCTTGTATGTATCTTTAAAAAGAGGTGAAGTGTCAGTTGAAGGATCAGTATCAAACACACACTACAAACCGGATGTACCCTCCCCAAACCAACACTCACACCTACTGGCCCTCTCTCCTGCCTTCCCTCTCTCCTGCCTTTCCTCTCTCCTCCTGCAACACCCCCAGGACCCACTGGGTTTCACTGCGGGCACCTCCACGGCTGAGGTCCGGGATCTCTGCAGGGTTCTAGGACAGCTTGGTGTGTGTCTCTGTACTAGAACCCTGCAGGAACCCTTCACAGAGCTGGAAGGATTTTAGCTTCAGGCTGCAAGATGGGGCCTATTTATACTGTTGGCCACATACATCATCGTTTATGTAATCTCTGACCACGCCCACACACCAGGACCCCTATTCTATACCAGGGGCGTGGCACCGAATACCACGCCCACAAAGGGGCGGGACTTCAAATCAACGTTTATGTTAAGATGGCACCTTGTGAAGACTCTGTTTAGTGATTATTATTATTATTATTATTTCATGCTTGTATGCATCTTTAAAAAGAGGTGATGAGTCAGCTGAAGGATCAGGATCAAACACACACACAGATACATCACACTGGTCGGAATAAATACGTCATAAATGATGTCATAGAAAGATGATTATGGTTACCACGGTTACAAATGTAATCATGGCAACCAAACAAAGTCTCCTGACAAGATGACATCATTGTCATGAAAGGTTAAGCCCCGCTGTTGTCATGGTTACATTATAACCCAGAGGAAGTTTGGTGACAGGAGACATATTTCCTAAAAATTCCAAACACAACAAAGTAAACAGGATGTGTTTTATTTGCACTTCTTTTCACTCTTTAGTTTACTTTAAATAGTGTTTAAAGGTTGTTTTGTTTTTGTTGGATTTTAGTGAAATAATGCATTTGGTACATGTAAACACGACCCAACGTCATGGATATGTTGCCCTCCTGGTATTACCAGGAGAAGGCGAAAGTGTCCTGACAGTCTCAACGTGTAAGGCTGTGGTGGAAACAGAGGAGACACACGTTGAGCTGACGTTACGCTGCTCAAACAGAAAGATTTATTCTTCTTGTGTGACCTTACTCAACCTCACACCACTGACGCGATTTGCGCTCACTAGCCGCCGGATGTCAGATTGCGCTGTTGTGACTGATATTGGTTTTCTATGTTGCATGACAAAGGAAAAAAAAAAGATTGAGGGAAAACAGAATTAAATAGGGGTGTTTTTAACCACTTTATCTGTTTTGACCCCACTACACTCTCCCCCACTAAAGAAAGAATGGCTCCTGACATTTGGTAATGTACTAGAGTGTTCCAGTTATGGTAGAATGGGTGGGGATGGATTGAATAAGGAAATGGGGCAAAACTATAAGTTCCTGCCAGGGGTTGACTAAGTAAGAAAGGGTTTACACTTTCACTCAACTGGTGATATGAGGGTTGACCAAGAATATCATATGTGAACTTTGCTGTCGGTCTTGCTCTCCTCTGTGACCTCCTCACATCACCTTCTCCTGTATGTCCAAAATCCATTTCATCTCTTTGATCTGGCTCATGATCATCTAACCCTGGTACATTGTCAGAATCTTCAGAGTTTGGTTCCATCCCAACTTCTTGTCTTTCTGGAGGGTATAACTCCCTGGCTGTTACCCTCAGATTAGGCTGGTTTTGAGAATTCTGGCTTGAAACAACTGGTCCCAGTTGTTGAGGAGCTTGCAGTGCCATGACAGATTGCTGTTGTGGAGGATTTACCAGTCCAAAACATGGAAGTTTGCTCCGGAGATCATAAGAATATGCAGATTCCTGCTCCTCATCAGAGTTGTCTGTCTCAGTCTCTGTTTGTTTAGTCCTGTGGCTGTGTTGTTTCGGCCTATTCTGCCGTTTCTTTCCTTCAGTTGGTATTTCATCTTCGAGAGGTAGTTCGTTTACTGGCAGGAGAAGATTTCTATGCAACACTCGCATGGTTTTGCTGCCTCTCTCTGGTTGTACTTTATAGACTGGGCCATCTTCAAATCGTTCCACAACGCGGTATGCTACTTTTCCCCAGTAAGTCCGCAATTTCCCAGGGCCTCCTCTCTGTGAGAGATTTCTTACCAGGACCCTGTCTCCTGGTTGGAGGGCAACACCTCTGGCATGTCTATCATATTGTTTTTTTTTACCCTTAACACAGACTTTTGACTGTTTTCAGCCGCTATTGGGTATGCAACATGCATCCTGTCTACCCACCTTTGTACAAATGTCTGGTGATTCTGCGCTTCTATCTCCCTCCTAGTACCAAAAAGCAAGTCAACTGGTAGCTGCGGAGCCCTGCTGTACAAGAGGAAAAATGGAGAAAACCCTGTAGATTCGTGCCTGGTACAGTTGTATGCGTGCACAATATGGGGTAGATGATCTTTCCATTCACTTTTTATTTCCTCCTATAATGTGCGCAACATTTGGAGAAGGGTGCGATTCAAATGCTCCACTGGGTTGCATTGCGGTTGATAAGAAGTCGTGCGAGAATGAGCAATCCCTGAAAGTTGTTGTAATCTCTGGAAAAGGCTTTTCTCAAACTCCTGTCCTTGGTCATGATGCAACTTTTCTGGGTACCCAAAACGGGGAATAAAGTCCTGAAAGATCTTTTCGGCTGCGGTTTTCCCAGATTTATTTCTCGTTGGATACGCCTGTGCGAAACGTGTAAAATGGTCAACGATCACAAGGATATACTCGTAGCCCCCTTTACTAGGCTCCAAATGTAAATAGTCGACACAGACTAACTCAAAAGGTGCACTTGTTGTGATGGATCCCATTTGGGCTTTTGGTGGAATGTTGGGGTGTTTTTGTTTAATGCAGAGACATTTTTTTGTCACATAATCTTCAATGTCTTGCTGCATATGTGGCCAATAAAACCGTTCCCGGGCAAGATGGATGACCTTCTCAGATCCCACATGTCCCATATCATCATGCAAGCTTTTTAACACGACCGGTTTAAGCTGTTGAGGGACGACAAGTTGTTTATTTCGGTCCGTCTTCCGGTAGTGTAAACTGCCTTCCACCATTAGCTTCTTCCACTTGTAGAGTAGCTTTCTTGTCAGTTTGCTCGTTGCTTTTTCTTTTTCATCTCCTGTTGGAGTCCTTCCTTTCAGTTTCAGAAATACAATCTCTTTAATAACTGGATCATTCCGTTGGGCAGTCCTGATGTCCTCTTGTGTGATTCTAGAAATGCTCTCTGGTGATGCAGCATTCGCATCCTCACTGTTAAGCTGTAGGACAGCCACCCAAGGAACATCACTGTCGTGTGCTGCTTTGCTACCCTGCCACACTGCAGAAATTACCTCTGACGATACAGCCTCTGTGAAATGATGTATCTGCTGGGGAAGCTTAACTGGGTATCTGGACAACATGTCAGCATCAGCGTTTCTCTTTCCAGGTCTAAACTTGATGTCAAAATGAAAATCAGCTAATTCTCCAACCCATCTGTGACCCACTGCGTTTAGTCTTGCTGAACTCAAGACATAGGTCAGGGGGTTATTATCTATATAGACAGTAAAGGGTGGCGCGTAGTACAGATAATCCCGAAATTTGTCACAGATTGCCCATTTGAGTGCCAGAAATTCTAGTTTGCCTGAGTGAAGATGGCAGTTTTTCTCTGCCGGCGTCAATGTCCTGAACCCATATCCAATCACACGCAGTTTGTTGTTTTGCTGTTGATATAATACAGCCCCAAGTCCTTCGTTTGAAGCATCAGTATGCAATACAAATGGTAAATCAAGGTCTGGATAAGCAAGGATAGGAGGGTTTATCAACATCTTGACTAACCTGGACAACACATTTTGATGCTCAGCAATCCAAGTGATGGGTGTACGGGAGGGGAGTTGTCCCTTGTTTTCTTTTCTTTTCCTATGTTGTTCTGAGACAAGGTGACTTTACTGCTCTCTCCTTGGTTCTGTAGCAACTCAAACAAGGGCCTGGCTACACGTGAGAAATCTTGAATAAAGGACCGGTAATAGCTGAGAAATCCAAGCAAAGTTCGAACCTCCCCAACTGTGGAGGCTTTCTTTTCTTTAAGAGCCATTACTGCTTCCAAATCCTTTGGGTCAATCTGGATTCCATTCTCTAACACCATCCGCCCAAGGTAACGGATTTGTCTTTGGAAAAGTTCACACTTGGCTGGACGAAGTTTGATGCCATGTGTCGCATCCGGGAGAAAACTTGGCGGAGATGATTCACATGATCGTCAAAAGTTTTAGAATGGCAAAGAACATCATCTAAATATGGTACACAACACTCATCCCTGATGCCCTCTAAAACTCCCTCCATGCACCTCTGGAATGCGGCTGGTGCGTTGGTCAGTCCAAAGGGTATCCTTATCCATTCATAGAGTCCCCAAGGTGTGCTAAATGCTGTTAAATGTCTCGACTCCTCACTCACAAAACCTTGATGATATGCACTACCTTGGTCTAAGATGGAAAACCACGAATTGCCTCCCAAACTGTCCAGCAGATCGTGAATCCGTGGCAGCAGGTGACGGTCAGGGATGGTTTCGCAGTTGAGCTCACGGAAGTGAACACACAGTCGCAGGCTACTGTCTTTTTTCAGCACGCATACCACTGGTGAGGAATAAGATGAGACAGATTTACAGGTCCATCCTCTTTCTAAAAGGTTTTTAATGTACTCCTTTACCTCTTTATATAGTGGTCGTGGAATGGAGTTGTAATTTTTCTGAACAGCCGCGTTGTCTTTTGTCTTGATTTTTAGCTGCAAGCCAGGAATACATCCAATGTCTCCCTCCGCACGAGCAAAAACATCAGACTCATCATTGAGAAGTTGTCGCACCACCTTTTGTTCATGGTCAGAAAGATGACCTAGGTTGTCGTCTGGATGCCATTTTTCTGGCCCAGGGTTTCCTTTTGCATTGACGTGGCAATCATCATTTGAGCTTCCAGGGGCAGTGCATGGCAGAGGACTGTCACTGAGGTCTGGTTGTTTCCGAGGAGATGACTGCATGGTTACAGGTTTACTATCTGTGATCTCTTTGAGGCAACCTAAGACTGTCTTTGGAAGTATGAAGAGGTCTCGCTTGGTTGTGTTTTGGACAGGTATTTTCACTATTTTGGAAGCCCCAGCTGGTACATCAACAAGAGCAGGGAACAACTCCAACCCATCTGGCAGCCTACACTCAACATGGGGTTCAAACAGCATTGCCCCTCCCCCAGGATAAGCCCTTATCCTACACTTCACCTCACAAATTTGGCTACTGGGGACTGTTAGCCCTTCCTTTCCAACTTTCACCCCCAACCTTTCTGACTCTTCCTGGGATGGCATTGTTTGAACGACAGAGACTAGAGTTTCAACATTGACCCTCTGAACTTTAAGGGCTTCTGACAGTAAATCTACCAAGCTTAAGTCATCTGCTTGGTGACTGCTTTCCTTCATGATTTCTTGAATTACATTAAAGCCTAACAATGGGCTGCTCACACTCTCTTTGCTTACTAGCATTGGAACACAGAGTGCAACAGAGCCGTGTCGGTGACTTGTGATCTCAAACAGAACCTCTATCCACCCGTCAAATGGCACCTCTGTCCCATTGGCTGCTGTAAATTTGAGCGGGTGATCAGGCAGCAGAGTCTCTAGTGGCTGAATACTTAGATTTGGCAAGGCCTTCTGTACCCAAGATTTCTCTACTATACTGACTTGTTCCCCACTGTCCAACAGCATCTGAAGTTTAACCCCATTAAGACAACAAGTTATCATGCGCCTCCCACCGATCAGCTGTGCAACGTGCTTTCCCCCTGGCACATTGATTTGTCTGGAGAACTTGTTAGAAGATGGCATTTTCCCTTTAGGGTGTGGCTTTTCTGAGGTCGGGGACCCTACATGAAGTCTGGTCACTCCCCAGTGACCTCATCCGGTTTCCCAACTTCTGCAAGCACCCAATTGCTCTGTGCCCCTCTTTTCCACAACGGAAACAGTGTGTGCAATTCCCAATTCCTTGGGAGATACATTGTTGGCACTTCCCTTTTGCTTCTGGTATGGCTGACTGTTTTGGATGTGGTGACATGGAATGTGTGTTCTCAGTTGCTGTGTTTACTACAGGTGTGAGAACTTTCTCAGTACTCTTAGTCAAAGATGACACTTGTAATGTTAGCTCTTGAATAGCGGTCCGATTGGCTTGGACTTCTGCCTGCACCTGAACTACATTCTGGGTGTCCTTTCCCTGATGTATTGCACTGACACTGACTGCTTTCTGCTTGTGCATCTGGCCTGACCTGTTCTGCCTCTCTGTGTCTTCACTCAAAGATTTTGTGATGACTTCTAAAATAAAGTCATCAGTAACACCTATGCCTGAAATGTGTGGTTTAAGGTCTCGTCGGATGTATGCGCATTTTTCATTCATACCTTGGTAGAGGGAATGAAGAAATAATCCCTGTACCAGTTTACTGTCATACTGAAAGCCGGTACTCTGTTTAGAGGCAAAAATAACACGCTGTTTTAACCCCATAAGTCTGTACATAAACTGTTGTGGGCTTTCTCTGTCAAGTTGTTTTGCATTGCTCTACTGCTGAAATAATTCAGTAGTGCTTTTTTCTCGGAAATGTGCCCCGAGAAAGCGCTTTAACTCGGTTACTGTTAGGTTATCTTTGGTAATGAGCATGTCTTTAAAGTTACCGGGCTTGATTATCTTAAGCACCGTTCTAATAACCTCAGTCTCAGTAAAACCTTCAGTTACTCCCTCATAAATTTGCTTAGACAAGCTGTTAAAGCTTAAATCCGAATCTCTATCTGAAATTTGGCCTCCATGAATCTTAAATTCTCTGCGGGGTAACAATGTAGCAACATCTGCTAGTCTTACCAACCCAGTCACCTGATCAGCAACCACTGTTTGTCGCACAGTCTCACTTATTGCAGATTTTACTGCTGCTTGTTTCGTTTCCGACACTGATGCGACAGCATCTTCTTCAGATGCCTGGCCTGGTTCTCTTGCTTCCTGAAGCAGCTGCAGTTCATCAATGAGGTCACGAAATATGAGTAGGCGAGACATACCCTGGTCCTCCAGACTCTTCATTGTTTTACTTCTTAAGAAGTCAACAATAAAGTCAAAGAGATCCACTTCAGTCGCGTCCTCACCTGGCAAATCTTCATCCACCTCATCTCGGCATGATTCTGCAAGTTTGTAAAGCAAGTCTTTGTTGGCGGCACTGGTCAACTGACGAAGCTGTTGCTGGATTTCCCACTGTAGATCATGAAGTAAGGCCATCTCCGGATACCAAATGTCTTTAACCTGGTTCTTGGCTCCGTACACAGGGGATCAGGAACCCACGGTTCTAACGTGATTAGCACCAGTCCACCAGGAGGCGCTAATCCCGGACGAGCCCCAAATTTGTTGCCCTCCTGGTATTACCAGGAGAAGGCGAAAGTGTCCTGACAGTCTCAACGTGTAAGGCTGTGGTGGAAATAGAGGAGACACTTGTTGAGCTGACGTTACGCTGCTCAAACAGAAGGATTTCTTCTTCTTGTGTGGTCCTACTCAACCTCACACCACTGACGCGATTAGCGCCCACTAGCGGACGGATGTCAGATAGCGCTGTTGTGACTGATATTGCTTTTCTATGATGCATGACAAAGAAAAAAAAAAGAGATTGAGGGAAAACAGAATTAAATAGGGGTGTTTGTTTTTTTTTAACCACTTTATCTGTTTTGAACCCACTACAGATACACATTGTGACACATCCTCCCCTCCAGACTCACGTAACATAATGACCGTGCTGCATGCTGCTTTGTTTTCCTTTTCTTTCTTTGTTTTCTATAGGCTACATGTCCGGCAATCAGACATGAAAGCCCGCACACTCACAAGCACGCAAACTTTCCCCCATTCATACAAACACGTACGCAATCACACAAAATGCGCAACGTGTACCCTCCCCACATCGACACCCACACCTACTTGCCCTCTCTCCTGTCTGCCCTGTCTCCTGCCTTTCCTCTCTCCTCCTGCAACACCCCCAGGACCCACTGGGTTTCACTGCGGGCACCTCCACGGCTGAGGTCCGGGATCTCTGCAGGGTTCTAGGACAGCTTGGTGTGTGTCTCTGTACTAGAACCCTGCAGGAACCCTTCACAGAGCTGGAAGGATTTTAGCTTCAGGCTGCAAGATGGGGTCTATATATAATGTTGGCCACATACGTCATCGTTTATGTAATCTCTGACCACGCCCACACACCAGGACCCCTATTCTATACCAGGGGCGTGGCACCGAATACCACGCCCACAATGGGGTGGGGCTTCAAATAAAAATTTATGTTAAAATGGCACCTTGTGAAGACTCTGTTTAGTGATTATTATTATTATATTATTATTATTTCATGCTTGTATGTATCGTCAAAAAGAGGTGATGAGTCAGCTGAAGGATCAGGATCAAACACACACACAGATACATCACACTGGTCGGAAGAAAATATGTCATAAATGATGTCATAAAAAGATGATTATGGTTACCACGGTTACAAATGTAATCATGGCAACCAAACAAGGTCTCCTGACAAGATGACATCATTGTCATGAAAGGTTAAGCCCCGCTGTTGTCATGGTTACATTATAACCCAGAGAAAGTTTGGTGACAGGAGACATATTTCCTAAAAATTCCAAACACAACAAAGTAAACAGGATGTGTTTTATTTGCACTTCTTTTCACTGTTTAGTTTACTTTAAATAGTGTTTAAAGGTTGTTTTGTTTTTGTTTGATTCTAGTGAAATAATGCATTTGATACATATAAAAACGAACCAACGTCATGGATACACAATGTGACACATCCTCCCCTGCAGACTGACGTAACATCATGACCGTGCTGCACGCTGCTTTGTTTTCTTTTTCTTTCTTTGTTTTTTATAGGCTACATGTCCGGCAATCAGACATGGTAGCCCGCACACTGGCAAGCACGCAAACCATAAATAATCTGGCGACGATCAGCAGGCTGGACTGGTCTTCAGACTATGCTGATTGCCAGATGCTGACAGAAAAAACCTCCCAAAGATCTGACTCGGTGGCAGCGGACGATGTCTGCTCGGGTCCTCAGTGCTCCATCTAACCTACTTGCATTCATGTCTGCATTCATGCTTGTTTGCCTGCATGCATTCATTCTCTGTAGCGCTTTGTCCAGTTAAGGTCAGTCTATCCCAGCAACCATCAGGCGAGAGCCGGGTACACCTGGACAGGTCTCCAGTCCATCACGGGGAAAAACCAGTTTCATTCCACAGTCACAGTTTGATTTTCCTGATTTTGTGAATGGAAGTTAAATGACTGACATGGATGCTTGATGAAGCTGTTATAACTTAGTTTTCAGGTAAGTAAATAAGTTTTAAAACGTGACAGACGGTATATAGCTGCTGTATGCAGATGTTGCAACAGAATTATTAGATCAAAATACATTTTATGTTTTTTATGCTCGTCAAGCAGAAACATTTCAGTCATTTTTGTCAAGAAATAATTGTTGTACTCTCATTTATTGCTGTTCACACAGGAATGTGTGACAGGAACTGGACAACACCTGTGTTGTGACACAGTGGGCTTTCTGCTCCATTGTGATGAGCAGAATTAAGGTGGGATCATATTATTATTATTATATTATTATTATTGTTAATAATAATAATAATAATAATAATAATAAATAATATTGATAAAAAAAATAATAACAATATTATTATTATTATCATCCATTAATAATATCTTATCATTCATTAATAATGTTTCATTATTATTATCATCCTTAATATCATCATTATCATTATTTTATGATTATTATTAATATTATCATCATATTATTATTAGTAGTAGTATTATTTCTATCATTAATAATATTTTATCATTATTATTACAATGATTATTATTATTATGATTATTAATGTTATTATTACTATTGTTATTAAATTATTACTATTTTTAATATTATCATCATCATTATTATTATTATTATTATTATCATTATTGTTATTATTATTATTATTATTATCATCATTTCGTGCTTGTATGTATCTTTAAAAAGAGGTGATGTGTCAGTTGAAGGATCAGTATCAAACACACACTACAAACCGGATGTACCCTCCCCAAACCAACACTCACACCTACTGGCCCTCTCTCCTGTCTTCCCTCTCTCCTGCCTTTCCTCTCTCCTCCTGCAACACCCCCAGGACCCACTGGGTTTCACTGCGGGCACCTCCACGGCTGAGGTCCGGGATCTCTGCAGGGTTCTAGGACAGAGACACAAACCAAGCTGTCCTAGAACCCTGCAGGAACCCTTCACAGAGCTGGAAGGATTTTAGCTTCAGGCTGCAAGATGGGGCCTATTTATACTGTTGGCCACATACATCATCGTTTATGTAATCTCTGACCACGCCCACACACCAGGACCCCTATTCTATACCAGGGGCGTGGCACCGAATACCACGCCCACAAAGGGGCGGGACTTCAAATCAACGTTTATGTTAAGATGGCACCTTGTGAAGACTCTGTTTAGTGATTATTATTATTATTATTATTATTTCATGCTTGTATGCATCTTTAAAAAGAGGTGATGAGTCAGCTGAAGGATCAGGATCAAACACACACACAGATACATCACACTGGTCGGAATAAATACGTCATAAATGATGTCATAGAAAGATGATTATGGTTACCACGGTTACAAATGTAATCATGGCAACCAAACAAAGTCTCCTGACAAGATGACATCATTGTCATGAAAGGTTAAGCCCCGCTGTTGTCATGGTTACATTATAACCCAGAGGAAGTTTGGTGACAGGAGACATATTTGCTAAAAATTCCAAACACAACAAAGTAAACAGGATGTGTTTTATTTGCACTTCTTTTCACTCTTTAGTTTACTTTAAATAGTGTTTAAAGGTTGTTTTGTTTTTGTTGGATTTTAGTGAAATAATGCATTTGGTACATGTAAACACGACCCAACGTCATGGATATGTTGCCCTCCTGGTATTACCAGGAGAAGGCAAAAGTGTCCTGACAGTCTCAACGTGTAAGGCTGTGGTGGAAACAGAGGAGACACACGTTGAGCTGACGTTACGCTGCTCAAACAGAAAGATTTATTCTTCTTGTGTGACCTTACTCAACCTCACACCACTGACGCGATTTGCGCTCACTAGCCGCCGGATGTCAGATTGCGCTGTTGTGACTGATATTGGTTTTCTATGTTGCATGACAAAGGAAAAAAAAAAGATTGAGGGAAAACAGAATTAAATAGGGGTGTTTTTAACCACTTTATCTGTTTTGACCCCACTACACTCTCCCCCACTAAAGAAAGAATGGCTCCTGACATTTGGTAATGTACTAGAGTGTTCCAGTTATGGTAGAATGGGTGGGGATGGATTGAATAAGGAAATGGGGCAAAACTATAAGTTCCTGCCAGGGGTTGACTAAGTAAGAAAGGGTTTACACTTTCACTCAACTGGTGATATGAGGGTTGACCAAGAATATCATATGTGAACTTTGCTGTCGGTCTTGCTCTCCTCTGTGACCTCCTCACATCACCTTCTCCTGTATGTCCAAAATCCATTTCATCTCTTTGATCTGGCTCATGATCATCTAACCCTGGTACATTGTCAGAATCTTCAGAGTTTGGTTCCATCCCAACTTCTTGTCTTTCTGGAGGGTATAACTCCCTGGCTGTTACCCTCAGATTAGGCTGGTTTTGAGAATTCTGGCTTGAAACAACTGGTCCCAGTTGTTGAGGAGCTTGCAGTGCCATGACAGATTGCTGTTGTGGAGGATTTACCAGTCCAAAACATGGAAGTTTGCTCCGGAGATCATAAGAATATGCAGATTCCTGCTCCTCATCAGAGTTGTCTGTCTCAGTCTCTGTTTGTTTAGTCCTGTGGCTGTGTTGTTTCGGCCTATTCTGCCGTTTCTTTCCTTCAGTTGGTATTTCATCTTCGAGAGGTAGTTCGTTTACTGGCAGGAGAAGATTTCTATGCAACACTCGCATGGTTTTGCTGCCTCTCTCTGGTTGTACTTTATAGACTGGGCCATCTTCAAATCGTTCCACAACGCGGTATGCTACTTTTCCCCAGTAAGTCCGCAATTTCCCAGGGCCTCCTCTCTGTGAGAGATTTCTTACCAGGACCCTGTCTCCTGGTTGGAGGGCAACACCTCTGGCATGTCTATCATATTGTTTTTTTTCACCCTTAACACAGACTTTTGACTGTTTTCAGCCGCTATTGGGTATGCAACATGCATCCTGTCTACCCACCTTTGTACAAATGTCTGGTGATTCTGCGCTTCTATCTCCCTCCTAGTACCAAAAAGCAAGTCAACTGGTAGCTGCGGAGCCCTGCTGTACAAGAGGAAAAATGGAGAAAACCCTGTAGATTCGTGCCTGGTACAGTTGTATGCGTGCACAATATGGGGTAGATGATCTTTCCATTCACTTTTTATTTCCTCCTATAATGTGCGCAACATTTGGAGAAGGGTGCGATTCAAATGCTCCACTGGGTTGCATTGCGGTTGATAAGAAGTCGTGCGAGAATGAGCAATCCCTGAAAGTTGTTGTAATCTCTGGAAAAGGCTTTTCTCAAACTCCTGTCCTTGGTCATGATGCAACTTTTCTGGGTACCCAAAACGGGGAATAAAGTCCTGAAAGATCTTTTCGGCTGCGGTTTTCCCAGATTTATTTCTCGTTGGATACGCCTGTGCGAAACGTGTAAAATGGTCAACGATCACAAGGATATACTCGTAGCCCCCTTTACTAGGCTCCAAATGTAAATAGTCGACACAGACTAACTCAAAAGGTGCACTTGTTGTGATGGATCCCATTTGGGCTTTTGGTGGAATGTTGGGGTGTTTTTGTTTAATGCAGAGACATTTTTTTGTCACATAATCTTCAATGTCTTGCTGCATATGTGGCCAATAAAACCGTTCCCGGGCAAGATGGATGACCTTCTCAGATCCCACATGTCCCATATCATCATGCAAGCTTTTTAACACGACCGGTTTAAGCTGTTGAGGGACGACAAGTTGTTTATTTCGGTCCGTCTTCCGGTAGTGTAAACTGCCTTCCACCATTAGCTTCTTCCACTTATAGAGTAGCTTTCTTGTCAGTTTGCTCGTTGCTTTTTCTTTTTCATCTCCTGTTGGAGTCCTTCCTTTCAGTTTCAGAAATACAATCTCTTTAATAACTGGATCATTCCGTTGGGCAGTCCTGATGTCCTCTTGTGTGATTCTAGAAATGCTCTCTGGTGATGCAGCATTCGCATCCTCACTGTTAAGCTGTAGGACAGCCACCCAAGGAACATCACTGTCGTGTGCTGCTTTGCTACCCTGCCACACTGCAGAAATTACCTCTGACGATACAGCCTCTGTGAAATGATGTATCTGCTGGGGAAGCTTAACTGGGTATCTGGACAACATGTCAGCATCAGCGTTTCTCTTTCCAGGTCTAAACTTGATGTCAAAATGAAAATCAGCTAATTCTCCAACCCATCTGTGACCCACTGCGTTTAGTCTTGCTGAACTCAAGACATAGGTCAGGGGGTTATTATCTATATAGACAGTAAAGGGTGGCGCGTAGTACAGATAATCCCGAAATTTGTCACAGATTGCCCATTTGAGTGCCAGAAATTCTAGTTTGCCTGAGTGAAGATGGTAGTTTTTCTCTGCCGGCGTCAATGTCCTGAACCCATATCCAATCACACGCAGTTTGTTGTTTTGCTGTTGATATAATACAGCCCCAAGTCCTTCGTTTGAAGCATCAGTATGCAATACAAATGGTAAATCAAGGTCTGGATAAGCAAGGATAGGAGGGTTTATCAACATCTTGACTAACCTGGACAACACATTTTGATGCTCAGCAATCCAAGTGATGGGTGTACGGGAGGGGAGTTGTCCCTTGTTTTCTTTTCTTTTCCTATGTTGTTCTGAGACAAGGTGACTTTACTGCTCTCTCCTTGGTTCTGTAGCAACTCAAACAAGGGCCTGGCTACACGTGAGAAATCTTGAATAAAGGACCGGTAATAGCTGAGAAATCCAAGCAAAGTTCGAACCTCCCCAACTGTGGAGGCTTTCTTTTCTTTAAGAGCCATTACTGCTTCCAAATCCTTTGGGTCAATCTGGATTCCATTCTCTAACACCATCCGCCCAAGGTAACGGATTTGTCTTTGGAAAAGTTCACACTTGGCTGGACGAAGTTTGATGCCATGTGTCGCATCCGGGAGAAAACTTGGCGGAGATGATTCACATGATCGTCAAAAGTTTTAGAATGGCAAAGAACATCATCTAAATATGGTACACAACACTCATCCCTGATGCCCTCTAAAACTCCCTCCATGCACCTCTGGAATGCGGCTGGTGCGTTGGTCAGTCCAAAGGGTATCCTTATCCATTCATAGAGTCCCCAAGGTGTGCTAAATGCTGTTAAATGTCTCGACTCCTCACTCACAAAACCTTGATGATATGCACTACCTTGGTCTAAGATGGAAAACCACGAATTGCCTCCCAAACTGTCCAGCAGATCGTGAATCCGTGGCAGCAGGTGACGGTCAGGGATGGTTTCGCAGTTGAGCTCACGGAAGTGAACACACAGTCGCAGGCTACTGTCTTTTTTCAGCACGCATACCACTGGTGAGGAATAAGATGAGACAGATTTACAGGTCCATCCTCTTTCTAAAAGGTTTTTAATGTACTCCTTTACCTCTTTATATAGTGGTCGTGGAATGGAGTTGTAATTTTTCTGAACAGCCGCGTTGTCTTTTGTCTTGATTTTTAGCTGCAAGCCAGGAATACATCCAATGTCTCCCTCCGCACGAGCAAAAACATCAGACTCATCATTGAGAAGTTGTCGCACCACCTTTTGTTCATGGTCAGAAAGATGACCTAGGTTGTCGTCTGGATGCCATTTTTCTGGCCCAGGGTTTCCTTTTGCATTGACGTGGCAATCATCATTTGAGCTTCCAGGGGCAGTGCATGGCAGAGGACTGTCACTGAGGTCTGGTTGTTTCCGAGGAGATGACTGCATGGTTACAGGTTTACTATCTGTGATCTCTTTGAGGCAACCTAAGACTGTCTTTGGAAGTATGAAGAGGTCTCGCTTGGTTGTGTTTTGGACAGGTATTTTCACTATTTTGGAAGCCCCAGCTGGTACATCAACAAGAGCAGGGAACAACTCCAACCCATCTGGCAGCCTACACTCAACATGGGGTTCAAACAGCATTGCCCCTCCCCCAGGATAAGCCCTTATCCTACACTTCACCTCACAAATTTGGCTACTGGGGACTGTTAGCCCTTCCTTTCCAACTTTCACCCCCAACCTTTCTGACTCTTCCTGGGATGGCATTGTTTGAACGACAGAGACTAGAGTTTCAACATTGACCCTCTGAACTTTAAGGGCTTCTGACAGTAAATCTACCAAGCTTAAGTCATCTGCTTGGTGACTGCTTTCCTTCATGATTTCTTGAATTACATTAAAGCCTAACAATGGGCTGCTCACACTCTCTTTGCTTACTAGCATTGGAACACAGAGTGCAACAGAGCCGTGTCGGTGACTTGTGATCTCAAACAGAACCTCTATCCACCCGTCAAATGGCACCTCTGTCCCATTGGCTGCTGTAAATTTGAGCGGGTGATCAGGCAGCAGAGTCTCTAGTGGCTGAATACTTAGATTTGGCAAGGCCTTCTGTACCCAAGATTTCTCTACTATACTGACTTGTTCCCCACTGTCCAACAGCATCTGAAGTTTAACCCCATTAAGACAACAAGTTATCATGCGCCTCCCACCGATCAGCTGTGCAACGTGCTTTCCCCCTGGCACATTGATTTGTCTGGAGAACTTGTTAGAAGATGGCATTTTCCCTTTAGGGTGTGGCTTTTCTGAGGTCGGGGACCCTACATGAAGTCTGGTCACTCCCCAGTGACCTCATCCGGTTTCCCAACTTCTGCAAGCACCCAATTGCTCTGTGCCCCTCTTTTCCACAACGGAAACAGTGTGTGCAATTCCCAATTCCTTGGGCGATACATTGTTGGCACTTCCCTTTTGCTTCTGGTATGGCTGACTGTTTTGGATGTGGTGACATGGAATGTGTGTTCTCAGTTGCTGTGTTTACTACAGGTGTGAGAAGTTTCTCAGTACTCTTAGTCAAAGATGACACTTGTAATGTTAGCTCTTGAATAGCGGTCCGATTGGCTTGGACTTCTGCCTGCACCTGAACTACATTCTGGGTGTCCTTTCCCTGATGTATTGCACTGACACTGACTGCTTTCTGCTTGTGCATCTGGCCTGACCTGTTCTGCCTCTCTGTGTCTTCACTCAAAGATTTTGTGATGACTTCTAAAATAAAGTCATCAGTAACACCTATGCCTGAAATGTGTGGTTTAAGGTCTCGTCGGATGTATGCGCATTTTTCATTCATACCTTGGTAGAGGGAATGAAGAAATAATCCCTGTACCAGTTTACTGTCATACTGAAAGCCGGTACTCTGTTTAGAGGCAAAAATAACACGCTGTTTTAACCCCATAAGTCTGTACATAAACTGTTGTGGGCTTTCTCTGTCAAGTTGTTTTGCATTGCTCTACTGCTGAAATAATTCAGTAGTGCTTTTTTCTCGGAAATGTGCCCCGAGAAAGCGCTTTAACTCGGTTACTGTTAGGTTATCTTTGGTAATGAGCATGTCTTTAAAGTTACCGGGCTTGATTATCTTAAGCACCGTTCTAATAACCTCAGTCTCAGTAAAACCTTCAGTTACTCCCTCATAAATTTGCTTAGACAAGCTGTTAAAGCTTAAATCCGAATCTCTATCTGAAATTTGGCCTCCATGAATCTTAAATTCTCTGCGGGGTAACAATGTAGCAACATCTGCTAGTCTTACCAACCCAGTCACCTGATCAGCAACCACTGTTTGTCGCACAGTCTCACTTATTGCAGATTTTACTGCTGCTTGTTTCGTTTCCGACACTGATGCGACAGCATCTTCTTCAGATGCCTGGCCTGGTTCTCTTGCTTCCTGAAGCAGCTGCAGTTCATCAATGAGGTCACGAAATATGAGTAGGCGAGACATACCCTGGTCCTCCAGACTCTTCATTGTTTTACTTCTTAAGAAGTCAACAATAAAGTCAAAGAGATCCACTTCAGTCGCGTCCTCACCTGGCAAATCTTCATCCACCTCATCTCGGCATGATTCTGCAAGTTTGTAAAGCAAGTCTTTGTTGGCGGCACTGGTCAACTGACGAAGCTGTTGCTGGATTTCCCACTGTAGATCATGAAGTAAGGCCATCTCCGGATACCAAATGTCTTTAACCTGGTTCTTGGCTCCGTACACAGGGGATCAGGAACCCACGGTTCTAACGTGATTAGCACCAGTCCACCAGGAGGCGCTAATCCCGGACGAGCCCCAAATTTGTTGCCCTCCTGGTATTACCAGGAGAAGGCGAAAGTGTCCTGACAGTCTCAACGTGTAAGGCTGTGGTGGAAATAGAGGAGACACTTGTTGAGCTGACGTTACGCTGCTCAAACAGAAGGATTTCTTCTTCTTGTGTGGTCCTACTCAACCTCACACCACTGACGCGATTAGCGCCCACTAGCGGACGGATGTCAGATAGCGCTGTTGTGACTGATATTGCTTTTCTATGATGCATGACAAAGAAAAAAAAAAGAGATTGAGGGAAAACAGAATTAAATAGGGGTGTTTGTTTTTTTTTAACCACTTTATCTGTTTTGAACCCACTACAGATACACATTGTGACACATCCTCCCCTCCAGACTCACGTAACATAATGACCGTGCTGCATGCTGCTTTGTTTTCCTTTTCTTTCTTTGTTTTCTATAGGCTACATGTCCGGCAATCAGACATGAAAGCCCGCACACTCACAAGCACGCAAACTTTCCCCCATTCATACAAACACGTACGCAATCACACAAAATGCGCAACGTGTACCCTCCCCACATCGACACCCACACCTACTTGCCCTCTCTCCTGTCTTCCCTGTCTCCTGCCTTTCCTCTCTCCTCCTGCAACACCCCCAGGACCCACTGGGTTTCACTGCGGGCACCTCCACGGCTGAGGTCCGGGATCTCTGCAGGGTTCTAGGACAGCTTGGTGTGTGTCTCTGTACTAGAACCCTGCAGGAACCCTTCACAGAGCTGGAAGGATTTTAGCTTCAGGCTGCAAGATGGGGTCTATATATAATGTTGGCCACATACGTCATCGTTTATGTAATCTCTGACCACGCCCACACACCAGGACCCCTATTCTATACCAGGGGCGTGGCACCGAATACCACGCCCACAATGGGGTGGGGCTTCAAATAAAAATTTATGTTAAAATGGCACCTTGTGAAGACTCTGTTCAGTGATTATTATTATTATATTATTATTATTTCATGCTTGTATGTATCTTCAAAAAGAGGTGATGAGTCAGCTGAAGGATCAGGATCAAACACACACACAGATACATCACACTGGTCGGAAGAAAATATGTCATAAATGATGTCATAAAAAGATGATTATGGTTACCACGGTTACAAATGTAATCATGGCAACCAAACAAAGTCTCCTGACAAGATGACATCATTGTCATGAAAGGTTAAGCCCCGCTGTTGTCATGGTTACATTATAACCCAGAGAAAGTTTGGTGACAGGAGACATATTTCCTAAAAATTCCAAACACAACAAATCAAACAGGAAGTGTTTTATTTGCACTTCTTTTCACTGTTTAGTTTACTTTAAATAGTGTTTAAAGGTTGTTTTGTTTTTGTTTGATTCTAGTGAAATAATGCATTTGATACATATAAAAACGAACCAACGTCATGGATACACAATGTGACACATCCTCCCCTGCAGACTGACGTAACATCATGACCGTGCTGCACGCTGCTTTGTTTTCTTTTTCTTTCTTTGTTTTTTATAGGCTACATGTCCGGCAATCAGACATGGTAGCCCGCACACTGGCAAGCACGCAAACCATAAATAATCTGGCGACGATCAGCAGGCTGGACTGGTCTTCAGACTATGCTGATTGCCAGATGCTGACAGAAAAAACCTCCCAAAGATCTGACTCGGTGGCAGCGGACGATGTCTGCTCGGGTCCTCAGTGCTCCATCTAACCTACTTGCATTCATGTCTGCATTCATGCTTGTTTGCCTGCATGCATTCATTCTCTGTAGCGCTTTGTCCAGTTAAGGTCAGTCTATCCCAGCAACCATCAGGCGAGAGCCGGGTACACCTGGACAGGTCTCCAGTCCATCACGGGGAAAAACCAGTTTCATTCCACAGTCACAGTTTGATTTTCCTGATTTTGTGAATGGAAGTTAAATGACTGACATGGATGCTTGATGAAGCTGTTATAACTTAGTTTTCAGGTAAGTAAATAAGTTTTAAAACGTGAGAGACGGTATATAGCTGCTGTATGCAGATGTTGCAACAGAATTATTAGATCAAAATACATTTTATGTTTTTTATGCTCGTCAAGCAGAAACATTTCAGTCATTTTTGTCAAGAAATAATTGTTGTACTCTCATTTATTGCTGTTCACACAGGAATGTGTGACAGGAACTGGACAACACCTGTGTTGTGACACGGTGGGCTTTCTGCTCCATTGTGATGAGCAGAATAAAGGTGGGATCATATTATTATTATTATATTATTATTATTATTATTGTTAATAATAATAATAATAATAATAATAATAATAATAATAATAATAATAATAATAATAATAATATTGATAAAAAAATAATAACAATATTATTATTATTATCATCCATTAATAATATCTTATCATTCATTAATAATGTTTCATTATTATTATCATCCTTAATATCATCATTATCATTATTTTATGATTATTATTAATATTATCATCATATTATTATTAGTAGTAGTATTATTTCTATCATTAATAATATTTTATCATTATTATTACAATGATTATTATTATTATGATTATTAATGTTATTATTACTATTGTTATTAAATTATTACTATTTTTAATATTATCATCATCATTATTATTATTATTATTATTATCATTATTGTTATTATTATTATTATTATCATCATTTCGTGCTTGTATGTATCTTTAAAAAGAGGTGATGTGTCAGTTGAAGGATCAGTATCAAACACACACTACAAACCGGATGTACCCTCCCCAAACCAACACTCACACCTACTGGCCCTCTCTCCTGCCTTCCCTCTCTCCTGCCTTTCCTCTCTCCTCCTGCAACACCCCCAGGACCCACTGGGTTTCACTGCGGGCACCTCCACGGCTGAGGTCCGGGATCTCTGCAGGGTTCTAGGACAGAGACACAAACCAAGCTGTCCTAGAACCCTGCAGGAACCCTTCACAGAGCTGGAAGGATTTTAGCTTCAGGCTGCAAGATGGGGCCTATTTATACTGTTGGCCACATACGTCATCGTTTATGTAATCTCTGACCACGCCCACACACCAGGACCCCTATTCTATACCAGGGGCGTGGCACCGAATACCACGCCCACAAAGGGGCGGGACTTCAAATCAACGTTTATGTTAAGATGGCACCTTGTGAAGACTCTGTTTAGTGATTATTATTATTATTATTATTATTATTTCATGCTTGTATGCATCTTTAAAAAGAGGTGATGAGTCAGCTGAAGGATCAGGATCAAACACACACACAGATACATCACACTGGTCGGAATAAATACGTCATAAATGATGTCATAGAAAGATGATTATGGTTACCACGGTTACAAATGTAATCATGGCAACCAAACAAAGTCTCCTGACAAGATGACATCATTGTCATGAAAGGTTAAGCCCCGCTGTCGTCATGGTTACATTATAACCCAGAGGAAGTTTGGTGACAGGAGACATATTTCCTAAAAATTCCAAACACAACAAAGTAAACAGGATGTGTTTTATTTGCACTTCTTTTCACTCTTTAGTTTACTTTAAATAGTGTTTAAAGGTTGTTTTGTTTTTGTTGGAGTTTAGTGAAATAATGCATTTGGTACATGTAAACACGACCCAACGTCATGGATATGTTGCCCTCCTGGTATTACCAGGAGAAGGCGAAAGTGTCCTGACAGTCTCAACGTGTAAGGCTGTGGTGGAAACAGAGGAGACACACGTTGAGCTGACGTTACGCTGCTCAAACAGAAAGATTTATTCTTCTTGTGTGACCTTACTCAACCTCACACCACTGACGCGATTTGCGCTCACTAGCCGCCGGATGTCAGATTGCGCTGTTGTGACTGATATTGGTTTTCTATGTTGCATGACAAAGGAAAAAAAAAAAGATTGAGGGAAAACAGAATTAAATAGGGGTGTTTTTAACCACTTTATCTGTTTTGACCCCACTACACTCTCCCCCACTAAAGAAAGAATGGCTCCTGACATTTGGTAATGTACTAGAGTGTTCCAGTTATGGTAGAATGGGTGGGGATGGATTGAATAAGGAAATGGGGCAAAACTATAAGTTCCTGCCAGGGGTTGACTAAGTAAGAAAGGGTTTACACTTTCACTCAACTGGTGATATGAGGGTTGACCAAGAATATCATATGTGAACTTTGCTGTCGGTCTTGCTCTCCTCTGTGACCTCCTCACATCACCTTCTCCTGTATGTCCAAAATCCATTTCATCTCTTTGATCTGGCTCATGATCATCTAACCCTGGTACATTGTCAGAATCTTCAGAGTTTGGTTCCATCCCAACTTCTTGTCTTTCTGGAGGGTATAACTCCCTGGCTGTTACCCTCAGATTAGGCTGGTTTTGAGAATTCTGGCTTGAAACAACTGGTCCCAGTTGTTGAGGAGCTTGCAGTGCCATGACAGATTGCTGTTGTGGAGGATTTACCAGTCCAAAACATGGAAGTTTGCTCCGGAGATCATAAGAATATGCAGATTCCTGCTCCTCATCAGAGTTGTCTGTCTCAGTCTCTGTTTGTTTAGTCCTGTGGCTGTGTTGTTTCGGCCTATTCTGCCGTTTCTTTCCTTCAGTTGGTATTTCATCTTCGAGAGGTAGTTCGTTTACTGGCAGGAGAAGATTTCTATGCAACACTCGCATGGTTTTGCTGCCTCTCTCTGGTTGTACTTTATAGACTGGGCCATCTTCAAATCGTTCCACAACGCGGTATGCTACTTTTCCCCAGTAAGTCCGCAATTTCCCAGGGCCTCCTCTCTGTGAGAGATTTCTTACCAGGACCCTGTCTCCTGGTTGGAGGGCAACACCTCTGGCATGTCTATCATATTGTTTTTTTTTACCCTTAACACAGACTTTTGACTGTTTTCAGCCGCTATTGGGTATGCAACATGCATCCTGTCTACCCACCTTTGTACAAATGTCTGGTGATTCTGCGCTTCTATCTCCCTCCTAGTACCAAAAAGCAAGTCAACTGGTAGCTGCGGAGCCCTGCTGTACAAGAGGAAAAATGGAGAAAACCCTGTAGATTCGTGCCTGGTACAGTTGTATGCGTGCACAATATGGGGTAGATGATCTTTCCATTCACTTTTTATTTCCTCCTATAATGTGCGCAACATTTGGAGAAGGGTGCGATTCAAATGCTCCACTGGGTTGCATTGTGGTTGATAAGAAGTCGTGCGAGAATGAGCAATCCCTGAAAGTTGTTGTAATCTCTGGAAAAGGCTTTTCTCAAACTCCTGTCCTTGGTCATGATGCAACTTTTCTGGGTACCCAAAACGGGGAATAAAGTCCTGAAAGATCTTTTCGGCTGCGGTTTTCCCAGATTTATTTCTCGTTGGATACGCCTGTGCGAAACGTGTAAAATGGTCAACGATCACAAGGATATACTCGTAGCCCCCTTTACTAGGCTCCAAATGTAAATAGTCGACACAGACTAACTCAAAAGGTGCACTTGTTGTGATGGATCCCATTTGGGCTTTTGGTGGAATGTTGGGGTGTTTTTGTTTAATGCAGAGACATTTTTTTGTCACATAATCTTCAATGTCTTGCTGCATATGTGGCCAATAAAACCGTTCCCGGGCAAGATGGACGACCTTCTCAGATCCCACATGTCCCATATCATCATGCAAGCTTTTTAACACGACCGGTTTAAGCTGTTGAGGGACGACAAGTTGTTTATTTCGGTCCGTCTTCCGGTAGTGTAAACTGCCTTCCACCATTAGCTTCTTCCACTTGTAGAGTAGCTTTCTTGTCAGTTTGCTCGTTGCTTTTTCTTTTTCATCTCCTGTTGGAGTCCTTCCTTTCAGTTTCAGAAATACAATCTCTTTAATAACTGGATCATTCCGTTGGGCAGTCCTGATGTCCTCTTGTGTGATTCTAGAAATGCTCTCTGGTGATGCAGCATTCGCATCCTCACTGTTAAGCTGTAGGACAGCCACCCAAGGAACATCACTGTCGTGTGCTGCTTTGCTACCCTGCCACACTGCAGAAATTACCTCTGACGATACAGCCTCTGTGAAATGATGTATCTGCTGGGGAAGCTTAACTGGGTATCTGGACAACATGTCAGCATCAGCGTTTCTCTTTCCAGGTCTAAACTTGATGTCAAAATGAAAATCAGCTAATTCTCCAACCCATCTGTGACCCACTGCGTTTAGTCTTGCTGAACTCAAGACATAGGTCAGGGGGTTATTATCTATATAGACAGTAAAGGGTGGCGCGTAGTACAGATAATCCCGAAATTTGTCACAGATTGCCCATTTGAGTGCCAGAAATTCTAGTTTGCCTGAGTGAAGATGGTAGTTTTTCTCTGCCGGCGTCAATGTCCTGAACCCATATCCAATCACACGCAGTTTGTTGTTTTGCTGTTGATATAATACAGCCCCAAGTCCTTCGTTTGAAGCATCAGTATGCAGTACAAATGGTAAATCAAGGTCTGGATAAGCAAGGATAGGAGGGTTTATCAACATCTTGACTAACCTGGACAACACATTTTGATGCTCAGCAATCCAAGTGATGGGTGTACGGGAGGGGAGTTGTCCCTTGTTTTCTTTTCTTTTCCTATGTTGTTCTGAGACAAGGTGACTTTACTGCTCTCTCCTTGGTTCTGTAGCAACTCAAACAAGGGCCTGGCTACACGTGAGAAATCTTGAATAAAGGACCGGTAATAGCTGAGAAATCCAAGCAAAGTTCGAACCTCCCCAACTGTGGAGGCTTTCTTTTCTTTAAGAGCCATTACTGCTTCCAAATCCTTTGGGTCAATCTGGATTCCATTCTCTAACACCATCCGCCCAAGGTAACGGATTTGTCTTTGGAAAAGTTCACACTTGGCTGGACGAAGTTTGATGCCATGTGTCGCATCCGGGAGAAAACTTGGCGGAGATGATTCACATGATCGTCAAAAGTTTTAGAATGGCAAAGAACATCATCTAAATATGGTACACAACACTCATCCCTGATGCCCTCTAAAACTCCCTCCATGCACCTCTGGAATGCGGCTGGTGCGTTGGTCAGTCCAAAGGGTATCCTTATCCATTCATAGAGTCCCCAAGGTGTGCTAAATGCTGTTAAATGTCTCGACTCCTCACTCACAAAACCTTGATGATATGCACTACCTTGGTCTAAGATGGAAAACCACGAATTGCCTCCCAAACTGTCCAGCAGATCGTGAATCCGTGGCAGCAGGTGACGGTCAGGGATGGTTTCGCAGTTGAGCTCACGGAAGTGAACACACAGTCGCAGGCTACTGTCTTTTTTCAGCACGCATACCACTGGTGAGGAATAAGATGAGACAGATTTACAGGTCCATCCTCTTTCTAAAAGGTTTTTAATGTACTCCTTTACCTCTTTATATAGTGGTCGTGGAATGGAGTTGTAATTTTTCTGAACAGCCGCGTTGTCTTTTGTCTTGATTTTTAGCTGCAAGCCAGGAATACATCCAATGTCTCCCTCCGCACGAGCAAAAACATCAGACTCATCATTGAGAAGTTGTCGCACCACCTTTTGTTCATGGTCAGAAAGATGACCTAGGTTGTCGTCTGGATGCCATTTTTCTGGCCCAGGGTTTCCTTTTGCATTGACGTGGCAATCATCATTTGAGCTTCCAGGGGCAGTGCATGGCAGAGGACTGTCACTGAGGTCTGGTTGTTTCCGAGGAGATGACTGCATGGTTACAGGTTTACTATCTGTGATCTCTTTGAGGCAACCTAAGACTGTCTTTGGAAGTATGAAGAGGTCTCGCTTGGTTGTGTTTTGGACAGGTATTTTCACTATTTTGGAAGCCCCAGCTGGTACATCAACAAGAGCAGGGAACAACTCCAACCCATCTGGCAGCCTACACTCAACATGGGGTTCAAACAGCATTGCCCCTCCCCCAGGATAAGCCCTTATCCTACACTTCACCTCACAAATTTGGCTACTGGGGACTGTTAGCCCTTCCTTTCCAACTTTCACCCCCAACCTTTCTGACTCTTCCTGGGATGGCATTGTTTGAACGACAGAGACTAGAGTTTCAACATTGACCCTCTGAACTTTAAGGGCTTCTGACAGTAAATCTACCAAGCTTAAGTCATCTGCTTGGTGACTGCTTTCCTTCATGATTTCTTGAATTACATTAAAGCCTAACAATGGGCTGCTCACACTCTCTTTGCTTACTAGCATTGGAACACAGAGCGCAACAGAGCCGTGTCGGTGACTTGTGATCTCAAACAGAACCTCTATCCACCCGTCAAATGGCACCTCTGTCCCATTGGCTGCTGTAAATTTGAGCGGGTGATCAGGCAGCAGAGTCTCTAGTGGCTGAATACTTAGATTTGGCAAGGCCTTCTGTACCCAAGATTTCTCTACTATACTGACTTGTTCCCCACTGTCCAACAGCATCTGAAGTTTAACCCCATTAAGACAACAAGTTATCATGCGCCTCCCACCGATCAGCTGTGCAACGTGCTTTCCCCCTGGCACATTGATTTGTCTGGAGAACTTGTTAGAAGATGGCATTTTCCCTTTAGGGTGTGGCTTTTCTGAGGTCGGGGACCCTACATGAAGTCTGGTCACTCCCCAGTGACCTCATCCGGTTTCCCAACTTCTGCAAGCACCCAATTGCTCTGTGCCCCTCTTTTCCACAACGGAAACAGTGTGTGCAATTCCCAATTCCTTGGGAGATACATTGTTGGCACTTCCCTTTTGCTTCTGGTATGGCTGACTGTTTTGGATGTGGTGACATGGAATGTGTGTTCTCAGTTGCTGTGTTTACTACAGGTGTGAGAACTTTCTCAGTACTCTTAGTCAAAGATGACACTTGTAATGTTAGCTCTTGAATAGCGGTCCGATTGGCTTGGACTTCTGCCTGCACCTGAACTACATTCTGGGTGTCCTTTCCCTGATGTATTGCACTGACACTGACTGCTTTCTGCTTGTGCATCTGGCCTGACCTGTTCTGCCTCTCTGTGTCTTCACTCAAAGATTTTGTGATGACTTCTAAAATAAAGTCATCAGTAACACCTATGCCTGAAATGTGTGGTTTAAGGTCTCGTCGGATGTATGCGCATTTTTCATTCATACCTTGGTAGAGGGAATGAAGAAATAATCCCTGTACCAGTTTACTGTCATACTGAAAGCCGGTACTCTGTTTAGAGGCAAAAATAACACGCTGTTTTAACCCCATAAGTCTGTACATAAACTGTTGTGGGCTTTCTCTGTCAAGTTGTTTTGCATTGCTCTACTGCTGAAATAATTCAGTAGTGCTTTTTTCTCGGAAATGTGCCCCGAGAAAGCGCTTTAACTCGGTTACTGTTAGGTTATCTTTGGTAATGAGCATGTCTTTAAAGTTACCGGGCTTGATTATCTTAAGCACCGTTCTAATAACCTCAGTCTCAGTAAAACCTTCAGTTACTCCCTCATAAATTTGCTTAGACAAGCTGTTAAAGCTTAAATCCGAATCTCTATCTGAAATTTGGCCTCCATGAATCTTAAATTCTCTGCGGGGTAACAATGTAGCAACATCTGCTAGTCTTACCAACCCAGTCACCTGATCAGCAACCACTGTTTGTCGCACAGTCTCACTTATTGCAGATTTTACTGCTGCTTGTTTTGTTTCCGACACTGATGCGACAGCATCTTCTTCAGATGCCTGGCCTGGTTCTCTTGCTTCCTGAAGCAGCTGCAGTTCATCAATGAGGTCACGAAATATGAGTAGGCGAGACATACCCTGGTCCTCCAGACTCTTCATTGTTTTACTTCTTAAGAAGTCAACAATAAAGTCAAAGAGATCCACTTCAGTCGCGTCCTCACCTGGCAAATCTTCATCCACCTCATCTCGGCATGATTCTGCAAGTTTGTAAAGCAAGTCTTTGTTGGCGGCACTGGTCAACTGACGAAGCTGTTGCTGGATTTCCCACTGTAGATCATGAAGTAAGGCCATCTCCGGATACCAAATGTCTTTAACCTGGTTCTTGGCTCCGTACACAGGGGATCAGGAACCCACGGTTCTAACGTGATTAGCACCAGTCCACCAGGAGGCGCTAATCCCGGACGAGCCCCAAATTTGTTGCCCTCCTGGTATTACCAGGAGAAGGCGAAAGTGTCCTGACAGTCTCAACGTGTAAGGCTGTGGTGGAAATAGAGGAGACACTTGTTGAGCTGACGTTACGCTGCTCAAACAGAAGGATTTCTTCTTCTTGTGTGGTCCTACTCAACCTCACACCACTGACGCGATTAGCGCCCACTAGCGGACGGATGTCAGATAGCGCTGTTGTGACTGATATTGCTTTTCTATGATGCATGACAAAGAAAAAAAAAAAGAGATTGAGGGAAAACAGAATTAAATAGGGGTGTTTGTTTTTTTTTAACCACTTTATCTGTTTTGAACCCACTACAGATACACATTGTGACACATCCTCCCCTCCAGACTCACGTAACATAATGACCGTGCTGCATGCTGCTTTGTTTTCCTTTTCTTTCTTTGTTTTCTATAGGCTACATGTCCGGCAATCAGACATGAAAGCCCGCACACTCACAAGCACGCAAACTTTCCCCCATTCATACAAACACGTACGCAATCACACAAAATGCGCAACGTGTACCCTCCCCACATCGACACCCACACCTACTGGCCCTCTCTCCTGTCTTCCCTGTCTCCTGCCTTTCCTCTCTCCTCCTGCAACACCCCCAGGACCCACTGGGTTTCACTGCGGGCACCTCCACGGCTGAGGTCCGGGATCTCTGCAGGGTTCTAGGACAGCTTGGTGTGTGTCTCTGTACTAGAACCCTGCAGGAACCCTTCACAGAGCTGGAAGGATTTTAGCTTCAGGCTGCAAGATGGGGTCTATATATAATGTTGGCCACATACGTCATCGTTTATGTAATCTCTGACCACGCCCACACACCAGGACCCCTATTCTATACCAGGGGCGTGGCACCGAATACCACGCCCACAATGGGGTGGGGCTTCAAATAAAAATTTATGTTAAAATGGCACCTTGTGAAGACTCTGTTTAGTGATTATTATTATTATATTATTATTATTTCATGCTTGTATGTATCTTCAAAAAGAGGTGATGAGTCAGCTGAAGGATCAGGATCAAACACACACACAGATACATCACACTGGTCGGAAGAAAATATGTCATAAATGATGTCATAAAAAGATGATTATGGTTACCACGGTTACAAATGTAATCATGGCAACCAAACAAAGTCTCCTGACAAGATGACATCATTGTCATGAAAGGTTAAGCCCCGCTGTTGTCATGGTTACATTATAACCCAGAGAAAGTTTGGTGACAGGAGACATATTTCCTAAAAATTCCAAACACAACAAAGTAAACAGGATGTGTTTTATTTGCACTTCTTTTCACTGTTTAGTTTACTTTAAATAGTGTTTAAAGGTTGTTTTGTTTTTGTTTGATTCTAGTGAAATAATGCATTTGATACATATAAAAACGAACCAACGTCATGGATACACAATGTGACACATCCTCCCCTGCAGACTGACGTAACATCATGACCGTGCTGCACGCTGCTTTGTTTTCTTTTTCTTTCTTTGTTTTTTATAGGCTACATGTCCGGCAATCAGACATGGTAGCCCGCACACTGGCAAGCACGCAAACCATAAATAATCTGGCGACGATCAGCAGGCTGGACTGGTCTTCAGACTATGCTGATTGCCAGATGCTGACAGAAAAAACCTCCCAAAGATCTGACTCGGTGGCAGCGGACGATGTCTGCTCGGGTCCTCAGTGCTCCATCTAACCTACTTGCATTCATGTCTGCATTCATGCTTGTTTGCCTGCATGCATTCATTCTCTGTAGCGCTTTGTCCAGTTAAGGTCAGTCTATCCCAGCAACCATCAGGCGAGAGCCGGGTACACCTGGACAGGTCTCCAGTCCATCACGGGGAAAAACCAGTTTCATTCCACAGTCACAGTTTGATTTTCCTGATTTTGTGAATGGAAGTTAAATGACTGACATGGATGCTTGATGAAGCTGTTATAACTTAGTTTTCAGGTAAGTAAATAAGTTTTAAAACGTGAGAGACGGTATATAGCTGCTGTATGCAGATGTTGCAACAGAATTATTAGATCAAAATACATTTTATGTTTTTTATGCTCGTCAAGCAGAAACATTTCAGTCATTTTTGTCAAGAAATAATTGTTGTACTCTCATTTATTGCTGTTCACACAGGAATGTGTGACAGGAACTGGACAACACCTGTGTTGTGACACGGTGGGCTTTCTGCTCCATTGTGATGAGCAGAATTAAGGTGGGATCATATTATTATTATTATATTATTATTATTGTTAATAATAATAATAATAATAATAATAAATAATATTGATAAAAAAATAATAACAATATTATTATTATTATCATCCATTAATATCTTATCATTCATTAATAATGTTTCATTATTATTATCATCCTTAATATCATCATTATCATTATTTTATGATTATTATTAATATTATCATCATATTATTATTAGTAGTAGTATTATTTCTATCATTAATAATATTTTATCATTATTATTACAATGATTATTATTATTATGATTATTAATGTTATTATTACTATTGTTATTAAATTATTACTATTTTTAATATTATCATCATCATTATTATTATTATTATTATCATTATTGTTATTATTATTATTATTATCATCATTTCGTGCTTGTATGTATCTTTAAAAAGAGGTGATGTGTCAGTTGAAGGATCAGTATCAAACACACACTACAAACCGGATGTACCCTCCCCAAACCAACACTCACACCTACTGGCCCTCTCTCCTGCCTTCCCTCCCTCCTGCCTTTCCTCTCTCCTCCTGCAACACCCCCAGGACCCACTGGGTTTCACTGCGGGCACCTCCACGGCTGAGGTCCGGGATCTCTGCAGGGTTCTAGGACAGAGACACGAACCAAGCTGTCCTAGAACCCTGCAGGAACCCTTCACAGAGCTGGGAGGATTTTAGTTTCAGGCTGCAAGATGGGGTCTATATATAATGTTGGCGACATACGTCATCGTTTATGTAATCTCTGACCACACCCACACACCAGGACCCCTATTCTATACCAGGAGCGTGGCACCAAATACCATGCCCACAAAGGGGCAGGACTTCAAATCAAAGTTTATGTTAAGATGGCACCTTGTGAAGACTCTTTTTAGTGATTATTATTATTATTATTATTATTATTATTATTAATAATAATATTTCATGCTTGTATGTATCTTTAAAAGATAGAAAGACACACACACAGATACATCACACTGGTCGGAATAAATACGTCATAAATGATGTCATAAAAAGATGATTATGGTTACCACGGTTACAAATGTAATCATGGCAACCAAAGAAAGTCTCCTGACAAGATGACATCATTGTCATGAAAGGTCATGCCCCGCTGTTGTCATGGTTACATTATAACCCAGAGGAAGTTTGGTGACAGGAGACATATTTCCTAAAAATTCCAAACACAACAAAGTAAACAGGATGTGTTTTATTTGCACTTCTTTTCACTGTTTAGTTTACTTTAAATAGTGTTTAAAAGTTGTTTTGTTTTTGTTTGATTTTAGTGAAATAATGCATTTGGTACATGTAAACACGACCCAACGTCATGGATACACAATGTGACACATCCTCCCCGCCAGACTGACGTAACATCATGACCGTATCATGGATTTCCAAGCTGGGTGTAGCTCTCTGTGGTGTCTGGCGGAGGCGTGGCCTGTGGTTAAGACTGCACAGCTGAGCAGAATCGGGATCATGCTCCTCACCTGCTTATAAGCCCCAAGCTGTTCACCAGTCGACGCTGGATCGTTGCCTCTTCTAGGTGTAAACCTCACTTGAGACAATCCACAGCCCTGCCTTGCCTGCTTGGACCATCTCCCAGTCAGTCCTGTCTGCCTGCCTGGATCATTCCCTGCCTCCCCAGATTCTGCCAAGAACCTCGGACGTCAGCCATCTGGTCTATTTGGTGATTGCTCAATTAAACAGTTAAAACTGCTAACCTGTTCCGTGGGTTCATTATGTTTTGTGACAGAAGGATCCAGCCACAAAGTTGGACCCAGTGGATCAAACTGCCATGGATGCCCAGAGACCAGAAGCTGGTAATGAACTGTTTTTTGCTGTCTCCTCTCAGGGGAATCATCTGGGCCAACATGCTCAAATACTCAGATCTCTGGGTGATATGCAGCAAGCCATGCAATCCCAGCTGAATGACATAACAGATCAAATGACAACCATGCTTAACCAGTTATCTCAGACTTCTACTTCTACAGCGACTACTTCAGCGTCTGTCTCTGGACAACCACAGCTCACTCCCAACCGAGAGATTCACATCCCGGACCCCAAACCATTCTCTGGGGATTTAGGTAAATGTAGGGGATTCCTCTTACAGTGTTCACTTGTGTTTGACCAAAAACCATACACTTGCTCGTCTGACAGATCCAAGATTTAATATACCATAGGATTACTGGATTCCCGGGCTTTAACCTGGGCTGAGGCATATCTAGGAACTTCACCTCTCAGTAGTTTAACCTATAGTTAATTCTCGGAGGAGATGAGAAAGGTTTTTGATAACCCCGTACGTGGTCGAGAGGCAGCCAAGAAACTCATGTCCTTACGTCAGGGAGCATTGAGTGTGGCTGAGTTCTCGGTTGAGTTCCGAACTCTGGCAGCAGACTCCAAATGGAAATCCGAGGCTTTAGTTGACCATTTTTTGAGCCGTTTGTCTGAGACCCTGAAGCATGAGTTGGCAACTCGAGACCTCCCTGGACGAGTTAATCTCTCTGACCATCAAGATCGATAATCGTCTCTGTGAGAGGCGGAAGGAGCAAAGAGGAGCCCACTTGTCCTCATCTCTGGGACAATTACAAACTCCCAGTTCTTTACCCTCCCAGAATTGCCCATCTACTGTTGCCAACGCTGAGGAGCCCATGCAATTGGGAAGAGCCCGTCTCACTCAGGCTGAACGGCAGACGCGGCTACAGTCGGGTGAGTGCTTTTACTGTGGTCGATTGAGCCATTTTCGTGATGCCTGTCCCATTCGCCCAAAAGACGGGGCTCGTCAGTGAATGTCGGGGTACTGACAAGCAGCATAAAGAGATCCCCGGAGATCCCAACCAAGACACAGATTGAAGCAACCCTTACTTGCCACGATCACACTCTCACAGTTCCAGCCTTGATTGATTCTGGTGCCGAAGCCAATTTCCTGGATGCACAATTGGCTGAGAGGGCAGGGATACCCTTGATGCCTCTACCTCATCCCATGACTGCTAAAGCTTTGGATGGTCGACTATTAGCGCAGGTAACTCACACCACCATCCCTGTTAAGTTGAAGTTGTCGGGCAAGTCGAGTTTATTGAGTTTAAGTTAATCTCTGCATCTGACTCCCCCCCGGTACTAGGACATCCCTGGTTGTCACTCCACAACCCGCACATTAACTGGGAGAACGGATCCATTTCCAGCTGGAGTTCTAAATGTTACCAGTCTCGCTTGAGGGTGGCTATGCCATCTACCTCGACTCCACGCAGTAAGAGTATTATTATTATTATTATTATTATTATTATTATTATTATTATTATTATTAGAAATACTACTACTACTACTACTATCATTAAAAATATCTAATAATTATTATTACCATTATTTTTAATATCATTATTATTATTATTATTATTATGATTATCATTAACAATATTTTATCATCATTATTACCATTATGATTATAATTATCATTTCGTTCTTGTATGTATCTTTAAAAAGAGATGATGTGTCAGTTGAAAGATCAGTGTCAAACACACACTGCAAACTGGATGTACCCTCCCCAAACCAACACTCACACCTACTGGCCCTCTCTCCTGCCTTTCCTCTCTCCTGCCTTTCCTCTCTCCTCCTGCAACACCCCCAGGACCCACTGGGTTTCACTGCGGGCACCTACACGGCTGAGGTCCGGGATCTCTGGAGGGTTCTAGGAGAGGGACACAAACCAAGCTGTCCTAGAACCCTGCAGGAACCCTTCACAGAGCTGGAAGGATTTTAGCTTCAGGCTGCAAGATGGGGTCTATTTATACTGTTGGCGAAATACGTCATCGTTTATGCAATCTCTGACCACGCCCACACACCAGGACCCCTATTCTATACCAGGGGCGTGGCACCGAATACCACGCCCACAAAGGGGCGGGGCTTAAAAATCAAAGTTTATGTTAAGATGGCACCTTGTGAAGACTGTTTAGTGATTATTATTATTATATCATTAATATTTATTATTATTAATATTTAATGCTTGTATGTATCTTTAAAAAGAGGTGATGAGTCAGTTGAAGGATCAGGATCAAACACACACAGATACATCACACTGGTCGGAATAAATACGTCATAAATGATGTCATAAAAAGATGATTATGGTTACCACGGTTACAAATGTAATCATGGCAACCAAACAAAGTCTCCTGACAAGATGACATCATTGTCATGAAAGGTTAAGCCCCGCTGTTGTCATGGTTACATTATAACCCAGAGGAAGTTTGGTGACAGGAGACATATTTCCTAAAAATTCCAAACACAACAAAGTAAACAGGATGTGTTTTCTTTGCACTTCTTTTCACTCTTTAGTTTACTTTAAATAGTGTTTAAAGGTTGTTTTGTTTTTGTTGGATTTTAGTGAAATAATGCATTTGGTACATGCAAACACGACCCAACGTCATGGATACACAATGTGACACATCCTCCCCTCCAGACTGACGTAACATCATGACCGTGCTGCACGCTGCTTTGTTTTCTTTTTCTTTCTTTGTTTTTTATAGGCTACATGTCCGGCAATCAGACATGGTAGCCCGCACACTGGCAAGCACGCAAACCATCAACAATCTGGCGACGATCAGCAGGCTGGACTGGTCTTCAGACTATGCTGATTGCAAGATGCTGACAGAAAAAAACTCCCCAAGATCTGACTCGGTGGCAGCGGACGATGTCTGCTCGGGTCCTCACTGCTCCATCTAACCTACTTGCATTCATGTCTGCATTCATGCACTCCAAAAGTTCATTTCTGTTCTTACTCAAATTACTATTGTATACTTTACTTAAGTCTTACTATCCTGTTGATTGAACTCAAGGAATGTGAGTAATGTACCTCTTTAGCCCAAAAGAGATGTAAGACTCAGTTCTTTTGTGTTAACTGGACTTGAAAATTTTTTTTACTGGAGGACTTGCTTGAGTTCAGCAGTGCACATGCGCAGTAAAGCACTGCAAGAGGCTTCTGGAAACTTTGCAGACTTGACCGTTGGAAGACTCCGACCTCCTCTTTAGGTAAGTTATTCAACTTAAATATGGTTTCATTTGTCATTTATGACTTTATTATTCACATATTATTGGGACAGGTGATTTTTTTTTCTTCATGTAGAAGGTGATAAAAATGTTTGCAGCCTAATGTTAATATTAACACAAGCAACCGGCTCCAGCTCCGCTCCCACATGAGAATCATACAAAATAGATCATGAAATTGACCACATACCTTAGAAAAAAAAACATATATAATGTATATATCTAGTAGCAGCCCGCTCTAGCTCTTTAACACGATGAAAAGTGGGAAGAAAGAGATGAGCCTCACCACGACATTCAAGCTAGCGGCTAACGCTAATGAAAACGTCACTTTTAAGCTCCGGTATGTAACTTAACATAATTTGTCTCGACCCGCTTTACAGGATTAGATTGCAAAATGGCGTGGAGTCGTCCTGGGTGGTTTATTTGAACCTAAACTTGACTCTTCAGTTTAATAAAGGGACTCGGTCAGTGCTTCAATGTTACTGCAACTTATCGACAACTACTCTACAGCTAATTCCACTCAGACACGGTGGCGGTAAAGCGCAGATTTTCAATTCTCAGTGTGGAATGAGAGTCGCTACGGTGTTTTAGACCAAACGCGTTTTTAGCGTCAAAAGCGCTCATGGCTGGTCACTAAACTGCCACTTTTGTGTCAGCGCTCCTGCCGCATTTGCCGCTTGTCTGGAGCGAGCGGCAAACGCGGCGGAAAAGAGAGAGGGGGGAAAGCGGAGCTTTCCTTCCGGTCAGTCTGAATGATGGCGGTGCAGTAGAGAGATGGCATTGTTTTATTTAATAAATAAAGCTAGAGAACGTCGTCGTAGGGCAGTGATAGTCACTGTTAATGCAACAAGAGCCGCACACAGCAGAGTCGCCGAATACCCCCCCAGAACAAAGCGTTGCTAGGCAACGTATCCTGCTGCGTTGCCAAATCAGTAATATTCAGCTTTTTCTTTTTTTCTTTTTTGCAAGGAATGGTTATCCTAAAAATTGCACGGAGTCAGGGTATTCTTATGTAACAGCAGATGGTGAAAATACAATCATGCCTCCAGAATGTGGGTGTTTTTTTTTTCATTATATACGGAGCTACCGACAGCAGCTCTTTGGAGGAGTTCCAGCATTCCAACACACCAATAGCAGCGCTCATAAACATATTTTTTTCTGTCAAATTATTAAATCTCTAGTTTTATGTGGTCCATTAAAGTCGAAACAAAAACTGGGAAATTGAAATTTGCTTTTTAGAATGGTGTCAGCAGTGGCCTTAATATCTGAGGATAAACAGGTTATCTTCAGACATTAAGAGCTTTAAAAATGAATTGAAAATGTAGAAATAAAGTTGAAGTTCCATTTTTAATATAATTGTAACTTCTGTAAATTCTCTACATATAAAGCATAGAAATTGGACATTGCATGTTCATGTAAAATTGATTTTGTCTGTAGTTAAAAAAAAAAAAAACAGTTTATGTTGAGTGCACTTGTGGAGCTAATGTAAGCCTCGCCTCCACTTGTGGTATCTATGCATTTAGAGCTATGTTTGTAACTTTTTTTTTTTCTTCTTTCAGATTGAAAACACACAATCAACACAGATGCAGTGGACATGTAAGTTTTGCAACTTAACTTGTGAAAAGCGAGGGCAACTCCTCAAACATTATAGACTAAAACATGGTGGTTACACAAGAACATTGCCATTACCATGTCCTCATAAGCAATGCCCCTGCACATTTAAGTCTTTTAATGCACTAAAGGTACATTTATCAAGACTGCACTCACTGATTAGTGATCATCATATTGATGCAAGAAATCATGTGTTCCACTGTCAACTTTGTGATTTCAAAGAGCCATGTGCAGAAAAGGATTTTTTTTCACATTTACGTACACATATCTGAATGCGCCAAACAGTGCAGTGCCCCTACCAGGATTGTGTATTTGAAACAAGTGTCTATTCAACATTTAATTCCCACAAAAGCAAGAACCATGATGGCAGACATATGGATGGGCAGTTGCCATTCAAGCCAGGGATTTTAACACACACAGATACATTGAGTGAAGCTGCTAGAACTGAAGTGGAAAATGACATTCAAGATCAAATTCAAGATCAAGATGAGGAGGAGTTGGTGGCAAGTAATGCTAATGACTTGGAGGATCAACTTGAGCACAATTTGGCAGCCCTCTTCCACAGAATGAGAACTGTTCTCAATATGTCTGAAAGTGCTGTACAAGATTTAATCCAGCAAATACAGCAGCTAATGGATCTTTCAAGGCCTTTGCTTTTCTATGCCATCCAAAAAATGCTCCTAAACTATTTTCCTGATGCAGATGTGTCCATAGCAAGAGAAATGGTAAATGCAGTCTTGGAGAGCAATGTTATACTGAAACACACTCAGGTTGGAGGTTCCCTATCCACCTCCTGCAAAAGAGCAATATTTGTCTGCAAGATATCCACCTCAAAAGACAGTCCTTTCAGCAACATCCGTTTTCATAGATGGGATTAAGTATGCAAGTGACATGTTGGTGTCTGTTGGTTCCTGTGCAGGCCTTCCAGAGTTCAGGCAGATTCATCAGGTTTTAGTTGTGGAAACCAGTGTTATGTTCATTTGCAGACCAATGTTTGCATGGTATCATGAACACCTCAGATCTTACGAAATCTGCAAAAGTAGTTCAAGCCTGCTTGTAACCCAGTTAAAGGACCTCAATGACATTGTTCCCCTCTATGCCTACAGAGTGAAAGGCCAGCTGTTTGTTACTCTGAAGCGTTACATTTTGTGCTGATGCACTATTTTATTCTTTCAGAGTTATGGACCAGTCTTGGCCAGTGAGAGTGATGGTTGGTGAAAATGACATTCGCAAGATAATTTTCCAAGAAAAGCCAACAGATGTGGAAGAACTCAAAAGTGAGCTGAAAAAACGACTCAATCTGGCGTACGACTTCATGCTTCACTATGAAGACCCAGATTTCAACAATGCCTTCTGCATATAACTGAGTTGCCTACAAGACCAACTCTGAAGATTGTCTCACTTGAAGACGTAATTGTGACATTGTCTTCAAGCATCCTTTCATCTTCAGCAAGTGATCTGTCTACAGCAAGTTCATCTGACACTGATATTCTTCCACACAGCGAGAAGACCTCCCGTGACCCATGGCCCTCTACATTTGAGATACCATATTTCTCAGTGGATATTGAATATAGACTGAGACAGGGAAACCTAACTTACATGAAAGAAGGAACACGCATGTCAGTTTCACAAGACATGAAACATGACATTTTGCAGAAGCTGGCAGAGGAGATGTATAAATACTCAGCATATCCCCAAGATGAACACTTCTCTATTGTTGCAGAGGCACTGACTGGTAAGCACCCATGCCTTAAAGAGCCAGGATCCACTAGGGCTTGCAATGGATGGAAGACCAGCTTAAAATTCAAAATGGGTAATCTCCGTGCCAAACTTCGCCGTTGTGGAATGGCAGATGTGTCTGTCAATAGTAATAAGAAAAGCAGAGAGAACCCAGATGGACAACCATCAGGAAAAAATCTGAAGAGACCAAAGAGAAGTGTGTGTGTCCCCCCACACTGGAGAAATGTTTCCAACAGATACCTGGTGAAACATCACAACAGATACCTGGTGAAACATCACAACAGATACCTGGTGAAACATCACAGCAGATACCTGGTGAAACATCACAGCAGATACCTGGTGAAACATCACAACAGATACCTGGTGAAACATCACAACAGATACCTGGTGAAACATCACAACAGATACCTGGTGAAACATCACAACAGATACCTGGTGAAACATCACAACAGATACCTGGTGAAACATCTGACATCTCTGTCCAGAAAAGCGCAGTCCTAGGAACAGGTAAAATACGGCGTAGGACCCTCAAGCTCCCAGGACTCTGGTAGCAAACCCGAGCTTGAGAGATGAACAGCCACCTGCCCTACCGTGGGGAGTTGGGGAGATGGGAGGGGTGGGCGAGAGAGGAGTTTTTTTTTTTTTCTATATGTGTGTGTAGAAATGATAAAAATAACAGAAATTAAGTAAAATTAATTAACCTAATTAATTAAATGAAGAAAAATGATTGTATTCCATTGAGTATGTTTGTTAGTGTACTGGGAGCTTTGCTGGTTTCCAGTCTAACCACGGTAGGAATGCAGGGTCTTCAACTGCTCCTTCGTTGGATGCAGCAGTCTGTTGCTGATAAGGAGTACTGCAGTCCTGTCAGTGTTCAGGAAGGGTGTGGGGTGGTGAGGAGGGAAGGATTGTCCTTCATCATGGATGAGAGCTTAGCCATTATCTTCTTCATTCCCAACACCTCAGCTGGTGGGTCCAAGGGGCTTCCCAGTACAGAGCTTGTCTGTACTGGGAAGCCAGCATACGTCAGATGGAGGAACATCTATCAGTGATCAATACATTTAATTTGACTTCTATCATGTTTTTTTTTTTTTTTATGTACACTTCCAGTCAAAAGTTTGGACACACTTTCCCATTAAACCCAATGGGAAAGTGTGTCCAAACTTTTGACTGGTAGTGTACAAACATCGTGACTGCAGCTCCTCCCCAGCTGTCACAGGGTTTGTTTTGATTATCAGGTGTAACAACAACCACTTACTTTTAAACCCACCACAATCATCTCGTTATCACAAGAAACTGGTCTTCCTCCGCACGAGGTAACGAGACAATGAACTCATTATCTCCCAATAACAGCTAAATAAAAGAATAAAAGTAAAGCACAGCTGATCTTCTGTACTTTGCACTGAGATGTTGCTTTATTTTTTCTGTCACTTGTGTCCTTTTAGCTATTTGCCAATTGGAGTCATGTTCCTGATGGCGAGCTTTGTTATTGAGATTGGGAACAACTGGGAGACGGCTTTTAACCTTGGAAAGTTCGTTGGAGCCGTGTTGATTGGGTACGTTCTGTACACACATGCTGGTCATGCGACCACAGCTGCTTGCCACTGATATATTTTGTATAACTGACTTTCACACTGAAAGTTTTGCTCTTTGTCAGACTTATCATCCGGAGCAATAGTTCTACCTCTGATCTATCTGTTATTGGTCCGCAAAAACCCCTTTGTTGTCGTAAGAGGGGTGTTTCCTGCCTTACTGAGGGCGCTGATCATCTCTCGCTCGTAAGAGTTCTCTTAATCTCGATTAAACATTACAAGATCACAGCACTATATACATTAGTGTGTGTATAATAAAGCATGTGGACATGGTAGAGATGTTCAAAAATATGTCTTCCCTTGTGTCTCCAAGCGACGCATCCTCACAGACTTACCAGTGTTGCGAGCGAGTCCTCAACATTAACCCAAGTATCACTCAGTTCATGCTTCCTCTTGGGATCAATATCAACATGGATGGAACAGCCCTTTATGAAATGGCTGCTGCAGTCTTCATCATGCAATTCAACGGCATCCCCATAAACTGGAGCAAGTTATTCACCATTGGGTGTGTTCCACTTTTATTTTTGTTTTTTAACTTTATGTCCCATTTGATATGGATTAGCATTGGTTTGACTAACAAGTTAAACCCAGCTGAAGTCACAGAGTTTAGATCAGGTTTGCAGATGCCTGCTAGTTCAGTATCAACACAGCTTTGTCATCCCTGTGTAGTCTGACCGCGGCAGTCGCCTCTGTGGGACAAGCAGGAATCCCAGCCACAGGAACAACCACCACTCTCTTCATTTTGACCATCATTGAGGTTCCTGCAAATCACGCTTCCCTCTTGCTGGCGATAGAACGGCTGATGTGAGCATAACCTCCTTTCTTGCACATTTAACATCACATAAAACAACATGAAAAAGTAGCTGTTTTACCATGTTCACTGTGTTTCCAGCGATCGCTGCAGTGGAGTTGTTAGCGTCCTGGGAGACTGTTTTGGTGTGGCACTGGTTGAACATCTCTCTACTGAAGAACTGTTGAAAATGAACGATGTAAGCAGTGACAGGTAAAGTCTTTTTTTCTTAAGCTCTTTTGATCCCGTCTAAAACACAATTAGTATCCGTCATGGGCTTGTCAGTGAAGTAATCTCTGATGGTGTCTGTGTACGTTTGACAAGAATAAAAATACATGTGCACGTTTCTGCCACAAAATAGCACGCACAGATTGAGGTTGAAGCCTCCGAGCCCAGGTGTCTCCAACCAGCAAGTCAAAATTCAGAATTATGAGAGATAGAGGAGGAAATCTAAGATGCTTCCACAACTTAGGAAAAAAACCCTATGTGGCTGTTTCTAGTTTTTCTTAACTAATATCTGAAATACCAGTTTTGTCTGACTCTTAATTTCCGAAACTGACATCAACTGATACCAATATTTTGGAGCAGGTTGTGCCAAACAAAAATATCTGAAAAATTATACGATACATCTCGTAAATGTGATCATTTAGAGTTCGAGGAGACATCGCTGAAGAAGTATAATGCATGATACCTGCATGTTGTGTGAAGGTTATGTCACTAAAGAAGGACAAACTGATTCCAATAAAAGCCAAGGATGCGTTTTAATGCTGACATCGACCAATAATCAGTTCGCTGATTATATCTCACAGCTCTGCTTTAATGTATATACAATCATTAATATAATGCTGTTGTTTTAATAAACTTTGTTTACGCAGTGTTGGAATGTGTTGTGTAACTTGTGATTTACAACTGTGTTTTTTTTTTCTGTCATTCAGCCTTGTGACAGCTATCTGTGATCCAGATGACTTGCAGCAGCCACATGGTCCTCTCACATTAGAAAGAAAGCCGCTTCACACTTCCTGATTCTCTTCCAGGATATTAGAAAAGTATATTGTTATGTTTAAACAAGCTGCTCATTCAGTGTTGATAGGGTATATTTAGCTCAGTGGGTTCATTCAGGCGTGTATATAATTTAGCATTTGGTGTTAAAGACAGTCAGTGTATTTGCACACAATAAATATTTTAAAAATGTTTTATAAATCTTTATGACATAAATGTCTTTATCCATGTTTTATATCTGTTAATAAAGTATAATTTCAGTTCATTTGTTTTCATTTAATTTATTTTCCAGGTCACCTTTGAATTGAGAGAGCAGTCAACTCAGTTTTAGCCCAAAATCCACCGAATCTCGACTTTTTCTTTCTCTATTAGAGGGTCTCCAAAAAATGCTCTGCAGGAATTTATTCTTCGTAATTTCGTACGGACGTAATTTCCTAAATGATCAAATTTTTATTAAAAAAAATAAAGTCAACAGTTTGTGTCAGCATAGAAGTACATACTAAGTAATATGCAATACTAAAAACAAATGTCTGCAATATCAACAGCATGAATGACAACAAGACAATATTATAGGGAGGTATGATCCAGATTTTGGTTCAAATGACCAAATTATTTGTAGCCCTTTATTTGTGCACATCAGTGTTTCTGCTTGTTTGCCTGCATGCATTCATTCTCTGTAGCGCTTTGTCCAGTTAAGGTCAGTCTATCCCAGCAACCATCAGGCGAGAGCCGGGTACACCTGGACAGGTCTCCAGTCCATCACGGGGAAAAACCAGTTTCATTCCACAGTCACTGTTTGATTTTCCTGATTTTGTGAATGGAAGTTAAATGACTGACATGAATGCTTGATGAAGCTGTAATAACTTAGTTTTCAGGTAAATAAATAAGTTTTCTGTTTAAAACGTGAGAGACGGTATATAGCTGCTGTATGCAGATGTTGCAACAGAATTATTAGATCAAAATACATTTTATGTTTTTTATTCTCGTCAAGCAGAAACATTTCAGTCATTTTTGTCAAGAAATAATTGTTGTACTCTCATTTATTGCTGTTCACACAGGAATGTGTGACAGGAACTGGACAACACCTGTGTTGTGACACGGTGGGCTTTCTGCTCCATTGTGATGAGCAGAATTAAGGTGGGATAATATTATTATTATTATTATTATTATTATTATTATTATTATTATTATATTATTAATAATAATATAATGATAATGACAATAATAATAATATGATTATAATTAATAATGTCGTATTATTCATTAATAATGTTTCATTGTTATTATCATCATCCTCTATATTATCATCATTATCATTAATATGTTATTATTATTATCATTAACATTTATCATTATTATTACCATCATTATTACCGTTATTATTATGATTGTTATTATTATGTTATTTTTAATATTATTATTATTATTATTAATATTATCATGATGATATTATCATTATTATTAGTATTATTTCTATCAATATCTTATCAATATCATTACATTATTATTATGATTAATAATATATTATTATTATCATCATTAATATTTTATTATTATCATTATATTATTAATATCATATTATTATTATTATCATCATTATTGTTATTATATTATTATTATCATATTATTTTTTTATTATCATTATTGTTATTATTATTATGATTATTATCATCACTATTATTGTTATTATTGCTAATTTATTATTATTATTATCATTTCGTGCTTGTATGTATCTTTAAAAAGAGGTGAAGTGTCAGTTGAAGGATCAGTGTCAAACACACACTACAAACCGGATGTACCCTCCCCAAACCAACACTCACACCTACTGGCCCTCTCTCCTGTCTTCCCTCTCTCCTGCCTTTCCTCTCTCCTCCTGCAACACCCCCAGGACCCACTGGGTTTCACTGTGGGCACCTCCACGGCTGAGGTCCGGGATCTCTGCAGGGTTCTAGGACAGCTTGGTGTGTGTCTCTGTACTAGAACCCTGCAGGAACCCTTCACAGAGCTGGAAGGATTTTAGCTTCAGGATGCAAGATGGGGCCTATTTATACTGTTGGACACATACGTCATCGTTTATGTAATCTCTGACCACGCCCACACACCAGGACCCCTATTCTATACCAGGGGCGTGGCACCGAATACCACGCCCACACACCAGGACCCCTATTCTATACCAGGGGCGGGGCACCGAATACCACGCCCACAAAGGGGGCGGGGCTGTTTAGTGATTATTATTATTATTATTATTATTATTATATAATTTATATTTATTATTATTATTATTTAATGCTTGTATGTATCTTTAAAAAGAGGTGATGAGTCCGCTGAAGGATCAGGATCAAACACACACACAGATACATCACACTGGTCGGAATAAATACGTCATAAATGATGTCATAGAAAGATGATTATGGTTACCACGGTTACAAATGTAACCATGGCAACCAAAGAAAGTGCTGACAAGATGACATCATTGTCATGAAAGGTTAAGCCCCGCTGTTGTCATGGTTACATTATAACCCAGAGGAAGTTTGGTGACAGGAGACATATTTCCTAAAAATTCCAGACACAACAAAGTAAACAGGATGTGTTTTATTTGCACTTCTTTTCCCTCTGGAGCCAGGCCTGGGGGTGGGGTACGAGAGCGAGCGTCTGGATGCCGGGCCTTTGTCCTTGGGGCCCAGTTGGGCTCAGCCCAAAAGGATTACATGGGCCCCACCTCCCGTGGGTTCACCATTTGCAGGAGATGCTTTAGGGGTCGGGTGCAGTGTGAGCTGGGCGCCAGCAAGAGGCGGGGACCCTGGCTGTCTGATCCCCGGTGGCAGAAACTGACTTTAGGGACATGGAATGTCACCTCTGGTGGGGAAGGAGCCCGAGGTTATTCGTGAGGTCGAGCGGTGCCGGCTAGATATAGTTGGACTCACCTCGATGCATGGCTTGGGCTCTGGAACCAGTACTCTCGAGAGGGGCTGGACCTTCTTCACCTCTGGAGTTGCTCATGGTGAGAGGCACCGAGCAGGTGTGGGCGCTCTCATCAGCCCCTGGTTTGGTGGCCGCATGTTGGGGTTTATGTTGTGGACGAAAAGGTGGTTGGGTAGTTCGGGTGGGGGGACGGGTACTGACTGTTGTCTGTGCACTGCTGAACTCAAGCAAGTCCTCCAGTAAAAAAAATTTTCAAGTCCAGTTAACACAAAAGCACTGAGTCTTACATCTCTTTTGGGCTAAAGAGGTACATTACTCACATTCCTTGAGTTCAATCAACAGGATAGTAAGACTTAAGTAAAGTATACAATAGTAATTTGAGTAAGAACAGAAATTAATTTTTAGAGTGCATGAATGCAGACATGAATGCAAGTAGGTTAGATGGAGCACTGAGGACCCGAGCAGACATCGTCCGCTGCCACCGAGTCAGATCTTTGGGAGGTTTTTTCTGTCAGCATCTTGCAATCAGCATAGTCTGAAGACCAGTCCAGCCTGCTGATCGTTGCCAGATTGTTGATGGTTTGCGTGCTTGCCAGTGTGCGGGCTACCATGTCTGATTGCCGGACATGTAGCCTATAAAAAACAAAGAAAGAAAAAGAAAACAAAGCAGCGTGCAGCACGGTCATGATGTTACGTCAGTCTGGAGGGGAGGATGTGTCACATTGTGTATCCATGACGTTGGGTCGTGTTTGCATGTACCAAATGCATTATTTCACTACAATCAAACAACAACGAAACCTTTAAACACTATTTAAAGTAAACTAAAGAGTGAAAAGAAGTGCAAATAAAACACATCCTGTTTACTTTGTTGTGTTTGGAATTTTTAGGAAATATGTCTCCTGTCACCAAACTTCCTCTGGGTTATAATGTAACCATGACAACAGCGGGGCTTAACCTTTCATGACAATGATGTCATCTTGTCAGGAGACTTTGTTTGGTTGCCATGATTACATTTGTAACCGTGGTAACCATAATCATCTTTTTATGACATCATTTATGACGTATTTATTCCGACCAGTGTGATGTATCTGTGTGTGTGTTTGATCCTGATCCTTCAGCTGACTCATCACCTCTTTTTAGAGATACATACAAGCACGAAATGATTATAATAATAATAATAATACACTCTCAAAAATACAAGAGGTACAAGATAAGGACATTTCTGTACCTATAGGTACATTTTAAAGAAATGTTCTCTCAAAAGTACAATACTGGACTTTAAGAGACCAGAAGCACACCTTCAGAGTATGAAAAAGGGTTCAAAGTGACATAAAGTACAAATTTGTTCCATTTTTTTTCCTTTTTTCTTTCTTTTTTTTTTTAACCCCAATTTATATTAAAAGTTCAACCTCACCTACATTAGTCAAACATACACAATGGTGATCACAATAGTTACTTATTGGAGTTTAAGGGCAAAAATGCCCCCATGACTAGACAAGAATTATCAAAGTAATGAGGGTTGTTTTGTCATGTTTGATACAGGTATCCAACCCACTCAGACTACATCCAGGTCATTAAAGCACTGATTGTGAAGTATCCATTTTTAAGGGACGTACATGGAAATGGTTACGTAAGTACTTCCTCTTGTTTCTTCTTTAAAAAATGACATATTAACACACAGTATGCAAAATTAATTATATCCATTTGGTCCGACTAGCATACCTGGCACAGTCAACTCAAGAGAAAATTCAAAGCAGAACGGGCTCCACTAATCAGCAACGACGAAGTAAAACGGGTCAAAGAGAAGTTTGGACAAGCAAGGAATCTAAAGACCACAGAAGAATCCACATCTTCACGTCCTAAACGACTGAAGCCATCTCTAGTAAGTCCTCACGCTCAGCCTCTCAAGGGCGAAGGCAACTCATTTAGTCATACTGTATCACATGAATAATCATGAGATATCTTCTTTGATGAAGGAATCGTGCATCATGGGGGAAGATGCTGCTTCAGTTGAGGCTCGTATCAAGGTGCTGCTTGATCAGTACAAAAGGCTACACCCTGACATGACGCTGGTGAAAGACCACATGATGAAAACCTTTGCATGGAGACGAAGAGAAATAGCAGAAGGAATGTCTACTGAGGATCTCTTACAGAGATATCCATTCCTACGGACATCTGCAGGGGTAAGATCTGTTTAGCTGATTAGGATGCAACTAATGATTATTTTCATTGTCAGTTAACCTGTTGATTATTTTCTGCATTCATTGATTACTTAAGCTTTTCATAATCTTGTTCAATTTTCCCCAAGTCTTGCTTGTAGCGGATGTGAGCCCCTTGCAGTAATTTTCATTATCATATAAGCTGATGCCTATTTACCTGATTAAGCCATCGCTTGTTTTGGTTTATAAAATGTCCCAATTGCCATAATTTAGAAGTTGGTATGGATGAACAATTGCTTTTTACTTTTAAAAAATCTCAAACTCTTTGTCAAAATACTTGGAAATGAAATACTCAAGTATTCCATTAACTGTTGCAGCTTTAAATCTGATGCCAACTTGAGCAATGGATGGGATAAATGAAGGCACATGAAATTTATCCCAGGCTGCATGTTAAACTTGAGAAAGTTTGTTTAAAATCTTTATAAAATGTTTTGTCTATTTGACTTAAATTTTCAGCTGTGCAATGAGGTTGATGCTTTGCATCCCTCTGCAGTCAACCTCTGCCAACACTTCAGAGAGAACTTCACCTGTGTTCTTTCAAATATTCTTAAACTCATCAAGGATTTGCCACTAAAGAAAATCTACATGGAGGCAAGAGAGGACGCACTGGCTGAAGACATTACAGGTGAGGATTTGAACACATGCAAATAGTCAGTTTTGCTCCATAATCTTGTAATTTGTGTGAAGTCTCTTCTAAAGAGAATAGCAACAGTTGCACAGAACTATCATAGCATGTATAATGCAACATTATTCTAATGTCTTTAGTTTCTTTCATGACCCAATGTACCGCTGAGACTTTAATGCAGTAGCCTGTCTGTGGAAATTTGCACAATGTTATTAGTTGAAATTTGGTGAAGCGTACTCACAGTAATACCATCTGTATGACATAGGAATTGACTTCAAGGGGGGACTTCTCCTCCTGCCATCAATTTTCAAAGAGAAAATAGAAGATTTCATCATCCTTGGAGAGGTAAATACCTGATGCCATGCTTGGCCACAAGTTAATGTTCTTTTGGATCAGTGTGCATTTCTCATCAGTTCTAACATTTTATATACATATACCATCATTTTTTCCCCTCTTATGTAGAATAATCCTCTAAGCCCATACCCAACCATTCAAATGAAGGACCGGGATTGGAAAACTGCCTTCTCCAGACAATGTCACCGTGTTGTGACAGTTGAAGGAATTGAGGTTTGTTCCTGCAGTTCACTGGATGAAGCCTACATCGCAGCTTTCTGCACATTCTTTCTGTTCAACATGACTTATTCTGCATACCTCAGAAAGACGCTGATGTTTCTTCAGAGTTGGATTGCAAACATCATTGAGCAGGGAGACAAACCCTGCCAGTAACTGTCACTCGAGTGCTCAACCACCTTTACTGAACATGCCTGGACCACAAAATTGTTCCAAAAGGACCTTTACACTTCAGAAACTGATTCAGCATGTTGGACTTGTACATGCCCATGAACCTCACTTCAGCATAACCTGTAGGATAAGTAACTGCCAGTCAGCTTTTTCCAAGTAGCATTCTTTTAGGCGGCATGTTTATCGAAAACACAAAGACACTTTTTCAAATTGCTCCAAGGTAACTGAAGAACATTTCAAAGAACACACAAACACAGAAGTTGAACACACACACAGAGTTCAACAACCCACACCACCCAGTATGGACAGCTTACTTGAGAATTTAAGAGACCATTTGTTTAGCTTTATTATAAAAATAATCTGTCCATCTCTGTCCAGTAAGATATTGTTGTTGATAAGTTTTTGTTGTGTTTCTTTAAAGAAAACTACGACTCATTTATTTCATATCATTTGGATAAGAATGGTTTCCACATCACTGATTGTCCAGAACTTGAGCAGGTTTTGTCAACCTCAGACTTTTTCCAGAAAGCAGGTGATTTAATTCGGTCACCATTCATGATAAAAGAACACTGCAAATCCAAAATGAACATGACAGAACCCATCAGTTACACAGTAAGAGACAATTCAGGAATGGAAATAGGTAGTTACTCTTATGTTCCAATCACACCAGTATTAAAAAGCTATTGTCAGGTGGAGGATGTGTGGGATCAGATAGTTTTGCAGAACCACAGAAACCAAGATGAGGATGTTCTTACAGATTACAGTGATGGCATGTATTTTAAAGAGCATTCATTTTTCCAAGATCACCCTCAAGCTCTCAGGCTTCATTTTTACGAGGATGAGTTTGAAATTGTAAACCCACTTGGTGCTAAAAGAAATAAATACAAAATCTGTGCTTTTTATTATACAGTAGGGAATATGAGTGTAAAATCTCGCTCAAAGTTGAGTCACATTCATTTAGCTTTGATGGTTTGCCATTCACATTTAAAAGAATGTGGGCTTGACACTGTACTACAACCCCTAATCGCTGACCTGGAGATGCTATCCACAGAGGGTTTCACTATCTGTCTTGATGAAGTAGAGCACACAATTCTTGCTGCGTTAGCAACAATTTCATGTGACAACCTCTCTGCTCATATGATTGGACGGTTTTCAATGTCTTTCAATACTGGCCCAATATGTCCTTTTTGTATGGCCTCACATTCAGAGATACAACAAAAGTTTTGTGAGGACAGTTATGTTCTTAGAACAACTGAAGTACATAAATACCACATAGACTGTGTGAAAAATGACAAAGACAGTGCTGCTTTGTACGGTGTCTATGGTAATTGTACATTTGATGCACTGTCTTACTTTGATGTGACAAAGTGTCTTCCCCCGGATGTAATGCATGACTTGCTGGAGGGAGTTATCCCTCTGGTAGTGAAGCTCATCATTTGTAAAGCTCATAATGAAAAGCACATAACCATAGCTGAAATCAACGATCAGCTGAAACATGTAAATATTGGGAAGACCGACACACCAAACAAACCAATCCCACTGGTCCCACTAAAAATTCTAACATAGTAGGATCTGCCAGTCAAAAATGGTGCCTATTCAGGCTTTTTCCTTTTTTAATGGCTCACCATATTCCACCTGGTAGTCCATATTGGGATGTGTTCTTACTGTGTTCAGATATTGTGGGTATCATAATGGCTCCCAAAATAAGAAAAGATGAACTTGCTCTTTTGAGCTTACTGATTCAAGAATTCCTTGAGAAAACTACTGAAGTCTTTGGAAAGGTTTTAACACCAAATTGCCACTACCTTATTCACTGTCCTAGACTAATATTGATGTATGGTCCTCTTCGCCTTTTGTGGTGTATGAGATACGAAGGCAAGCATCAGTATTTCAAAAATATAGCCAGCAAATGCAGGAACTTTGTAAACATTACTGCAACTCTCTTTGAAGTCCAGAATAGGTTGTCGCTGGGGGGGTACACTAATAAGTACCCTTTTGTACCATTTTAAATGGGAACATTTCTGTACTATAGTTTGAAGACACATTTATGTCTTGCAGGGTACATAATTGTACTTTAAGTGGTACAACTTGATATGGTACAAAGATAGACCAGAACTGAAGGGTACAGAAATGTCTCTCAGGAGTACACCCCCAGCGACAAACATTTGTACCTTTTTAGATACAAACTGGTACCTCTATTTTTGAGTGTGTAATATATTAATAATCATAACAATAATAATGGTTATAATGATAAATAAATAATATAATAATAATAATGATAATGTAAAAAATAATATAATGATAATATATTAATAATAATGATAATATAATGATTTATTAATCATAATAATAATGGTAATGATAAGATATGATTAAAGATAGAAATAGTAATAAAATTAAAAATAATATAATATAATAATGGTAATAATAATGATAAAATATTAATGATAATAAAATATTAATGCTAATAATGATAATATTAAGGATAATAATGAAACATGAATGAATAATACAATATTAATAATATTAATGTTATTATGATTATTATTATTATGATTAATAATAATAATAAAAAATTATATTATAATAATAATGTTATTGTTATCATTGCTTTTATTTTTATTAATAATAATAATAATAATAATAATAATCATCATCATAATATAATAATGATATTATCCCACCTTAATTCTGCTCGTCACAGTGGAGCAGAAAGCCCACCGTGTCACAACACAGGTGTTGTCCAGTTGGGAATGTCATTAAAAAAACAATAACTTTAAAAAGTCATGAAGCATGTCATGTGCAGTACATGCATCTTACACCTTGACTCATACTAATTGTTTCTCTTGCTGCTGTTTATTTATTCATGCATTCCTCTGTCCATCACTCTGTTCATCTAATCATTGAATTTTTTTGGGAAGAAAATAAGTTACATTTAGCAGGTTTCACCTTCAGGTTAGCCTGTTGCAATTTGGTTAGAACTTCATCCAACCGAGCCAGATGTTCCTGAAATGTACGACCAAATACAATAATGTCATCTAGGTAGACCAAACAAGTCGCCCACTGCAAGTCCGCCAACACTAGATCCATCAACCTCTGAAAGGTACCAGGGCTGTTACACAAACCAAAGCTCAGCACATTGAACTCAAAAAGACCTTGCTGTGTTATAAAAGCAGTCTTTTGTTTTTCTTTGGGATCTACTTTGACTTGCCAGTAACCACTTGCCAAGTCAAGTGTCGAAAACCAACATGCTTTACTCAAGCAGTCAAGAGCATCATCGATGCGAGGAAGAGGATAGGCATCTTTTCGTGTTACTTCATTTAACTTGCGAGAATGCAAAAGCGCAAACCACCATCTCGTTTACGAACCAAAACAACTGGGGCTGCCCAGGGGCTGTGAGAAGGCTGCACAATATCATTATCTAACATTTGTTTGAGATGGTCGGACACCTCCTGTTGTAAATGAAGAGGGACTCTGCGAGGGGGTAACTTGACAGGTGTACCTGTATCAATCTGATGTAAGGTAAGATGGGTCCTCCCCAAGTCGTGATCACCCATACTAAAAACTGACAGGTTACGCAACAGCAGGTCCCGAATAGCAGCCATCTCCTGTACCTCAAAACCTTTTTGATGGAGTCCCAACTGTGTTAACAAGATGTCCACTGACCATTGTCTAGATGAATCATGGGGACCTTGTGTTTCACCCAAATGTTCAGCCTTATTTGCAACTTCAATATCTGTATGCAACAAACCCAGTTTCATCCCTTCTTTTAGGGTAAGAGCTTCATTAGTCACATTTATCACCCTGATCGGCACTGAACCCTGGTCCGCTTTACAAACCACTCGAGCCACCATAACATTACAGTGACCAGGTCCAAAAACAGAATCTGTTTTTCCAGTGATAAATGTTTCACTTCGGGGGGGGCAGGTGTATCACTGTATCAGTGGGGACTGTCACCATTTTGGGTGTATTCATGTCAGCTGGTACCAAGACAGGCAACAACTTGCCCATTACTTTGCATTCTTTTTTTTTTTTTTCCAAAATCCAACACCACCCCATATTTGCACAGAAAGTCAAAACCAAGAAGGATCTCCTGGGAGGGCACATCAGCTACCAAAAAGTCTGCAACCAAGGCCAGCGAATCAAGCTGACAGACTATCTGCCACCTCCCCAAGATCACCATCCCCCCACCATTGGCAGCAGCCACGTCCCCCGTATACTCTGTTAACTCAGATCCCCCCTTTGTCATGTCCAACCACAAACTCTTTGGGATGACCGAGAGAGTTGCTCCACTATCTACCAACAGCAGGGTTTCAACTCCCCCCACTTTCCCCTTGATGTACCCTGCACCACCATGTCTAACAGCCGAGGCCACCGATGTCCTAGTAGAATTGGGGGCAGGCAGTTGGCCTGCTGTACCTGCCCCCTCTAGTTTCCCGATAAATAAGGGCAATCTTGCCTCCGATGTCTCGTACAACCACATTCCCAACAACCCCCAGCTGTACCTTGGGATCTGTAGTTCTTGGAACCAATGATTAGTGCTCTCACTGAGCCCTTACTAGGCTCAGCGGGACCTGCTGGGGCCTGGGCTAATTGCAGGCTTTTGACAGCAGACTGCAAACTGAACCTCCTGTCTTAACTCCTCCACCATCCCCAACAACACCCCCATCTGCTCATCACTGCTGGATTTAACTACTGACACCCCCATGACTTTGGACTCTGGGATAACATGAGTTTGCTCCAAATTCCTTAACAGCTCCATTTCAGAAGACAAATTAATAGCTTCTTCCAAGGTTTTAGGTTTTGCTGCCCTCAAATTTATCCAAAATCTCCTGTGGCAACATGCAAAATAAACTGATCTCTTGCCAACATGTCACGAGTTATCTCGTCTGCAGTGGGATATGCTCCTGCCGCCAGCCGCCTCAAAGCATTCCCAAATTCCCTAGCACTTTCACTGGGCTGCCGGCGTCTAGCTGTGAAACTAGCTCTACTCCAGTCATCACAGTCAGAAGGTTAAAAAACGAGTCAGCGCCAATTTCAACAGCCCATAATTACGTTTTGCTTCTGCTGGCAGCCCACTGTACATATCTCTGGCATGCCCTGACAACAGTGACATAAACTTCAGTTTAAGTCCTTCATCCCATTCATTAACCTCCGCAGCCAGCTCAAATTGCTCCGCCCAGTCAGACCATGCGCGCCCAACTGCTGTGAATGTCTCCGGCATAAAAAATAGGCCAACCTGTGCTGCCCTCATGGCCTGCGGTGTATTTTGACCACTACTAGACCCATTAGTGGATGCAACCACATTCTCAGGTCCACCTAATGGTTGACCCCCTTCTGCCTCAGACATTATCAAGAAATTACTCTAATGCTCTAACAAGGGAGAACAAGATCCTACCGCTGCCACCAGTGCAATGTTCCTGCACTTAGGCAGAGGTCCCGTGGGAATGAATAAGGAGGCAAAAAGGTAATACGAACACAACCTTTATTTTGTACAGTTCATAAGGCAACCAGTCTCAGATCTGTATGGGATTCGATGGTCAGATAGCAGTTTGTATTTGAGCCAGTCACTTGCTCCCTTTAGTGCACGGCCACAATGGGAGGAGCCACAAGGCAACGCCTCAAGCCCCCCACTCCACAATGCAGCAATACAACAGAAGGTCCCCACTTTTACACCCACACAGCAAATTCACCAATACGGAGGGAACTCTTAGGACCCACCCACAGGGTCTGAGTTTTGGCGCTGGTCCATCGCAATCAGCTATCACAAACAGATGCCGGCCCAGCGCAATGAGGCCTCCGCTGACGGCAGGAGTACCTCTCCTCTGGCTGGGGAGTGGAAGAGCGTGCTCCTATGTATTCCCCTGACTCCTCCTATCCCTGCCTGGATGGTGAACTCACCCTACAGCCCGCTAACTGTCTTCGCCGCCAGCAGCCCTATACAGCTGCGATCGGCACCCTCCCACCAGGCCCACTAAGCACTAGATGGTTGCTTGGCTGGGTAATCACCCGATAGCAGTCACCAAGCTCCTCTCCCCAGAACACTACCCCAGGTGCTGCCACTCGCCTAATCAACAGAGCTGCTCCGACTCACCTAATCACCAGAGCAGCTCCCACTCACTACATTATTACAGCTTCATCAAGCATCCATGTCAGTAATTTAACTTCCATTCACAAAATCAGGAAAATCAAACTGTGACTGTGGAATGAAACTGGTTTTTCCCCGTGATGGACTGGAGACCTGTCCAGGTGTACCCGGCTCTCGCCTGATGGTTGCTGGGATAGACTGACCTTAACTGGACAAAGCGCCACAGAGAATGAATGCATGCAGGCAAACAAGCACGAATGCAGACATGAATGCAAGTAGGTTAGATGGAGCACTGAGGACCCGAGCAGACATCGTCCGCTGCCACCGAGGGACCAAGGGACTGATTAAAACAGGCTTCAGCTGGGAGACATGGAATGATGGATAGATCTTCATAGAAGAGGGCAACCGCAGCTTCACCACCATGGGAATGATGTCCTCCAAAACCTCAAAGGGTCAGAGAAACCTGGGAGACAGTTTCCGAGACTCAGTCCGTAATGGAATGTTTTTAGACGATAACCAGACCTTCTGACCTGGAGCGTATGCGGGAGCTGGGGTCCTGCGCCAGTCTGCCATGTGCTTGTTCCTTTCAGTCGTTCGAACTAGTGCTGCCTTAGCGGATCTCTAGACTCTGCGGCATCGCCTCAGATGATGAAGCACAGAAGGGACAGCAATCTCATATTTGTGAATGGGGAAGAGCGGCGGTGAATATCCTAGAGAAGCCTCGAATGGAGAGAGACCTGTGGCTGAAGAAACATGAGAGTTATGAGCATATTCTATCCAGCATAGATGGTTGCTCCAGGTAGGAGGATTCTCAGCTGCAACGCATCGCAAGGCTGACTTCAGTTCCTGATTCAGCCGCTCAGCCTGGGCGTTGTTCTGTGGGTGGTAACCAGAACTGAGACTGACAGACGCACCCAAAGCTTTGCAGAAAGCCTTCCATACACGAAAGACGAATTGAGGACCACGGTCCGAGACAATATCTGTGGGAATTCCATGGAGATGGAAAACATGCTGAGAGATAAGCGCAGCCGTCTCTAAGGCAGTGGGCAACTTGGGAATAGCAACAAAATGAGCTGCCTTAGAGAACCGGTCGACAATGGTTAGGATTGTTGAGTTACCTCGGGAAGGGGGCAGGCCGGTGACAAAATCCAATGCAATGTGGGGCCAAGGCCTTCCAGGCACTGGGAGGGGACGAAGAAGTCCGGCTGGGGCCCGATTGGATGTTTTACTACGTGCACAGGTCGGACAGGCAGCCACATATTCTTTTACATCCCTGTCCATAGTGGGCCACCAAAAGTGTCTTCGGATGAGTGACATGGTCCGTGCTGCGCCAGGGTGGCAAGCAATTCGAGAGGCGTGCCCCCCCTGGATTACCTGGGAGCGAACATTATTGGGTACATACAATAGATTTGGTGGGCCCGTACCTGGATCCGGGTTGTTTTGAAGGGCATCTCTAACAGCTTCCTCCAGCTACCTCCCAGGTCACAGCAGCCACCAAACATGAAGCAGGCAGTATAGAGTCCAGGTCCTCTGAAGTGTCATCAGGGCTAAACTGCCGGGACAGGGCATCCGGTTTGATATTCTTGGTACCTGAAGGTGATACAGAAGTTAAAACAACCAAAAAACAGAGACCATCTGGCCTGCTGGGGGTTCAGTCTCTTGGCTGACTGAATATATTCCAGATTCCTATGATCTGTCCAGACAATGAAAGATAATTCTGTCTCCTCCAGCCAATGTCTCCATTCCTCAAGAGCCAACTTGACTGCCAACAATTTACGGTCTCCCACATCATAATTCCTCTCTGCTGGAGAGAGATGACGAGAGAAGAAGGCACATGGATGAAGCTGGCCTGACCCCGGTGATCTCTTAAACAGGATTGCTCCAACACTATTGTCTGAAGCATCTACCTCCACCACAAATTGACGTGATGGATCTGGTTGTTGGAACACAGGGGCTGAGGCGAACCGGACCTTAAGTTCCTGGAAGGCCCTTTCAGCATCCACAGACCACTGAAAAGGAGACTTGGGTGAAGTGAGCTTGGTTAGGGGTGACACAACTTGACTGAAGTTCCGAATAAATCTACGATAGAAGTTGACAAATCCAATGAAGCGTTGCAACTACTTCACAGACTCAGGCTTTGGCCAATCCAAAACTGCTTGTACCTTCTCTGGGTCAGTCTTCATCTGCCCACTCTGGAAAATGTATCCCAAAAAGCCGATGGAGCTCGAGTGGAATTCGCACTTCTCTGCCTTTACATAGTTTATTTTCTAGTAGTCTCTGGATTACCATCCGGACATGGGAAATGTGTTCTGACAGATTCTTTGAAAAAATGAGGAAATCATCCAGGTACACGAAGACAAACCGGTTAAGAAAATCTCGGAGAACGTCATTCACCAGGGCTTGGAAAACCGCCGGGGCATTGGTGAGACCAACGGGCATCACAACATATTCAAAGTGACCCAGGGGAGTGTTAAAAGCCGTTTTCCACTCATCCCCTTCCTTGACTCGAACCAGGTGGTAAGCACTCCGTAGATCAAGCTTGGTGAAGACGGTAGAACCTGAGAGGGCATCAAAGGCGTAATCAATCAGAGGCAGAGGGTATTTATTTCGGACAGTGATCTTATTCAAACCCCGATAATCAATACAAGGTCTAAGCGTCTTGTCCTTCTTTGACACAAAGAAGAAACCTGCTCCCAGTGGTGAAGAAGACGGTCTTATTATGCCAGAGGTAAGTGAGTCATTGATGTGTTTTTCCATGGCCTGTCTCTCATGTCTGGAAATGTTATACAAATGGCAACTAGGTAAAGGAGCCCCAGGCAAGATGTCAATGGCACAATCATAAGGTCTATGAGGAGGCAACTTCAGCCAAATCATGGCACTCAGAAGGGACAGCAGACAAGTCAGGAATCTCACTCTTACTGCATGGAGTCGAGGTGGATGGCACAGCCACCCTCAAGCAAGACTGGTAACATTTAGAACTCCAGCTGGAAATGGATCCGTTCTCCCAGTTAATGTGTGGGTTGTGGAGTGACAACCAGGGATGTCCTAGTACCAGGGGGGGGAGTCAGATGCACGGATTAACTTAAACTCAATAAACTCGACTTGCCCGACAACTTCAACAAACAGGGATGGTGTTGTGAGTTACCTGCGCTAATAGTCGACCATCCAAAGCTTTAGCGGTCATGGGATGAGGTAGAGGCATCAAGGGTATCCCTGCCCTCTCAGCCAATTGTGCATCCAGGAAATTGGCTTCGGCACCAGAATCAATCAAGGCTAGAACTGTGAGAGTGTGATCATGGCAAGTAAGGGTTGCTTCAATCTGTGTCTTGGTTGGGATCTCCGGGGATATCTTTATGCTGCTCGTCAGTACCCCGACATTCACTGACGAGCCCCGTCTTTTGGGCGAATGGGACAGGCATCACGAAAATGGCCCAATCGACCACAGTAAAAGCACTCACCCGACTGTAACCGCTTCTGCCGTTCAGCCTGAGTGAGACGGGCATAATTGCATGGGCTCCTCAGCGTTGGCAACAGTAGATGGGCAATTCTGGGAGGGTAAAGGACTGGGAGTTTGTAATTGTCCCAGATGAGGACAAGTGGGCTCCTCTTCGCTCCGTCTGCCTCTCACGGAGACGATTATCGATCTTGATGGTCAGAGAGATTAACTCGTCCAGGGAGGTCTCGAGTTGCCAACTCATGCTTCAGGGTCTCAGACAAACAGCTCAAAAAATGGTCAACTAAAGCCTCGGGATTCCATTTGGAGTCTGCTGCCAGAGTTTGGAACTCAACCAAGAACTCAGCCACACTCAATGCTCCCTGACGTAAGGACATGAGTTTCTTGGCTGCCTCTCGACCACGTACGGGGTTATCAAAAACCCTTCTCATCTCCTCCGAGAATTCACTATAGGTTAAACTACTGAGAGGTGAAGTTCCTAGATATGCCTAAGCCCAGGTTAAAGCCCGGGAATCCAGTAATCCTATGGTATATGAAATATTGGATCTGTCAGACGAGTAAGTGTATGGTTTTTGGTCAGACACAAGTGAACACTGTAAGAGGAATCCCCTACATTTACCTAAATCCCCAGATAATGGTTTGGGGTCCGGGATACGAATCTCTCGGTTGGGAGTGAGCTGTGGTTGTCCAGAGACAGACGCTGAAGTAGTCGGTGTAGAAGTAGAAGTCTGAGATAACTGGTTAAGCATGGTTGTCATTTGATCTGTTATGTCATTCAGCTGGGATTGCATGGCTTGCTGCATATCATCCAGAGATCTGAGTATTTGAGCATGTTGGCCCAGAAGATTACCCTGAGAGGAGACAGCAAAAAACAGTTCATTACCAGCTTCTGGTCTCTGGGCATCCATGGCAGTTTGATTCACTGGGTCCATCTTTGTGGCTGGATCCTTCTGTCACAAAAGATAATGAACCCACGGAACAGGTTAGCAGTTTTAACTGTTTAATTGAGCAATCACCAAATAGACCAGATGGCTGACGTCCGAGGTACTTGGCAGAATCTGGGGAGGCAGGGAATGATCCAGGCAGGCAGACAGGACTGACTGGGAGATGGTCTGAGCTGGCAAGGCAGGCAAGGCAGGGCTGTGGATTGTCTCAGGTGAGGTTTACACCTAGAAGAGGCAACGATCCAGCGTCGACTGGTGAACAGCTTGGGGCTTATAAGCAGGTGAGGAGCATGATCCCGATTCTGCTCAGCTGTGCAGTCTTCACCACAGGCCATGCCTCTGCCAGACACCACAGAGAGCTACACCCAGCTTGGAAATCCATGACACGGTCATGATGTTACGTCAGTCTGGAGGGGATTGCCAAGAGAGGCTGCCACAACTCCAGGATCAAGTCATACCTCGGAGTTAGTGGCTGTGAATGGCACTTCAACCCCCCACATACTTCACACATGGGCGGATCTTGGGAGCGTATGATTGGAGTTTGCCGGCGGATTTTAGACACGATGCTGCTGCAGCATGGAAACAGAAAACTCACTCATGATGTCTTAGTTACATTTATGGCGTAAGTCACTGCAGTCGTCAACGCAAGACCACTCACAACAGTCTCCACCGATTCTGAGCATCCTGAGATTCTCACTCCTGCCACGCTGCTTACTCAAAAGGTGGGGGTTCCCCCAGCTGCTCCAGGTCAGTTTAGCAACCATGACCTGTTCAGAGCACAATGGAGACAAGTGCAGCACTTAGCTAACGTCTTCTGGGGGCGATGGAGGAGAGAATACCTAAGTGGACTGCAGGTGCGCCCCAAGTGGAGGGTGCAAAAACCAAACCTCCAGGTTGGAGATGTCGTGTTGCTCAGAAATGGGGAGGAGAAGAGAAATCATTGGCCTCTTGGGTTGGTCACAAAGACCTTTCCCAGTCAAGATGGGAGGGTTAGGAAGATTGATGCCAAGATCATTCGCCATATCGTCATATCCTTTTGAACTATGAGCGAGATTTAGCTATTATGACATCTTTCTAATGTCAGGCAGGGAGTGTTCTGTCTCTGTCATGAGTTCTGTCATTATGTTTACCTTTTTGATTGACTCTAAGTCACGTTGATGTTTGTTTCCTGTATTATTTTGAAAGGGTGCCTTTTTGGCGTATGGTAGCCTGTATATAGTGCATTTCATGGAGAACATTGCTGCCTGCTGGCCATACTATGTAAATAGCAGCGAAACATCTTTTAGTGTCTAAAAGTTCTCAAAGACTCCGTGAGAGCAGTCAGCAGTTACGTTTTCTACAGCTCCTTGCATCTAAGTCGCTTGAAAAGGCATGATCTGTAAGTCTGTCCAACTGGTATGATAATTCATCTTACACAGGAAAACGGTTGTCTTAAGTTTATGTTTGGGAATGTAGATTGTATTTCATTTTAGGAAGCTGGTTGTTAGCTAGTTGCTCTCTTAACTTGGGATTCATAAGCATGGAAGATCTGTGTGTTCTCTTCATACAGTTGAATGGTGATTATGTGTACTTTATTTTTCTGTATTGCAGTTTTACAAAATCAATCCAAATAAGGATGTGGTGCATTGGTAAAAGCTCTGAAGAATGTGATCGGCTCCTGAGTGATAACTGAAGCCATAATTGTTTAGCTCTCTGGATAAGCTAAATGGCTATGTTTGGCTGAGGGCAGAAAAGGTAATAATAATGATAAAATATTATTATTGATAATAATATTAATAATAAAAATCATAATATAATGATATAAAAAAATAATAATATAATGATAAAAATTAATATATTAACAATAATAATAATAATAATAATAATAATAATAATAATAATAATAATAACAATAATAATTGTTATTATTCATGTCATCAGTATATACCTCTCATAATAATAATACAATATTAATGATTATAATGATGATAATAATAATGAAACAGTATTAATGAATAATACGATATTAATGGTAATAAGAATAATAATAACAACGTTATTGTTATCATTGTTATTATTATTATTATTATTATTATTAATAATAATAATAATAATAATAATAATAATGATAGTAACTTCCATTCACAAAATCAGGAAAATCAAACTGTGACTGTGGAATGAAACTGGTTTTTCCCCGTGATGGACTGGAGACCTGTCCAGGTGTCAGTCTATCCCAGCAAGGTGGTTGCTGGGATAGACTGACCTTAACTGGACAAAGCGCTACAGAGAATGAATGCATGCAGGCAAACAAGCATAAATGCAGACATGAATGCAAGTAGGTTAGATGGAGCACTGAGGACCCGAGCAGACATCGTCCGCTGCCACCGAGTCAGATCTTTGGGAGGTTTTTTCTGTCAGCATCTGGCAATCAGCATAGTCTGAAGACCAGTCCAGCCTGCTGATCGTCGCCAGATTATTTATGGTTTGCGTGCTTGCCAGTGTGCGGGCTACCATGTCTGATTGCCGGACATGTAGCCTATAAAAAACAAAGAAAGAAAAAGAAAACAAAGCAGCGTGCAGCACGGTCATGATGTTACGTCAGTCTGGAGGGGAGGATGTGTCACATTGTGTATCCATGACTTTGGGTCGTTTTTATATGTATCAAATGCATTATTTCACTAGAATCAAACAAAAACAAAACAACCTTTAAACACTATTTAAAGTAAACTAAAGAGTGAAAAGAAGTGCAAATAAAACACATCCTGTTTACTTTGTTGTGTTTGGAATTTTTAGGAAATATGTCTCCTGTCACCAAACTTCCTCTGGGTTATAATGTAACCATGACAACAGCGGGGCTTAACCTTTCATGACAATGATGTCATCTTGTCAGGAGACTTTGTTTGGTTGCCATGATTACATTTGTAACCATGGTAACCATAATCATCTTTTTATGACATCATTTATGACATATTTTCTTCCGACCAGTGTGATGTATCTGTGTGTGTGTTTGATCCTGATCCTTCAGCTGACTCATCACCTCTTTTTAAAGATGCATACAAGCATGAAATAATAATGATAATAATAATAAATATTAATTATATAATAAAAATATAATATTAATAATAATCACTAAAAAGCCCCGCCCCCTTGTGGGCGTGGTATTCGGTGCCACGCCCCTGGAATAGAATAGGGGTCCTGGTGTGTGGGCGTGGTCAGAAATCACATAAACGATGACGTATGTGGCCAACAGTATAAATAGACCCCATCTTGCATCCTGAAGCTAAAATCCTTCCAGCTCTGTGAAGGGTTCCTGCAGGGTTCTAGTACAGAGACACACACCAAGCTGTCCTAGAACCCTGCAGAGATCCCGGACCTCAGCCGTGGAGGTGCCCGCAGTGAAACCCAGTGGGTCCTGGGGGTGTTGCAGGAGGAGAGAGGAAAGGCAGGAGAGAGGGAAGGCAGGAGAGAGGGCCAGTAGGTGTGAGTGTTGGTTTGGGGAGGGTACATCCGGTTTGTAGTGTGTGTTTGATACTGATCCTTCAACTGACACATCACCTCTTTTTAAAGATGCATACAAGCACGAAATAATAATAATAATAATAATAATAATAATAATAATAATAATAATGATAATATATTAACAATAATAACAATAATGATAATAATAATAATAATAATAATAGTGATGATGATGATGATGATGATAATAATATATTAACAATAATAATAATAATAATAATAATAATAATAAAAATAATGATATTAATAATAATAATACTAAAATATATAATGATAATAATGATGATAATATTAAGGATGATAATAATAATGACACATTGTTATTGAATAATACAATATTATTAATGATAATAATAGAAATAATATTGTTATCATTGTTATTTTTGATCGTCGCCAGATTGTTGATGGTTTGCGTGCTTGCCAGTGTGCAGGCTACCATGTCTGATTGCCGGACACACTGTTAAAAAAAATCTGTAAAAAAAATACAGTAAAAAAAACTATGAAATAGCAACAGTAAAAAACTAACTATCAAAATTGTTTAACACCGTAGTAAATGCACAGAATCTTACAGAAGAGATCAGTCTTGACCATAAATTGTACAGGTCTATGGTCAGGACTGCGGTCAAGAACGGGAGAGACCATCTTTACAAGTGTGGGGGTCTGGGTCCATATGTAACCTTCTGGCTCAGCTCCTTCTTCACCACGACAGACCGGCGCAGAGTCCGCATTACTGCAGACGCCACACCGATCCATCTGTCGATCTCGCGCTCTATCCTTCCCTCACTCGTGAACAAGACCCAGAGATATTTAAACTCCTCCACTTGAGGCAGGACCTCACCCCCGACCCGGAGAGGGCAATCCACCCTATTCCGGCTGAGGACCATGGTCTCAGTTTTGGAGGTGCTGATTCTCATCCCAGCCGCTTCACACTCGGCCGCGAATCGCTCAAGCGAGAGCTGGAGATCACGACCAGACGAAGCCAACAGGACCACGTCATCTGCAAAAAGCAGGGACCCAATCCTGAGGCCACCAAGTCGGATCCCCTCAACACCTCCACTGCACCTAGAAATTCTGTCCATATAAGTTATGAACAGAATCGGTGATAAAGGGCAGCCTTGGCGGAGTCCAACCCTCACCGGAAACGAATCCGACTTACTACCGGCAATGCGGACCAAGCTCTGACACCTGTCGTACAGGGACCGGACTGCTCATACAAGGGGGTCCGGTACCCCATACTCCCGGAGTACCCCCACAGGAGCCCCCGGGGGACACGGTCGAATGCCTTCTCCAGGTCCACAAAGCACATGTAGACTGGTTGGTGAAGTATAAACTTTATTGGTGATGTTGTGTGCCCTCATTCAATGGTGTTGTGGGAAGAGAATCCTGTTTTGCAGAGCTGCTTGCTTATATCACTGAAGAAGGTAAACTGAGCGTGTGAAACAACAAAAGTTATGGTCTCATGGTGTGTGTGTGTGTGTGGGGGGGGATGGTTGGCCACCTCCCTAGCGCTCCCACGTTATGTTGCAGAATGAGGGGTATTAAAGCGGGGAAGCCCCAGACTTCGGTGGAGTCTGCTGCGGGTCTATCTGATCAGGACGCCCAGCTGGTTTTGGCACTCTCTACCGGGGTTGTGGGCTCCCCAACCTATCCGCGTTACGGTAAGAGCTGGGAACTGAAAAGTGCCTTAACCGATGTGCTTACTCTTGTGCTGCAAGGTTAATAAAACGCTGAGTTAATCATTAGGCAGAGAGTTTGTGTGTTCATTATTTGCCGACTTCCTACGATCCTGCAAAATAAATAAAAGTGTTTCATTACAGTTGGGCAAACTCCCATGCCCCCTCCAGGACCCCAAAGAGGGTATAGAGCTGGTCCACTGTTCCGCAACCAGGACAAAAACCACACTGCTCCTCCTCAATCCGGGATTCGACTATCCGGCGGACCCTCCTCTCCAGGACCCCTGAATAGACCTTCCCAGGGAGGCTGAGGAGTGTGATTCCCCTATAATTGGAACACACCCTCCGGTCCCCCTTCTTAAAAAGGGGGACCACCACCCCAGTCTGCCAATCCAGCGGCACTGCCCCCGATGTCCACGCGATGCTGCAAAGGTGTGTCAGCCAGGACAGCCCCACAGCATCCAGAGCCTTAAGGAACTCCGGGTGGATCTCATCCACCCTGGGGGCCTTGCCGCCAAGGAGCTTTTTAACCACCTCAGCGACTTCAGCCCCAGAGATAGGAGAGTCCACCCCTGAGTCCACCAGCTCTGTTTCCTCATCGGAAGACGTGTTGGTAGGATTGAGGAGGTCTTCGAAGTATTCCCTCCACCGACCCACTACATCCCGAGTTGAGGTCAGCAGCTCCCCACCTCCACTGTACACAGTATTGATGGAACACAACAAAGATGGAGACAAGAAAGGCATGCAGCAAAGAGCATGCAAGGACCCAGCTCCAGGTCTGTGCCATGTGACAAAGTTACCTACTGGGTTAACCAAGATTTGATTTATTTTTGGTTACATTTTGCCTTTTTTGTACAGTGGCAGTAAGAAGGCCGACTATATCATGTAGTAAAATATCAAGTACATGGTCTACCATGGTCTGCTATTTTGGCAGTTTATTGACTGAGGATTTTGCCCTTTTTGATTGTAATCTGGTGCATTGAAAAGTGATGCTTGAGATTGGACTCACAGAAGTACTTTGAAAGTGCTGTATATTATTATGGATATATTATTATCATTATTATTATTTCTCTCCTCCTCCTCCTTCTTCGTAGTAGTGGTGGTATTTTGATATTTTTTAGACTATTTAACAGTTTCATCTTTTATTTTTTGACTGCAGAAAAGGTCCTGTGAACCCCTGATCACAGCTCTCCAATCTGAAGGCAGAAATGATGACAAGTCCTTTTCAAAGTTCCAGTTCCCTAAAGATTATACAATGTCAATGAGACGATCTTCAGTGAAGCCTGGGCCCAATGACGTGGATACCAAACCTTAAAAGTCTAATCAAAGCTAAGTAATATTTACCTCAATTTTTTCTGATTGCTTGGTTATACCCCCTCCCTGAGCCGTCACCTTATCATGGTGGAGGGGTTTGTGTCCCAAAGATCCTAGCAGCTATGTTGTCTGGGGCTTTATGCCCCTGGTAGGGTCACCCATGGCAAATAGGTGTCTAGGGGAGGGATCAGACCAAGTACGGCTCACAAGACCCCTATGATGTATACAAACTCGGGCAGAAATGTTCCCTTGCCCGGACGCGGGTTACCGGGACCCTCTTCTGGAGCCAGGCCTGGAGGTGGGGTACGTGAGCGAGCGTCTGGTGGCCGGGCCTTTACCCATGGGGCCCAGTCGGGCTCAGCCCGAAAGGGTTGCATGGGCCCCACCTCTCGTGGGCTCACCATCTGCGGGAGGAGCCGTAGGGGTCGGGTGCAGTGTCAGCTGGGCGGCAGCAAGAGGCGGGGACCCTGGTGGTCCGATCCCCGGCTGCAGAAGCTGGCTCTAGGGACGTGGAATGTCACCTCTCTGGTGGGGAAGGAGCCTGAGCTTGTGCGCGAGGTTGAGCGGTTCCAGCTTGATATAGTTGGACTCACCTCGATGCATGGCTTGGGCTCTGGAACCAGAACCCTCAAAAAGGGCTGGACTTTCTTCCACTCTGGAGTTGCTCATGGTGAGAGGCGCCGAGCAGGTGTGGGCATTCTCATCAGCCCCCAGCTTGGTGCCTGCACGTTGGGGTTTACCCCGGTGGATGAAAGGGTAGTTTAAGAACTGAGTCTTACATCTCTTTTGGGCTAAAGAGGTACATTACTCACATTCCTTGAGTTCAATCAACAGGATAGTAAGACTTAAGTAAAGTATACAATAGTAATTTGAGTACGAACAGAAATGAACTTTTAGAGTGCATGAATGCAGACATGAATGCAAGTAGGTTAGATGGAGCACTGAGGACCCGAGCAGACATCGTCCGCTGCCACCGAATCAGATCTTTGGGAGTTTTTTTTCTGTCAGCATCTGGCAATCAGCATAGTCTGAAGACCAGTCCAGCCTGCTGATCGTCGCCAGATTGTTGATGGTTTGCGTGCTGGCCAGTGTGCGGGCTACCATGTCTGATTGCCGGACATGTAGCCTATAAAAAACAAAGAAAGAAAAAGAAAACAAAGCAGCGTGCAGCACGGTCATGATGTTACGTCAGTCTGGAGGGGAGGATGTGTCACATTGTGTATCCATGACTTTGGGTCGTTTTTATATGTATCAAATGCATTATTTCACTAGAATCAAACAAAAACAAAACAACCTTTAAACACTATTTAAAGTAAACTAAAGAGTGAAAAGAAGTGCAAATAAAACACATCCTGTTTACTTTGTTGTGTTTGGAATTTTTAGGAAATATGTCTCCTGTCACCAAACTTCCTCTGGGTTATAATGTAACCATGACAACAGCGGGGCTTAACCTTTCATGACAATGATGTCATCTTGTCAGGAGACTTTGTTTGGTTGCCATGATTACATTTGTAACCGTGGTAACCATAATCATCTTTCTATGACATCATTTATGAGGTATTTATTCCGACCCGTGTGATGTATCTGTGTGTGTTTGATCCTGATCCTTCAGCTGACTCATCACCTCTTTTTAGAGATACATACAAGCATGACATAATGATAATAATAATAATAATAATAATAATAATAATAATAATAAATATGAATTATATAATAATAGTATAATAATAATAATAAAAGTCACAAAACAGCCCGCCCCCTTGCGGGCGTGGTATTCGGTGCCACGCCCCTGGAATAGAATAGGGGTCCTGGTGTGTGGGCGTGGTCAGAGATTATATAAACGATGACGTATGAAGTTTGCGTGCTTGTGAGTGTGCGGGCTACCATGTCTGATTGCCGGACATGTTGCCTATAACAAGCAAAGAAAGAAAAAGAGCACCAGAGCACCAGCATCTCTCGATCAGCTGAGATCCCATCAACCAGACCCGACTGTTAGCTAGCTGCTAACGTTCACGCTCAAAATGGCTCCGCTCACCTCTCTGTCCCACACAGGTTGTGTCGGTTGCTTACGGCTGGCCAAAAAAATAGCTGAACTTGAGTCACGGATATCAAATCTGCATCGGATCCGAGAAGCTGAGATCCTGATGGACACCATTGTCATCCGCGATCCAAAACCGAATGTCTCCGCACCCTGCCGTCCAGCTGTGGATGCCGGAGCAGCGTTCCCTGCCGAGGCTCATATTGACGGCCATTCTGCCGCTGCGACCCTGCCACAGTTCACCGATCCAGAGACCTGGTTGCATCTCGGAGCTAAACCTCCACACCGAACCAACAGGAGCCCCTGTTCCATGTTGCTCCACGGCGGCAAAGAGGAAGGCGTCGCAACGCACCTCCACCAAACGACATCCCCTGTTACAACTGGTTGAACGTTCTTAGTCTTGCACATTTCCCCCCATTAAGCGACGATTCTCAGTCCAGCAGCTCACCGATACCACGGCGCTTCCCTGCCCCCCTGCCCGAGGTCCGCAGTTAGTCTCGCAGGTCTGTGCCGTCCTTTACCCCGGTTCCGAAACGAACCGCCACCCGCCGTGCTGCTCGACCCGCTGCATCTCCGCCACCACCTCAGGTAAAGCCTCCATCACACTCCTCTCCAACGACTCTGATAATTGGAGACTCAGTTGTGAGAAATGTAAGATCTCGCTCCATAGTTAGAAACGTGGCGATAGATACTCCAGGGATCGTAGTCGGATACATTCCAGGTGCCAGAGCAGGCCACATTGAATCTCACTTAAAACTGCTGGCTAAAGATAAACGTAAATACAAGAAGATTATTATTCATGTTGGGGTAAATGACACCTGGTTACAACAATCAGAGATCACCAAAGTAAATGTTGCCTCAGTGTGTGATTCTTACATTTTAAATTTATTAGTCTTAAATAAATCAAGATTAAAAAAAGAAAGCCAGTTAAAAGCTAAGCTAATAATGTGAGTCTAGAGCCTTTTCTAAAACACAAGATGTTGAAACATGTTGAAAACAATATAATTTAATATGGGAAGAGAATGCCGAAAAACAGCTGAAAAGAAGAGAAGACAGCAGAACTTGAGCATCAGTTTAAACAGTCCTACAATAATAATCTGATGTTGGAAATACTGGATTTTCAGAGTGATGAAAAGCTTCTGAGAAACCACAACAACAACTCTGGATTCACCTCAAAAAACCAAAACTGGCTTTAAAACTACATACTGTACAAATTGAAAAAAAAATAAGTAAAAATTCTTCAAATAAACAAATATATTATGCAGGAGGAAATCCAGAGTCTCGACTGAGACTGATGAAGGAAAAGACTAAAATAGACAAGATGAACAACACAACTAAACTGCTCCAGTAAAATCTGGAACAAGCACAACAAATTGTTTTACATAAAGATGAGCCTGTTGCAAAACACAGCAAGGAAATAGTTCATATAACTAAGCAAGAAGAGCAGATTTTATTGTGAACAGGAAATGTGATGATACACAAAAATATAATAGTGCACTAGAAACAGCTGCTACTTTTTTGGTGTTTGACAACAGAAGAGTTGTCGAACACCAATGGGCATTCACAATAATAATGTGTACCAGTCCATTTTCTACACCGGTACACAGGTATGCATTGATATACAAGGCAAGGGTTCAAATCCAGTATTGAACATTGTGCACCATGATGGTATTTGTATTTGTATTTATTTTGATCTCCATTAGCTGTTGCAATACAGCTATTCTTCCTGGAGTCAATACAACATTCCTCTCATAATACAATGATTACACCAGTTTTCTACACAACCTTGACCGTGATAGCACATAACTAGCACATCCCACCCCTACCCAAACCCACACACACATACATACACACTCACATACACACACACTCTGTTATTGTTCCTGCAATAAAGGAGGGATAGCCTTCGTCATTATGGTCTCTTACAGTTGTCTACCCAGTAATAAGAGTGGTTACTGAACAATAGCTACTAAATGGTATATACCATCATCAAGTATATATGCAGGGCACAATATTTTAATGATTTTGGAGATGCCTTTTTAAAAGAATTTTAAACAAATATTGACTGCTTGCTTTGATAATATTGCTTGGCAATGTGTTCCAGTTGTACATAGCTCTATAAATAACAGTACTTTTCCCATAGTTTGTTTGTACTCTTGGTAGTCTGAATCTGCCCTCTGTAGCATGTCTGGTTTTATAGTTGTGTTCTTCAAGACTAAAACAAAGCTCTTGGTACAGCGTTCTTGGAAGTTTAGTGGTAATAATATTTCTGGTTAAATTTAGCAGTGAGGCTGTAAATCTCTCGTTTACACTTAACCAGGACAATACATTATGCATCCAGTTTACGCTGGCTCTAAATGAGCACCGAAGTGCGCATCGAGCTGCTCTGTTTTGGACTATTTGCAAGGCTGTTATATTTGTTGCAGCAGTACAGGACCAAATCTCAGAACAACAGTCTAACTGAGACAATACAAGCGTTTTTATAACATCTGCAATCATGTCATGGGGTAACAAATAATAACATCTTTTGATCATTGACAGACCTCTTCCCATTCTACACACTACTTTATTGATGTGTTTAGACCATGACAGTTTATTATCCACTGCAACCCCAAGCAGTTTGGCCTCTTGTACTTGTTCAACACATATATCCTCAACAACAATGTTCAATTTAGATTCACTCAGTAGCATGTGTCTAGTTCCAAAAACAATACTTTTTGTCTTGCCTACATTCAGTACCAATTTATTATTTGTAACCCACTTAAATACCGTTTTTAATTCTGTATGTCAGTTGTTGTACAAAGATTGCTGTGTACTGTTCCAGCAAAGTGTTTAGCTGCAAGGTGCACAGTTGAAGTGTGGATGGTATGTACAAACAAGATAAAATATGAGCATTGTCTGTCTTAAAAGTTGCACAAATAATAAAAAGTGATTGTTTAAAGTAAAAAGAAATTACAGTTTAATGTTAAATTTTTGTTGTTACAATGCTTCAAATGAAACAAAGTCGTTCACTTTGAACAATAAAGTGTTTAACTGATTACACAGGCAGTTTAAATGGTTTTTTTTCAATTGTTTTCTGCAATGATTAATGCAGTTTAACTAATGACTTCACAATTTTAGTTGTTTTTTACAAACTATTTAAAACTATCCTTAGCTTCTTGGCAGCAGTTTAACCTTTCACATCTTTTTGCAATTCTGCTGATTACACACATCGCAAAGGCATTCCCAACCCAATGGCAAAAAATGATCACTTCTGCCAGGGTGAATGTAAGAGCTGTTGTGGCGAAGTGCGGAAATGGGGACGATGTCTGCTTGGGTCCTCACCTGCTTGCTTGCATTCATGTCTATGTGATTCCCACTAATGTTTGCCCACAAAATATTCATTTTTGTAATGATTAGAATGTTGAATGAAACATTATTCTCTGTAAAATGTGTTTGTTTTCATAGTTACGATTAAAAGATTTGTCAGCTATAATATTGAAAAGAAAGCTGTGAAATACATGTCCAAAAGGCTATCACGATATGTGAACATGTGAATGCATCTTTTGTTTCCTTGCAATCTGAGTGCAGAAGTAAGAAAGCCTGCTGACAGAGAAATGCAGTGAGTTTGATATGAAGGTATACTGAAATAATGTTGATGTTTGCTTGTGTTTGTGCACAAACGAATATGTCCACAGAGACAATTAAAATGTACAGTGAAATACTGAAGTGCAATTTGGACAATATAACAGCAGAATGAGTTTATGTGTTCAATAAAATAAGCTGAGAGATCTTGGAGGAACACGACCACGTCTCCTGTGCGACCATTGTGTACCCTGTTTTTCAACGGGTTTTGGGTTCCAGTACCCGTTACAGTTTCTGGGGGCTCGTCTTGGATCCGGTTCCTGTGCCAGGCTGGAAGTGGATCCTATGATACAGACACCGTGGATCTCATGCATCCCATCATTTATACGAACTGATGAGGACCCTGGCCTATCCTGTCCATTGGTGGAATAAGTCTTCAAGTACACCAACTCGTGCATCTCGTGAAGAGTAAAGACTGTGCTGTGCAGAAATAAGCTTCCATCAAGTACAAAGAGAGGAAAACAGCTCCTTGGACTGAATGACTTGCAAGGAAAAAGAAACAGCCATGGCAAATGTCAAGTCCCATCTAACACACATTTCTCTGATTCTTTCATATTGTTTGAACCTGATGACAACAATGCACAGCTGGCAGAACTGGACTGTGGAAAAGGTTTGCTGGGGATCCTGGGCTCAAGGAAACCTTATTTGACTGTACCTGTTAGAAATAATACAAGACATACAATCACTGTAACAAGGAAAACAGCTCTGGGCAGCATTCATGGTGTTAAGAAAGAGATTTCAACAGACTCGCCTGACACACCCAACTCAGTAGTGACCATCAACAGTGTTGCTCCAGCACCCACCAACACCACTCAGCCTACATTGCAACCCCCTGTTGACCTCAGCCACCTTTATGAGGAACAAAGCGCAGTGATTAATAAAATGCTTTGTGAAGAAGCTTGAGCTTTTGCACACGACAGCAATGATAGTGGGTGTATACCAAGCTTACAAATGTCAATCACACTCCAAGACCAAATCCCTGTTAGGGGCACTTACTCCTCAGTTCCAAAGCCGCTCTTTAAAGGGGTCCTGTTATGGTATTTTGAGTTTTCTGAGCTTTCTACAGTGTTACAGTGTTGAATCCTCATCAGACATGTGAACGGCACCGTTTTTTATCACCTAAACGCATGTTTGAGTTTGAGTTCCAGCACTCTCTCTGTTCGGTTTCCATGGCAATGAAAAACGCGTCGTTTTAGAGAGTTTTTTCTACTTGGAAATCCTTGATGTCCCGGGGGATAAGGTTCGGTGATTGGTTACCTTCTACTGGTTAACAAGGGCATGTACAAATACATCAGGCGGGTGGAAAACGTGGGATAAAGTTATTTCCAACGATGGCTGGTGAGTTTACCAAAGAGAGACATCCTGCTGCATTCGTTGCTGTGGGTTGCTGTTTTCCACTTTGTTTTCAGGCTCTGATTCAGGTTCCAACATGTAGGGCTGTATGCTATGTGTTGGCATTGTATTTTGTTTTTTTATTGAGTTTATATTTGCCTAATCCTTCTGTTTATGAGATGTTACAATGACGGCGAAAGCAGGTGCTGTGCGCGCTCCCAATGTAGTGCAGTGGCGGGAGGCGGGGCTTAATGCGGAAGAGTCTCAATCCACTCGTTTTGCCCGCAGGCTGATCTGACAGCCTACGGAGAGGGTCGGTCTGAAGTAAATAAAGCCATTTGTGACAATAACTCCATCAATCCCAGCCCTTCTGGTCTCAGAAATAAAAATAAATTAGCCTGAAATGCACATAATAGTTCCACTTTAAAGAAGTGAAGGAGTACATACAGGAGCTGTTGCTGAAAGGATAGTCAGATCCAAGTCGCCTATTGCAGCCCCAGTTGTCTGCGTCAGGAAGAAAAGTGGCAACCTGCAGCTATGCATTGACTGACTGGGTTCCTGGGATATAATCATTCGTACATTCAGGATTTTTCCAAGCCAAGCCAATCTATGAGCTGCTCCAGACTAAGTCAAGCGAACCCTGAACCCCAGCTCGAAGGGCAAAGTCCAAACGACTACAGTTGTCTTCCCGAGAGCCAGTTAATTGGGATACTGGACACCAGGAAGCCCTTGAACAGCTTATCAGCCTCTTGACCAACCTACCAGTCCTGGGGTATCCTGACTTCATTCTGCCGTTTGTTCTTCATACAAATGCATCCGACCAGGGGTTGGGAGCCATCCTGTATCAGCACCAGAATGGAAAATTGAGAGTTATTGGATATGGTTCAAGAACACTCACACCAGCCGAACGTAAATACCATCTGCCCAGTGGGAAACTGGAGTTTCTTGTACTGAAATGGGCTGTGTATGAGAAGTTCCGACACTACCTTTATTACGCTCCCGACTTTACTGTCTACAACACAGACAACAATCCGCTGACTTACATTTTGGGCTAAATTTAATGCAGTCGGACATAGGTGGATTGGTGAACTCTCAGATTTCCAGTTTGGCATAAAGTACAGGCCGGGCAAGTGCAATATTGACACAGACACCCTATCCCGCCTTCCTCTTGATATGGAGACATATGACATACCTTGCACTCAAGATTTCCCAAGTGAGGCGGTACGTGCAACATGGGATGGGACTCAAGCAGCAAAGTGCAAGGATGTGGCCAACGACCTTGTAAAACAGGGTTCAGCAACCTTTATGGCACTGAGTGCCAGTCTGAAATTTTCTTCTCAATAAGTGTGCCATTAACCATAACACAAAGTGAAATTATGACATACAACATTTCCAACACATCTGGCATTTTACTCCATCTATATAGTTCAATCATATTGTGAGAGATATTTTTTTATGTAACTAAAAAAAAAAAATGCTTCCATAAACATATTGTACTGCAAAGAGAGGCCAAAACCAAGACCAAAGTGCAACTTTATCCATATCAAAACAAAGCAGCCATAACAGTAGGCTACTGTCTGAATCATAACACAACAAAATAGTCACATAAACATTACAAAGAAATGAACAAACATTTTAAACTAACCCAAGTGTAGGCTGAGGCACAAGCAAATTAACAGGTGCCTACCAGACAGTCAGTCTGATCCCTGGCCTTGCATTTCTTGGCTGAGCTCTGTGATCTGGGGGTTGTAGCTAGTTACTTTGAATTGCAAACAGGCCTCAGAATGCTCCGTTGTTAACTGACTGCGGGTGGGGCTCAGCACATGTTTCATGTGTGAAAACACCTGCTCACAGAGATATGTAGATCCAAAGACTGACAGCAGTGCCAGTGCAATGGCCCGGAGACAATTTCTCAGGTACAGATGCCCGGCAGGTGAGAATGTGGGCTCCGAGATCTTGCACTGGTGTGGCTTCTAACTGTCGTCTGAGCTCTGCAAACTTTGTCACCCAAAGAGTTGAACTCTTCAACTCAATCAGCTGCATTTCCGTGTCCTGTGTATCCATCCAGTCAATCAAAGCAGCATCCAATTCATGTCCATCAAAGTTGTCGGGCTTGATCAAGAAAGAAAATGCTTAGAAATACTGGTGTCCTGACTCGACCCTGAATTCTGCTGCTTGTATTTTAACCATGTTTGTGTGCTTATGCACCTTGTTTTATGTTTGTGTTTAGCGACACACTGGGAAGTGGCAGCCGCTGGTTTTCTCATGCCGCTGAATTCGGTTGTATAACCATGTTCGCGTGGGAAGTAGCCATCCGGAAACCCGGCATGGGACAGGAGCAGGTTTATCAAAACTGGCATGGGAGCGGCTGTTGCCTGAGAAGCCCTCGTTTCTCCCACGAACCGAGTTTAAAAAGGAGAAGTTTTTTCCCCCCGGCAGAGTCAGCTGCGGGTTACGTACGGATGCCCAGCCGAGTTGGAGCTGCTCTGACCGGGAACTGTCGGCTCTCCAGTCCAAGTGTCATCGGTAAGAGACTGCACTATTGTAACTGCGTGCTTAAGCTCAACTCTGAACTGATGTATTTTTCTATGCGTTGCGGGGAAGAAACAGACACATTTATTCTAGCGCCATAGTGGAGTGTGATGTATTTTGCTATGCTTTGTGGGGAATAAAAATAAAAAGATACATTTATTCTAGCATCATAGCGGTGTGTGTGTGTGTGTGTTTTCTGTGTGCCAACCTCCAGCGAACCTAAACTTTTCCACAAAACACAACGAAAGACTTGTTTATAATCAGGATCAACTGATTAACCTCTCTCAAATCAGGATTATCAGTGAAACAACACATCAAATCCCGATGGAGTTGAAAAGAAAGAGGAGAGGATGCAGAGCGGGAGTCAGAGAGCGGAGAAAGCGATGGCGATTTAAACCATTTCTCCCGACCGTCGTCATGGGTAATGTGAGATCGCTAGCTAACAAAACGGACGAGCTCGAGATGCTAACAAGGTCTCAGAAAGAATACAGAGAGTGCAGTATTATGTGCTTCACCGAGACATGGCTGCATGAACACATCCCTGACTGTAATGTGTCTGTACCGGGCTTTAAAACGGTCCATGCAGACCGCAGTAGACAACACAGCGGAAAGCTAAAGGGTGGTGGAATTGCAGTGCTGGTTAACCAGCGTTGGTGTCATCCTGGACATGTTACTGTCAAGGAGAAGATATGCACAAGGGACATGGAACTGTTAGCTGTGAGCTTCCGTCCATATTATTTACCCAGAGAGTTTAGCTGTGTTATTCTGGTAGCGGTTTATATAATACCTGGTACCGCACCAGACACAGCCTGTGACGCCATCAGCTCCGTCGTCATTCATGGCGATCTCCGGAGACTTCAACAACGTCTCCCTCTCTGCAACTCTACCAAGATTCCAGCAGTTTGTCAGCTGCTCCACCAGAGAAAATAAGATGTTGGACTTATTTTATGCAAATATGAATAATGGATACAGTTGTTCTGCCCTGCCTCCTTTAGGAAGATCTGACCATAATCTGGTTCTTCTCACCTCCACCTACAAGCCCATCGTTCAGCAGCAACCAGTCATCACAAAGACTATCAAAATCTGGTCTGCTGAAGCTGAAGATGCTCTTAGAGGAGGCTTTGAGGCAACAGACTGGAACGTCCTCTGTGAACCTCATGGAGACGACATCAACGCCATGACTGAGTGTGTGACAGATTACATAAACTTCTGTGTGGACAGCATCGTCCCAACAAGAACAGTGAGGTGCTTCCCCAATAACAAACCCTGGATCACCAGTGACCTGAAAAAGCTGCTGAACATCAAAAAGAAAGCCTTCAGGGATGGAGACAGGGAGTTATTGAGGGCAACACAAAAACAACTTAAAACCCAAACTAAGAAGTGCAAGGAGGACTACAGGAGGAAGTTAGAAAGTCAGCTCCAGCAGAATAACCTGAGGGATGTGTGGTCTGGAATGAAGAAGATCACCGGCTTCAAGTTAAAGGGGGACCAGCCTGATGGAGGTCTGGACAGAGCTAATGAGCTGAACATATTCTTCAACAGGTTCAGTTCACCCCCTACCTCCAGCCCAACAGACCACACACCCTCCATAAGCCCACTGCTTTCCTGTCACGCCTCCAATCTGTCACCCTGCAGCTCAGTCATGGACCAGAACACAGCTTCATCTCCCTCCACATCAGGACATCCTGAGACCTCCACCTTGTTTGTCTCCTGCAATCAGGTTAAGAAGCAACTTGAGAAACTGAACCAGAACAAGGCTGCAGGTCCAGATGGTGTCAGTCCCAGAGTTCTCAAGACCTGCTCAGAACAACTATGTCCGATTCTCCAGCACCTTTTCAACACCAGTCTGAGACAAAATAGAGTCCCAGTGCTGTGGAAAACCTCCTGCCTTGTTCCAGTGCCTAAAAAAACACAACCAGCTGAACCAAGTGACTACAGACCAGTTGCCCTGACATCTCACATCATGAAAGTCCTGGAGAGACTCTTACTGGCTCACCTCAACAAGCAAGTAAACACCTTTCAGGACCCATTCCAGTTTGCATATCGTAATGGACTTGGGGTTGAAGATGCCATCATATACCTGCTCCAGAGAGCACACTCTCATCTGGACCATTCAGGCAGCACTCTGAGGGTCATGTTCTTTCATTTCTCAGTGCTTTTAATACCATTCAGCCTGCTTTGTTATGTGAGAAGCTCCATAAATTCCAGGTGGATACCTCCACAACCACCTGGATCTATGACTACCTCACAAACAGACCCCAGTTTGTGAGACTGAAAGGTTGTCTGTCTGAGATGGAGGTCAGCAGCACTGGTGCACCACAAGGAACTGTACTCTGGCCATTCCTCTTCACTCTGTACACCTCAGACTTCCAGTCCAACTCTGAGTCCTGTCATCTGCAGAAATACTCTGATGACTCTGCAGTTGTGGGGTGTATCAGGGATGGACAAGAAGCAGAGTACAGAGAACTGGTCAGTCAGTTTGTTAAATGGTGCGCTGACAATCATCTCATATTAAATAGCAGCAAAACAACAGAGATGATTGTTGACTTCAGGAGGAAGAAGAATAAACAAAGCACTGTTTCCATCCTGGGAGAGGAGGTGGAGGTGGTGGAGGAATACAAGTATCTTGGAGTTCAGCTGGACAACAAACTGGACTGGAAATGCAACACTGACTACATCTACAAGAAAGGTCAGAGCAGACTGTACTTCTTAAGGAAGCTGAGATGGTTTAACGTCTGCACCAAGATGTTGCATATCTTCTATAAGTCTGTTGTGGAGAGTGCAGTCAGCTTTGCAGCATCTGCTGGGGTAGTAGCATCAGAACCAGAGACTTGAAGAGAATCAACAAACTGATCCAGAAAGCTGCTTCTGTGCTTGGAGTAACTCTGGAGCCGCTGGAGCTGATTGTCCAAAGAAGAATGCTGCACAAGCTGATGAAGATGATGGAGGATTCTTCACACCCTCTCCACAACACAGTGATGAAACAACAAAGTGTGTTCAGTGAGAGGCTTCTTCAGGTCCGATGTAAGACTGAAAGATACAGAAGATCATTCCTGCCAGCAGCCATCAGCCTCCGGAACAAGACCTCCTCTAGTTAATTATTATTATATACTACAATATTGAATTTCCCTTTAGGGATTAATAAAGTATATTTTCATTTAATTTCATTTCATTAACCGGCTAAAATCTGCGGTTGTTCTACATTCTTTTTACTTGAAGTGGGAGATTGGGTACCTGTCAATCAAAGGACACGCCCCTAAATATGCAGAATTTCAAGATTAAATTACTTTTACACGTGTGAAATTTTTTTTTTTTTTTTTAAAAATCACTCCCTCCACAGTTGTCATGAAGGTAAACCTGACCTATTCACCCTAAAATGGATTTTTGAACCAGGCTGTAAACATGTTTATTCCTGCTGTAAACATGTTTATTTCTGCTGTAAACATGTTTATTTCTGCTGTAAACATGTTTATTTCTGCTGTAAACATGTTTATTCCTGCTGTAAACATGTTTATTTCTGCTGTAAACATGTTTATTCCTGCTGTAAACATGTTTATTTCTGCTGTAAACATGTTTATTTCTGCTGTAAACATGTTTATTCCTGCTGTAAACATGTTTATTCCTGCTGTAAACATGTTTAGTTCTGCTGTAAACATGTTTATTCCTGCTGTAAACATGTTTAGTTCTGCTGTAAACATGTTTAGTACTGCTGTAAACATGTTTATTTCTGCTGTAAACATGTTTATTTCTGCTGTAAACATGTTTATTCCTGCTGTAAACATGTTTATTCCTGCTGTAAACATGTTTAGTTCTGCTGTAAACATGTTTATTCCTGCTGTAAACATGTTTATTCCTGCTGTAAACATGTTTAGTTCTGCTGTAAACATGTTTAGTTCTGCTGTAAACATGTTTATTCCTGCTGTAAACATGTTTATTTCTGCTGTAAACATGTTTATTTCTGCTGTAAACATGTTTATTCCTACTGTAAACATGTTTATTCCTGCTGTAAACATGTTTATTTCTGCTGTAAACATGTTAATTCCTGCTGTAAACATGTTTATTCCTGCTGTAAACATGTTTATTTCTGCTGTAAACATGTTTATTTCTGCTGTAAACATGTTTATTCCTGCTGTAAACATGTTTATTCCTGCTGTAAACATGTTTAGTTCTGCTGTAAACATGTTTATTCCTGCTGTAAACATGTTTAGTTCTGCTGTAAACATGTTTATTTCTGCTGTAAACATGTTTATTCCTACTGTAAACATGTTTATTCCTGCTGTAAACATGTTTATTTCTGCTGTAAACATGTTTATTCCTGCTGTAAACATGTTTATTTCTGCTATAAACATGTTTATTCCTACTGTAAACATGTTTATTCCTGCTGTAAACATGTTTATTCCTGCTGTAAACATGTTTATTCCTGCTGTAAACATGTTTATTTCTGCTGTAAACATGTTTATTCCTGCTGTAAACATGTTTATTCCTACTGTAAACATGTTTATTCCTGCTGTAAACAAGTTTAGTTCCGCTGTAAACATGTTTATTCCTGCTGTAAACATGTTTATTCCTGCTGTAAACATGTTTATTCCTTCTGTGCAGTTGGTCTTTTTAACATGGGAGTCTATGGGGATTTGCTGTTTTGGAGCCTCTAGTGGATGAAGGGGGAACTGCAGTTTTATGTACTTCCACATTGGCTCCACTTTTAACCGCCGGAGGTTTCTGCTTGGAACTGACAAAAGACTGAAACATCCAAAGAAGAGGTTTGGAAAATCCTTGAAGGATCCTGGAGAACAGTTCCTGAAGACTCCTGAAAGAAACGACAGAAGGTTCGGACTGATGAAGAGTAAAATTTCATCTCATTCACCAACAAATTTCTTCTTAAATCCTACAAACAAATATTTTACAAAAATCATGGACCTCACCAAAATCCCCGTATCTATTATTTCCGGAGGACTCTTACGAACATCAGAGATATTTAAACATTTGTGACGTTTTCTTCCGTTCACTTCATTAAAACAATAAAGTTCCAGTAAAGTTTTTGTCTGATTTTTAAATGTTTTGATAAATTACTTTTTATTTGGAGGTGAAATCCTTCACAGCAGTGGAGACAGATCTGTTCTTCCAAACAGATGGTTCCTTTAACCACAGCATCACTTCCATGTCCAGTCACCTTTAACTCCCAGATCCAGCTGCAGAATGTGGCATGTAATTATTACAATTCATAACCACGGTGTCTTTTTAATGGAATCATTTAGAAATGCATGTTTGTCTTGGTCGCCTGGTTAATAAAACCTATCAGACTCACCTGGAGGATCCATCAGATGCAACACTCCCTCCAGGTGAAGCGCATCTTAAAATGTTTCCACAGCAGGAGGAAGTTTGCTCTCCACACACCAGGAGGTACAGTCATGTGTTTAACGGTGTATGCTTTCTTCTTTAGCCACGACACCACGAGGACGTGCGTCCTGACACGCTCGTGGACCGGACGGCAGGCTGCTTCCAAGTCCAGGAGGAATTCATGACTAGTTTGTACATGAAGCTGATTTTATGCTACTTGAAGCTCATCGTCTGGTAAAGGCCCAGTTTGCAAAATATAGAAATATGAAATCTGTTAACATATTTATTATACTTAATAATTATGAACAAATGTGTACAAATTCTTTTAAAACCCGTCCACACATCCATTCTCTTAACCTCTAAGTCCAGTTAAGGGTCGCAGGAAGCTGGAGTCAGGTAGGCTACACCTGGACAGGTCTCCAGTCCATCACGGGGAAAAACCAGTTTCATTCCACAGTCACAGTTTGATTTTCCTGATTTTGTGAATGGAAGTTAAATGACTGACATGGATGCTTGATGAAGCTGTTATAACTTAGTTTTCAGGTAAGTAAATAAGTTTTAAAACGTGAGAGACGGTATATAGCTGCTGTATGCAGATGTTGCAACAGAATTATTAGATCAAAATACATTTTATGTTTTTTATGCTCGTCAAGCAGAAACATTTCAGTCATTTTTGTCAAGAAATAATTGTTGTACTCTCATTTATTGCTGTTCACACAGGAATGTGTGACAGGAACTGGACAACACCTGTGTTGTGACACGGTGGGCTTTCTGCTCCATTGTGATGAGCAGAATTAAGGTGGGATCATATTATTATTATTATATTATTATTATTATTATTGTTAATAATAATAATAATAATAATAATAATAAATAATATTGATAAAAAAATAATAACAATATTATTATTATTATCATCCATTAATAATATCTTATCATTCATTAATAATGTTTCATTATTATTATCATCCTTAATATCATCATTATCATTATTTTATGATTATTATTAATATTATCATCATATTATTATTAGTAGTAGTATTATTTCTATCATTAATAATATTTTATCATTATTATTACAATGATTATTATTATTATGATTATTAATGTTATTATTACTATTGTTATTAAATTATTACTATTTTTAATATTATCATCATCATTATTATTATTATTATTATTATCATTATTGTTATTATTATTATTATTATCATCATTTCGTGCTTGTATGTATCTTTAAAAAGAGGTGATGTGTCAGTTGAAGGATCAGTATCAAACACACACTACGAACCGGATGTACCCTCCCCAAACCGACACTCACACCTACTGGCCCTCTCTCCTGTCTTCCCTCTCTCCTGCCTTTCCTCTCTCCTCCTGCAACACCCCCAGGACCCACTGGGTTTCACTGCGGGCACCTCCACGGCTGAGGTCCGGGATCTCTGCAGGGTTCTAGGACAGAGACACAAACCAAGCTGTCCTAGAACCCTGCAGGAACCCTTCACAGAGCTGGAAGGATTTTAGCTTCAGGCTGCAAGATGGGGCCTATTTATACTGTTGGCCACATACGTCATCGTTTATGTAATCTCTGACCACGCCCACACACCAGGACCCCTATTCTATACCAGGGGCGTGGCACCGAATACCACGCCCACAAAGGGGCGGGACTTCAAATCAACGTTTATGTTAAGATGGCACCTTGTGAAGACTCTGTTTAGTGATTATTATTATTATTATTATTATTATTTCATGCTTGTATGCATCTTTAAAAAGAGGTGATGAGTCAGCTGAAGGATCAGGATCAAACACACACACAGATACATCACACTGGTCGGAATAAATACGTCATAAATGATGTCATAGAAAGATGATTATGGTTACCACGGTTACAAATGTAATCATGGCAACCAAACAAAGTCTCCTGACAAGATGACATCATTGTCATGAAAGGTTAAGCCCCGCTGTTGTCATGGTTACATTATAACCCAGAGGAAGTTTGGTGACAGGAGACATATTTCCTAAAAATTCCAAACACAACAAAGTAAACAGGATGTGTTTTATTTGCACTTCTTTTCACTCTTTAGTTTACTTTAAATAGTGTTTAAAGGTTGTTTTGTTTTTGTTGGATTTTAGTGAAATAATGCATTTGGTACATGTAAACACGACCCAACGTCATGGATATGTTGCCCTCCTGGTATTACCAGGAGAAGGCGAAAGTGTCCTGACAGTCTCAACGTGTAAGGCTGTGGTGGAAACAGAGGAGACACACGTTGAGCTGACGTTACGCTGCTCAAACAGAAAGATTTATTCTTCTTGTGTGACCTTACTCAACCTCACACCACTGACGCGATTTGCGCTCACTAGCCGCCGGATGTCAGATTGCGCTGTTGTGACTGATATTGGTTTTCTATGTTGCATGACAAAGGAAAAAAAAAAGATTGAGGGAAAACAGAATTAAATAGGGGTGTTTTTAACCACTTTATCTGTTTTGACCCCACTACACTCTCCCCCACTAAAGAAAGAATGGCTCCTGACATTTGGTAATGTACTAGAGTGTTCCAGTTATGGTAGAATGGGTGGGGATGGATTGAATAAGGAAATGGGGCAAAACTATAAGTTCCTGCCAGGGGTTGACTAAGTAAGAAAGGGTTTACACTTTCACTCAACTGGTGATATGAGGGTTGACCAAGAATATCATATGTGAACTTTGCTGTCGGTCTTGCTCTCCTCTGTGACCTCCTCACATCACCTTCTCCTGTATGTCCAAAATCCATTTCATCTCTTTGATCTGGCTCATGATCATCTAACCCTGGTACATTGTCAGAATCTTCAGAGTTTGGTTCCATCCCAACTTCTTGTCTTTCTGGAGGGTATAACTCCCTGGCTGTTACCCTCAGATTAGGCTGGTTTTGAGAATTCTGGCTTGAAACAACTGGTCCCAGTTGTTGAGGAGCTTGCAGTGCCATGACAGATTGCTGTTGTGGAGGATTTACCAGTCCAAAACATGGAAGTTTGCTCCGGAGATCATAAGAATATGCAGATTCCTGCTCCTCATCAGAGTTGTCTGTCTCAGTCTCTGTTTGTTTAGTCCTGTGGCTGTGTTGTTTCGGCCTATTCTGCCGTTTCTTTCCTTCAGTTGGTATTTCATCTTCGAGAGGTAGTTCGTTTACTGGCAGGAGAAGATTTCTATGCAACACTCGCATGGTTTTGCTGCCTCTCTCTGGTTGTACTTTATAGACTGGGCCATCTTCAAATCGTTCCACAACGCGGTATGCTACTTTTCCCCAGTAAGTCCGCAATTTCCCAGGGCCTCCTCTCTGTGAGAGATTTCTTACCAGGACCCTGTCTCCTGGTTGGAGGGCAACACCTCTGGCATGTCTATCATATTGTTTTTTTTTACCCTTAACACAGACTTTTGACTGTTTTCAGCCGCTATTGGGTATGCAACATGCATCCTGTCTACCCACCTTTGTACAAATGTCTGGTGATTCTGCGCTTCTATCTCCCTCCTAGTACCAAAAAGCAAGTCAACTGGTAGCTGCGGAGCCCTGCTGTACAAGAGGAAAAATGGAGAAAACCCTGTAGATTCGTGCCTGGTACAGTTGTATGCGTGCACAATATGGGGTAGATGATCTTTCCATTCACTTTTTATTTCCTCCTATAATGTGCGCAACATTTGGAGAAGGGTGCGATTCAAATGCTCCACTGGGTTGCATTGTGGTTGATAAGAAGTCGTGCGAGAATGAGCAATCCCTGAAAGTTGTTGTAATCTCTGGAAAAGGCTTTTCTCAAACTCCTGTCCTTGGTCATGATGCAACTTTTCTGGGTACCCAAAACGGGGAATAAAGTCCTGAAAGATCTTTTCGGCTGCGGTTTTCCCAGATTTATTTCTTGTTGGATACGCCTGTGCGAAACGTGTAAAATGGTCAACGATCACAAGGATATACTCGTAGCCCCCTTTACTAGGCTCCAAATGTAAATAGTCGACACAGACTAACTCAAAAGGTGCACTTGTTGTGATGGATCCCATTTGGGCTTTTGGTGGAATGTTGGGGTGTTTTTGTTTAATGCAGAGACATTTTTTTGTCACATAATCTTCAATGTCTTGCTGCATATGTGGCCAATAAAACCGTTCCCGGGCAAGATGGATGACCTTCTCAGATCCCACATGTCCCATATCATCATGCAAGCTTTTTAACACGACCGGTTTAAGCTGTTGAGGGACGACAAGTTGTTTATTTCGGTCCGTCTTCCGGTAGTGTAAACTGCCTTCCACCATTAGCTTCTTCCACTTGTAGAGTAGCTTTCTTGTCAGTTTGCTCGTTGCTTTTTCTTTTTCATCTCCTGTTGGAGTCCTTCCTTTCAGTTTCAGAAATACAATCTCTTTAATAACTGGATCATTCCGTTGGGCAGTCCTGATGTCCTCTTGTGTGATTCTAGAAATGCTCTCTGGTGATGCAGCATTCGCATCCTCACTGTTAAGCTGTAGGACAGCCACCCAAGGAACATCACTGTCGTGTGCTGCTTTGCTACCCTGCCACACTGCAGAAATTACCTCTGACGATACAGCCTCTGTGAAATGATGTATCTGCTGGGGAAGCTTAACTGGGTATCTGGACAACATGTCAGCATCAGCGTTTCTCTTTCCAGGTCTAAACTTGATGTCAAAATGAAAATCAGCTAATTCTCCAACCCATCTGTGACCCACTGCGTTTAGTCTTGCTGAACTCAAGACATAGGTCAGGGGGTTATTATCTATATAGACAGTAAAGGGTGGCGCGTAGTACAGATAATCCCGAAATTTGTCACAGATTGCCCATTTGAGTGCCAGAAATTCTAGTTTGCCTGAGTGAAGATGGTAGTTTTTCTCTGCCGGCGTCAATGTCCTGAACCCATATCCAATCACACGCAGTTTGTTGTTTTGCTGTTGATATAATACAGCCCCAAGTCCTTCGTTTGAAGCATCAGTATGCAATACAAATGGTAAATCAAGGTCTGGATAAGCAAGGATAGGAGGGTTTATCAACATCTTGACTAACCTGGACAACACATTTTGATGCTCAGCAATCCAAGTGATGGGTGTACGGGAGGGGAGTTGTCCCTTGTTTTCTTTTCTTTTCCTATGTTGTTCTGAGACAAGGTGACTTTACTGCTCTCTCCTTGGTTCTGTAGCAACTCAAACAAGGGCCTGGCTACACGTGAGAAATCTTGAATAAAGGACCGGTAATAGCTGAGAAATCCAAGCAAAGTTCGAACCTCCCCAACTGTGGAGGCTTTCTTTTCTTTAAGAGCCATTACTGCTTCCAAATCCTTTGGGTCAATCTGGATTCCATTCTCTAACACCATCCGCCCAAGGTAACGGATTTGTCTTTGGAAAAGTTCACACTTGGCTGGACGAAGTTTGATGCCATGTGTCGCATCCGGGAGAAAACTTGGCGGAGATGATTCACATGATCGTCAAAAGTTTTAGAATGGCAAAGAACATCATCTAAATATGGCACACAACACTCATCCCTGATGCCCTCTAAAACTCCCTCCATGCACCTCTGGAATGCGGCTGGTGCGTTGGTCAGTCCAAAGGGTATCCTTATCCATTCATAGAGTCCCCAAGGTGTGCTAAATGCTGTTAAATGTCTCGACTCCTCACTCACAAAACCTTGATGATATGCACTACCTTGGTCTAAGATGGAAAACCACGAATTGCCTCCCAAACTGTCCAGCAGATCGTGAATCCGTGGCAGCAGGTGACGGTCAGGGATGGTTTCGCAGTTGAGCTCACGGAAGTGAACACACAGTCGCAGGCTACTGTCTTTTTTCAGCACGCATACCACTGGTGAGGAATAAGATGAGACAGATTTACAGGTCCATCCTCTTTCTAAAAGGTTTTTAATGTACTCCTTTACCTCTTTATATAGTGGTCGTGGAATGGAGTTGTAATTTTTCTGAACAGCCGCGTTGTCTTTTGTCTTGATTTTTAGCTGCAAGCCAGGAATACATCCAATGTCTCCCTCCGCACGAGCAAAAACATCAGACTCATCATTGAGAAGTTGTCGCACCACCTTTTGTTCATGGTCAGAAAGATGACCTAGGTTGTCGTCTGGATGCCATTTTTCTGGCCCAGGGTTTCCTTTTGCATTGACGTGGCAATCATCATTTGAGCTTCCAGGGGCAGTGCATGGCAGAGGACTGTCACTGAGGTCTGGTTGTTTCCGAGGAGATGACTGCATGGTTACAGGTTTACTATCTGTGATCTCTTTGAGGCAACCTAAGACTGTCTTTGGAAGTATGAAGAGGTCTCGCTTGGTTGTGTTTTGGACAGGTATTTTCACTATTTTGGAAGCCCCAGCTGGTACATCAACAAGAGCAGGGAACAACTCCAACCCATCTGGCAGCCTACACTCAACATGGGGTTCAAACAGCATTGCCCCTCCCCCAGGATAAGCCCTTATCCTACACTTCACCTCACAAATTTGGCTACTGGGGACTGTTAGCCCTTCCTTTCCAACTTTCACCCCCAACCTTTCTGACTCTTCCTGGGATGGCATTGTTTGAACGACAGAGACTAGAGTTTCAACATTGACCCTCTGAACTTTAAGGGCTTCTGACAGTAAATCTACCAAGCTTAAGTCATCTGCTTGGTGACTGCTTTCCTTCATGATTTCTTGAATTACATTAAAGCCTAACAATGGGCTGCTCACACTCTCTTTGCTTACTAGCATTGGAACACAGAGCGCAACAGAGCCGTGTCGGTGACTTGTGATCTCAAACAGAACCTCTATCCACCCGTCAAATGGCACCTCTGTCCCATTGGCTGCTGTAAATTTGAGCGGGTGATCAGGCAGCAGAGTCTCTAGTGGCTGAATACTTAGATTTGGCAAGGCCTTCTGTACCCAAGATTTCTCTACTATACTGACTTGTTCCCCACTGTCCAACAGCATCTGAAGTTTAACCCCATTAAGACAACAAGTTATCATGCGCCTCCCACCAATCAGCTGTGCAACGTGCTTTCCCCCTGGCACATTGATTTGTCTGGAGAACTTGTTAGAAGATGGCATTTTCCCTTTAGGGTGTGGCTTTTCTGAGGTCGGGGACCCTACATGAAGTCTGGTCACTCCCCAGTGACCTCATCCGGTTTCCCAACTTCTGCAAGCACCCAATTGCTCTGTGCCCCTCTTTTCCACAACGGAAACAGTGTGTGCAATTCCCAATTCCTTGGGAGATACATTGTTGGCACTTCCCTTTTGCTTCTGGTATGGCTGACTGTTTTGGATGTGGTGACATGGAATGTGTGTTCTCAGTTGCTGTGTTTACTACAGGTGTGAGAACTTTCTCAGTACTCTTAGTCAAAGATGACACTTGTAATGTTAGCTCTTGAATAGCGGTCCGATTGGCTTGGACTTCTGCCTGCACCTGAACTACATTCTGGGTGTCCTTTCCCTGATGTATTGCACTGACACTGACTGCTTTCTGCTTGTGCATCTGGCCTGACCTGTTCTGCCTCTCTGTGTCTTCACTCAAAGATTTTGTGATGACTTCTAAAATAAAGTCATCAGTAACACCTATGCCTGAAATGTGTGGTTTAAGGTCTCGTCGGATGTATGCGCATTTTTCATTCATACCTTGGTAGAGGGAATGAAGAAATAATCCCTGTACCAGTTTACTGTCATACTGAAAGCCGGTACTCTGTTTAGAGGCAAAAATAACACGCTGTTTTAACCCCATAAGTCTGTACATAAACTGTTGTGGGCTTTCTCTGTCAAGTTGTTTTGCATTGCTCTACTGCTGAAATAATTCAGTAGTGCTTTTTTCTCGGAAATGTGCCCCGAGAAAGCGCTTTAACTCGGTTACTGTTAGGTTATCTTTGGTAATGAGCATGTCTTTAAAGTTACCGGGCTTGATTATCTTAAGCACCGTTCTAATAACCTCAGTCTCAGTAAAACCTTCAGTTACTCCCTCATAAATTTGCTTAGACAAGCTGTTAAAGCTTAAATCCGAATCTCTATCTGAAATTTGGCCTCCATGAATCTTAAATTCTCTGCGGGGTAACAATGTAGCAACATCTGCTAGTCTTACCAACCCAGTCACCTGATCAGCAACCACTGTTTGTCGCACAGTCTCACTTATTGCAGATTTTACTGCTGCTTGTTTCGTTTCCGACACTGATGCGACAGCATCTTCTTCAGATGCCTGGCCTGGTTCTCTTGCTTCCTGAAGCAGCTGCAGTTCATCAATGAGGTCACGAAATATGAGTAGGCGAGACATACCCTGGTCCTCCAGACTCTTCATTGTTTTACTTCTTAAGAAGTCAACAATGAAGTCAAAGAGATCCACTTCAGTCGCGTCCTCACCTGGCAAATCTTCATCCACCTCATCTCGGCATGATTCTGCAAGTTTGTAAAGCAAGTCTTTGTTGGCGGCACTGGTCAACTGACGAAGCTGTTGCTGGATTTCCCACTGTAGATCATGAAGTAAGGCCATCTCCGGATACCAAATGTCTTTAACCTGGTTCTTGGCTCCGTACACAGGGGATCAGGAACCCACGGTTCTAACGTGATTAGCACCAGTCCACCAGGAGGCGCTAATCCCGGACGAGCCCCAAATTTGTTGCCCTCCTGGTATTACCAGGAGAAGGCGAAAGTGTCCTGACAGTCTCAACGTGTAAGGCTGTGGTGGAAATAGAGGAGACACTTGTTGAGCTGACGTTACGCTGCTCAAACAGAAGGATTTCTTCTTCTTGTGTGGTCCTACTCAACCTCACACCACTGACGCGATTAGCGCCCACTAGCGGACGGATGTCAGATAGCGCTGTTGTGACTGATATTGCTTTTCTATGATGCATGACAAAGAAAAAAAAAAGAGATTGAGGGAAAACAGAATTAAATAGGGGTGTTTGTTTTTTTTTAACCACTTTATCTGTTTTGAACCCACTACAGATACACATTGTGACACATCCTCCCCTCCAGACTCACGTAACATAATGACCGTGCTGCATGCTGCTTTGTTTTCCTTTTCTTTCTTTGTTTTCTATAGGCTACATGTCCGGCAATCAGACATGAAAGCCCGCACACTCACAAGCATGCAAACTTTCCCCCATTCATACAAACACGTACGCAATCACACAAAATGCGCAACGTGTACCCTCCCCACATCGACACCCACACCTACTTGCCCTCTCTCCTGTCTTCCCTGTCTCCTGCCTTTCCTCTCTCCTCCTGCAACACCCCCAGGACCCACTGGGTTTCACTGCGGGCACCTCCACGGCTGAGGTCCGGGATCTCTGCAGGGTTCTAGGACAGCTTGGTGTGTGTCTCTGTACTAGAACCCTGCAGGAACCCTTCACAGAGCTGGAAGGATTTTAGCTTCAGGCTGCAAGATGGGGTCTATATATAATGTTGGCCACATACGTCATCGTTTATGTAATCTCTGACCACGCCCACACACCAGGACCCCTATTCTATACCAGGGGCGTGGCACCGAATACGACGCCCACAATGGGGTGGGGCTTCAAATAAAAATTTATGTTAAAATGGCACCTTGTGAAGACTCTGTTTAGTGATTATTATTATTATATTATTATTATTTCATGCTTGTATGTATCTTCAAAAAGAGGTGATGAGTCAGCTGAAGGATCAGGATCAAACACACACACAGATACATCACACTGGTCGGAAGAAAATATGTCATAAATGATGTCATAAAAAGATGATTATGGTTACCACGGTTACAAATGTAATCATGGCAACCAAACAAAGTCTCCTGACAAGATGACATCATTGTCATGAAAGGTTAAGCCCCGCTGTTGTCATGGTTACATTATAACCCAGAGAAAGTTTGGTGACAGGAGACATATTTCCTAAAAATTCCAAACACAACAAAGTAAACAGGATGTGTTTTATTTGCACTTCTTTTCACTCTTTAGTTTACTTTAAATAGTGTTTAAAGGTTGTTTTGTTTTTGTTTGATTCTAGTGAAATAATGCATTTGATACATATAAAAACGAACCAACGTCATGGATACACAATGTGACACATCCTCCCCTGCAGACTGACGTAACATCATGACCGTGCTGCACGCTGCTTTGTTTTCTTTTTCTTTCTTTGTTTTTTATAGGCTACATGTCCGGCAATCAGACATGGTAGCCCGCACACTGGCAAGCACGCAAACCATAAATAATCTGGCGACGATCAGCAGGCTGGACTGGTCTTCAGACTATGCTGATTGCCAGATGCTGACAGAAAAAACCTCCCAAAGATCTGACTCGGTGGCAGCGGACGATGTCTGCTCGGGTCCTCAGTGCTCCATCTAACCTACTTGCATTCATGTCTGCATTCATGCTTGTTTGCCTGCATGCATTCATTCTCTGTAGCGCTTTGTCCAGTTAAGGTCAGTCTATCCCAGCAACCATCAGGCGAGAGCCGGGTACACCTGGACAGGTCTCCAGTCCATCACGGGGAAAAACCAGTTTCATTCCACAGTCACAGTTTGATTTTCCTGATTTTGTGAATGGAAGTTACTATCATTATTATTATTATTATTATTATTATTAATATTAATAATAATAATAATAATAATAATAATAATAATAATAATAATAATAATAATAATAATAATAACAATGATAACAATAACGTTATTATTATTCTTATTACCATTAATATCATATTATTCATTAATACTGTTTCATTATTATTATCATCATTATAATAATTAATATTGTATTATTATTATGAGAGGTATATACTGATGACATGAATAATAACAATTATTATTTTTATTATTATTATTATTATTGTTAATATATTATTAATTTTATCATTATATTATTATTTTTTTATATAATTTTATTATGATTTTTATTATTAATATTATTATCAATAATAATATTTTATCGTTATTATTACCTTTTCTGCCCTCAGCCAAACATCGCCATTTAGCTTATCCAGAGAGCTAAACAATTATGGCTTCAGTTATCACTCAGGAGCCGATCACATTCTTCAGAGCTTTTACCAATGCACCACATCCTTATTTGGATTGATTTTGTAAAACTGCAATACAGAAAAATAAAGTACACATAATCACCATTCAACTGTATGAAGAGAACACACAGATCTTCCATGCTTATGAATCCCAAGCTAAGAGAGCAACTAGCTAACAACCAGCTTCCTAAAATGAAATACAATCTACATTCCCAAACATAAACTTAAGACAACCGTTTTCCTGTGTAAGATGAATTATCATACCAGTTGGACAGACTTACAGATCATGCCTTTTCAAGCGACTTAGATGCAAGGAGCTGTAGAAAACGTAACTGCTGACTGCTCTCACGGAGTCTTTGAGAACTTTTAGACACTAAAAGATGTTTCGCTGCTATTTACATAGTATGGCCAGCAGGCAGCAATGTTCTCCATGAAATGCACTATATACAGGCTACCATACGCCAAAAAGGCACCCTTTCAAAATAATACAGGAAACAAACATCAACGTGACTTAGAGTCAATCAAAAAGGTAAACATAATGACAGAACTCATGACAGAGACAGAACACTCCCTGCCTGACATTAGAAAGATGTCATAATAGCTAAATCTCGCTCATAGTTCAAAAGGATATGACGATATGGCGAATGATCTTGGCATCAATCTTCCTAACCCTCCCATCTTGACTGGGAAAGGTCTTTGTGACCAACCCAAGAGGCCAATGATTTCTCTTCTCCTCCCCATTTCTGAGCAACACGACATCTCCAACCTGGAGGTTTGGTTTTTGCACCCTCCACTTGGGGCGCACCTGCAGTCCACTTAGGTATTCTCTCCTCCATCGCCCCCAGAAGACGTTAGCTAAGTGCTGCACTTGTCTCCATTGTGCTCTGAACAGGTCATGGTTGCTAAACTGACCTGGAGCAGCTGGGGGAACCCCCACCTTTTGAGTAAGCAGCGTGGCAGGAGTGAGAATCTCAGGATGCTCAGAATCGGTGGAGACTGTTGTGAGTGGTCTTGCGTTGACGACTGCAGTGACTTACGCCATAAATGTAACTAAGACATCATGAGTGAGTTTTCTGTTTCCATGCTGCAGCAGCATCGTGTCTAAAATCCGCCGGCAAACTCCAATCATACGCTCCCAAGATCCGCCCATGTGTGAAGCATGTGGGGGGTTGAAGTGCCATTCACAGCCACTAACTCCGAGGTATGACTTGATCCTGGAGTTGTGGCAGCCTCTCTTGGCAATCCCCTCCAGACTGACGTAACATCATGACCGTGTCATGGATTTCCAAGCTGGGTGTAGCTCTCTGTGGTGTCTGGCAGAGGCGTGGCCTGTGGTGAAGACTGCACAGCTGAGCAGAATCGGGATCATGCTCCTCACCTGCTTATAAGCCCCAAGCTGTTCACCAGTCGACGCTGGATCGTTGCCTCTTCTAGGTGTAAACCTCACCTGAGACAATCCACAGCCCTGCCTTGCCTGCCTTGCCAGCTCAGACCATCTCCCAGTCAGTCCTGTCTGCCTGCCTGGATCATTCCCTGCCTCCCCAGATTCTGCCAAGAACCTCGGACGTCAGCCATCTGGTCTATTTGGTGATTGCTCAATTAAACAGTTAAAACTGCTAACCTGTTCCGTGGGTTCATTATCTTTTGTGACAGAAGGATCCAGCCACAAAGATGGACCCAGTGGATCAAACTGCCATGGATGCCCAGAGACCAGAAGCTGGTAATGAACTGTTTTTTGCTGTCTCCTCTCAGGGTAATCTTCTGGGCCAACATGCTCAAATACTCAGATCTCTGGGTGATATGCAGCAAGCCATGCAATCCCAGCTGAATGACATAACAGATCAAATGACAACCATGCTTAACCAGTTATCTCAGACTTCTACTTCTACACCGACTACTTCAGCGTCTGTCTCTGGACAACCACAGCTCACTCCCAACCGAGAGATTCGTATCCCGGACCCCAAACCATTCTCTGGGGATTTAGGTAAATGTAGGGGATTCCTCTTACAGTGTTCACTTGTGTCTGACCAAAAACCATACACTTACTCGTCTGACAGATCCAAGATTTCATATACCATAGGATTACTGGATTCCCGGGCTTTAACCTGGGCTTAGGCATATCTAGGAACTTCACCTCTCAGTAGTTTAACCTATAGTGAATTCTCGGAGGAGATGAGAAGGGTTTTTGATAACCCCGTACGTGGTCGAGAGGCAGCCAAGAAACTCATGTCCTTACGTCAGGGAGCATTGCATGTGGCTGAGTTCTTGGTTGAGTTCCAAACTCTGGCAGCAGACTCCAAATGGAATCCCGAGGCTTTAGTTGACCATTTTTTGAGCTGTTTGTCTGAGACCCTGAAGCATGAGTTGGCAACTCGAGACCTCCCTGGACGAGTTAATCTCTCTGACCATCAAGATCGATAATCGTCTCCGTGAGAGGCAAACGGAGCGAAGAGGAGCCCACTTGTCCTCATCTGGGACAATTACAAACTCCCAGTCCTTTACCCTCCCAGAATTGCCCATCTACTGTTGCCAACGCTGAGGAGCCCATGCAATTATGCCCGTCTCACTCAGGCTGAACGGCAGAAGCGGTTACAGTCGGGTGAGTGCTTTTACTGTGGTCGATTGGGCCATTTTCGTGATGCCTGTCCCATTCGCCCAAAAGACGGGGCTCGTCAGTGAATGTCGGGGTACTGACGAGCAGCATAAAGATATCCCCGGAGATCCCAACCAAGACACAGATTGAAGCAACCCTTACTTGCCATGATCACACTCTCACAGTTCTAGCCTTGATTGATTCTGGTGCCGAAGCCAATTTCCTGGATGCACAATTGGCTGAGAGGGCAGGGATACCCTTGATGCCTCTACCTCATCCCATGACCGCTAAAGCTTTGGATGGTCGACTATTAGCGCAGGTAAAACACAACACCATCCCTGTTTGTTGAAGTTGTCGGGCAAGTCGAGTTTATTGAGTTTAAGTTAATCCGTGCATCTGACTCCCCCCCTGGTACTAGGACATCCCTGGTTGTCACTCCACAACCCACACATTAACTGGGAGAACGGATCCATTTCCAGCTGGAGTTCTAAATGTTACCAGTCTTGCTTGAGGGTGGCTATGCCATCCACCTCAACTCCACGCAGTAAGAGTGAGATTCCTGACTTGTCTGCTGTCCCTTCTGAGTGCCATGATTTGGCTGAAGTTTTCAGCAAGACCAAAGCTCTGTCTTTGCCTCCTCATAGACCTTATGATTGTGCCATTGACATCTTGCCTGGGGCTCGTTTACCTAGTTGCCATTTGTATAACATTTCCAGACATGAGAGACAGGCCATGGAAAAACACATCAATGACTCACTTACCTCTGGCATAATAAGACCGTCTTCTTCACCACTGGGAGCAGGTTTCTTCTTTGTGTCAAAGAAGGACAAGACGCTTAGACCTTGTATTGATTATCGGGGTTTGAATAAGATCACTGTCCGAAATAAATACCCTCTGCCTCTGATTGATTACTTCTTTGATGCCCTCTCAGGTTCTACCGTCTTCACCAAGCTTGATCTACGGAGTGCTTACCACCTGGTTCGAGTCAAGGAAGGGGATGAGTGGAAAACGGCTTTTAACACTCCCCTGGGTCACTTTGAATATGTTGTGATGCCCGTTGGTCTCACCAATGCCCCGGCGGTTTTCCAAGCCCTGGTGAATGACGTTCTCCGAGATTTTCTTAACCGGTTTGTCTTCGTGTACCTGGATGATTTCCTCATTTTTTCAAAGAATCTGTCAGAACACATTTCCCATGTCCGGATGGTAATCCAGAGACTACTAGAAAATAAACTCTATGTAAAGGCAGAGAAGTGCGAATTCCACTCGAGCTCCATCGGCTTTTTGGGATACATTTTCCAGAGTGGGCAGATGAAGACTGACCCAGAGAAGGTACAAGCAGTTTTGGATTGGCCAAAGCCTGAGTCTGTGAAGCAGTTGCAACGCTTCATTGGAGTTGTCAACTTCTATCGTAGATTTATTCGGAACTTCAGTCAAGTTGTGTCACCTCTAACCAAGCTCACTTCACCCAAGTCTCCTTTTCAGTGGTCTGTGGATGCTGAAAGGGCCTTCCAGGAACTTAAGGTCCGGTTCGCCTCAGCCCCTGTGTTCCAACAACCAGATCCATCACGTCAATTTGTGGTGGAGGTAGATGCTTCAGACAATAGTGTTGGAGCAATCCTGTTTAAGAGATCGCCGGCGTCAGGCCAGCTTCATCCATGTGCCTTCTTCTCTCGTCATCTCTCTCCAGCAGAGAGGAATTATGATGTGGGAGACCGTAAATTGTTGGCAGTCAAGTTGGCTCTTGAGGAATGGAGACATTGGTTGGAGGAGACAGAATTATCTTTCATTGTCTGGACAGATCATAGGAATCTGGAATATATTCAGTCAGCCAAGAGACTGAACCCCCAACAGGCCAGATGGTCTCTGTTTTTTGGTTGTTTTAACTTCTGTATCACCTTCAGGCCAGGTACCAAGAATATCAAACCGGATGCCCTGTCCCGGCAGTTTAGCCCTCATGACACTTCAGAGGACCCGGACTCTATACTGCCTGCTTCATGTTTGGTGGCTGCTGTGACCTGGGAGGTAGCTGGAGGAAGCTGTTAGAGATGCCCTTCAAAACAACCCGGATCCAGGTACGGGCCCACCAAATCTATTGTATGTACCCAATAATGTTCGCTCCCAGGTAATCCAGGGGGGGCACGCCTCTCGAATTGCTTGCCACCCTGGCGCAGCACGGACCATGTCACTCATCCGAAGACACTTTTAGTCGCCCACTATGGACAGGGATGTAAGAGAATATATGGCTGCCTGTCCGACCTGTGCACAAAGTAAAACATCTAATCGGGCCCCAGCCGGACTTCTTCGTCCCTTCCCAGTGCCTGGAAGGCCTTGGTCCCACATTGCATTGGATTTTGTCACCGGCCTGCCCCCTTCCCGAGGTAACTCAACAATCCTAACCATTGTCGACCGGTTCTCTAAGGCAGCTCATTTTGTTGCTATTCCCAAGTTGCCCACTGCATTAGAGACGGCTGAGCTTATCTCTCAGCATGTCTTCCATCTCCATGGAATTCCCACAGATATTGTCTCGGACCGTGGTCCTCAATTCGTCTCTCGTGTATGGAAGGCTTTCTGCAAAGCTTTGGGTGCATCTGTCAGTCTCAGTTCAGGTTACCACCCACAGACCAACGCCCAGGCTGAGCGGATGAATCAGGAACTGAAGTCAGCCTTGCGATGTGTTGCAGCTGAGAATCCTTCTACCTGGAGCAACCATCTATGCTGGATAGAATATGCTCATAACTCTCATGTTTCTTCAGCCACAGGTCTCTCTCCATTCGAGGCTTCTCTAGGATATTCACCGCCGCTCTTCCCCATTCACGAATATGAGATTGCTGTCCCTTCTGTGCTTCATCATCTGAGGCGATGCCGCAGAGTCTAGAGATCCGCTAAGGCAGCACTAGTTCGAACGACTGAAAGGAACAAGCACATGGCAGACCGGCGCAGGACCCCAGCTCCCGCATACGCTCCAGGTCAGAAGGTCTGGTTATCGTCTAAAAACATTCCATTACGGACTGAGTCTCGGAAACTGTCTCCCAGGTTTCTCTGACCCTTTGAGGTTTTGGAGGACATCATTCCCATGGTGGTGAAGCTGCGGTTGCCCTCTTCTATGAAGATCTATCCATCATTCCATGTCTCCCAGCTGAAGCCTGTTTTAATCAGTCCCTTGGTCCCTCGGTGGCAGCGGATGATGTCTGCTCGGGTCCTCGGTGCTCCATCTAACCTACTTGCATTCATGTCTGCATTCGTGCTTGTTTGCCTGCATGCATTCATTCTCTGTAGCGCTTTGTCCAGTTAAGGTCAGTCTATCCCAGCAACCATCAGGCGAGAGCCGGGTACACCTGGACAGGTCTCCAGTCCATCACGGGGAAAAACCAGTTTCATTCCACAGTCACAGTTTGATTTTCCTGATTTTGTGAATGGAAGTTAAATTACTGACATGGATGCTTGATGAAGCTGTAATAATGTAGTGAGTGGGAGCTGCTCTGGTGATTAGGTGAGTCCGAGCAGCTCTGTTGATTAGGTGAGTGGCAGCACCTGGAGTAGAGCAAGCAGAGGTGACAAAAGGACTGAGTCAGTGTGTGTGAGGTGTTCTGGGGAGAGGAGCTTGGTGACTGCTTTTGGGTGATTACCCCGCCAAGCAACCGTCTAGTGCTCAGTGGGCCTGGTGGGAGGGTGCTGATCGCAGCTGTATAGGGCTGCCGGCGGCGAAGACAGTTAGGGGGCTGTAGGGTGAGTTCACCATCCAGGCAGGGATAGGAGGAGTCAGGGGAATACATAGGAGCACGCTCTTCCACTCCCCAGCCAGAGGAGAGGTACTCCTGCTGTCAGTAGAGGCCTCATTGCGCTGGGCCAGCATCTGCCTGTGATAGCTGATTGCGATGGACCAGCGCCAAAAGTCAGACCCTGTGGGTGGGTCCTAAGAGTTCCCTCCGTATTGGTGAGTTTGCTGTGTGGGTGTAAAAGTGGGGACCTTCTGTTGTACTGCTGTGTTGTGGGGTGGGTGGGTTTGAGGCGTTGCCTTGTGGCTCCTCCCATTGTGGCCGTGCACTAAAGGGAGCAAGTGACTGGCTCAAATACAAACTGCTTTCTGACCATCGAATCCCATACAGATCTGAGACTGGTTGCCTTATGAACTGTACAAAATAAAGGTTGTGTACGTATTACCTTTTAGCCTCCTTATTCATTCCCACGGGACCTCTGCCTAAGTGCAGGAACATTACAATAACTTAGTTTTCAGGTAAATAAATAAGTTTTCTGTTTAAAACGTGAGAGACGGTATATAGCTGCTGTATGCAGATGTTGCAACAGAATTATTAGATCAAAATACATTTTATGTTTTTTATTCTCGTCAAGCAGAAACATTTCAGTCATTTCTGTCAAGAAATAATTGTTGTATTCTCATTTGTTCATGTTCACACAGGAATGTGTGACAGGAACTGGACAACACCTGTGTTGTGACACGGTGGGCTTTCTGCTCCATTGTTACAAGCAGAAGTAAGGTGGGATATTATTATTATTATTATTATTATTATTATTATTATTATTATTATTATTCATTCATTCATTCATTTTCTGAACCGCTTATTCCAAGTCAGGGTCGCGGGGAAGCTGGAGCCTATCCCAGCTGGCTTTGGGCGACAGGCAGGGTACACCCTGGACAGCTCGCCAGTCCATCGCAGGGCCACACAGAGAGACGAACAACCACGCTCACACTCACTCCTAGGGGCATGGTGGGAGGAAGCCGGAGTACCCGGAGAGAACCCACGCATACACGGGGAGAACATGCAAACTCCACACAGAAAGGCCACTGACCAAACCAGCCAAGGATCGAACCAGTGACCTTCTTGCTGTGAGGCCACAGTGCTAACCACTGCGCCACCGTGCAGCCTATTATTATTATTATTATTATTATTATTATTATTATTATTATTATTATCATCATCATCATTAATAATAATAATAATAATAATAATAATAATGATATATTGTGGTTATTATTATTATTATTATTATTATTATTATCATCATTTTCATTAATAATAATATTTTATCATTATTAAAACCATTATTATTATTATTGTTAATATATTATTATCATTATCTTATGGATATTTTTATTATTATTATTATTATTATTATTATTATTATTATTATTATTATTATTACCATTATTATTATTATTGTTGTTGTTGTTGTTATTATTGTTATTGTTAATGTTATTATTATTATTATTATTATTATTATTATTATTATTATTTCGTACTTGTATGTATCTTTAAAAAGAGGTGATGTGTCAGATGAAGGATCAGTATCACAAACTACAAACCGGATGTACCCTCCCCACACCGACACTCACACCTACTTGCCCTCTCTCCTGTCTTCCCTCTCTCCTCCTGCAACACCCCCAGGACCCACTGGGTTTCACAGCGGGCACCTCCACGGCTGAGGTCCAGGATCTCTGCAGGGTTCTAGGACAGCTTGGTGTGTGTCTCTGTACTAGAACCCTGCAGGAACCCTTCACAGAGCTGGAAGGATTTTAGCTTCAGGATGCAAGATGGGGTCTATTTATACTGTTGGCCACATACGTCATCGTTTATGCAATCTCTGACCACGCCCACACACCAGGACCCCTATTCTATACCAGGGGCGTGGCACCGAATACCACGCCCACAAAGGGGCGGGACTTCAAATCAAAGTTTGTGTTAAGATGGCACCTTGTGAAGACTCTGTTTAGTGATTATTATTATTACTATTATTATTAATAATATTATTTCATGCTTGTATGTATCTTCAAAAAGAGGTGATGAGTCAGCTGAAGGATCAGTATCAAACACACACACTGATACATCACACTGGTCGGAATAAATATGTCATAAATGATGTCATAAAAAGATGATTATGGTTACCACGGTTACAAATGTAATCATGGCAACCAAACAAAGTCTCCTGACAAGATGACATCATTGTCATGAAAGGTTAAGCCCCGCTGTTGTCATGGTTACATTATAACCCAGAGGAAGTGACAGGAGACATATTTCCTAAAAATTCCAAACACAACAAAGTAAACAGGATGTGTTTTATTTACACTTCTTTTCACTGTTTAGTTTACTTTAAATAGTGTTTAAAGGTTGTTTTGTTTTTGTTTGATGTTAGTGAAATAATGCATTTGGTACATGTAAACATGACCCAACATCATGGATACACAATGTGACACATCCTCCCCTCCAGACTGACGTAACATCATGACCGTGCTGCACGCTGCTTTGTTTTCTTTTTCTTTCTTTGTTTTTTATAGGCTACATGTCCGGCAATCAGACATGGTAGCCCGCACACTGGCAAGCACGCAAACCATAAATAATCTGGCGACGATCAGCAGGCTGGACTGGTCTTCAGACTATGCTGATTGCAAGATGCTGACAGAAAAAAATTCCCAAAGATCTGACTCGGTGGCAGCGGACGATGTCTGCTCGGGTCCTCAGTGCTCCATCTAACCTACTTGCATTCATGTCTGCATTCATGCACTCTAAAAGTTCATTTCTGCTCTTACTCAAATTACTATTGTCTACTTTACTTAAGTCTTACTATCCTGTTGATTGAACTCAAGGAATGTGAGTAATGTACCTCTTTAGCCCAAAAGAGATGTAAGACTCAGTTCTTTTGTGTTAACTGAACTTGAAAATTTTTTTTACTGGAGGACTTGCTTGAGTTCAGCAGTGCACAGACAACAGTCAGTACCCGTCCCCCCACCCGAACTACCCAACCACCTTTTCGTCCACAACATAAACCCCAACATGAGGCCACCAAACCAGGGGCTGATGAGAGCGCCCACACCTGCTCGGTGCCTCTCACCATGAGCAACTCCAGAGGTGAAGAAGGTCCAGCCCCTCTCGAGGGTACTGGTTCCAGAGCCCAAGCCATGCATTGAGGTGAGTCCAACTATATCTAGCCGGAACCGCTCGTCCTCACGAATAACCTCGGGCTCCTTCCCCACCAGAGGTGACATTCCATGTCCCTAAAGTCAGTTTCTGCCACCGGGGATCAGACAGCCAGGGTCCCCGCCTCTTGCTGGCGCCCAGCTCACACTGCACCCGACCCCTAAAGCATCTCCTGCATATGGTGAACCCACGGGAGGTGGGGCCCATGTAATCCTTTTGGGCTGAGCCCTACTGGGCCCCATGGACAGAGGCCCGGCATCCAGACGCTCGCTCTCGTACCCCACCCCCAGGCCTGGCTCCAGAGGGAAAAGAAGTGCAAATAAAACACATCCTGTTTACTTTGTTGTGTCTGGAATTTTTAGGAAATATGTCTCCTGTCACCAAACTTCCTCTGGGTTATAATGTAACCATGACAACAGCGGGGCTTAACCTTTCATGACAATGATGTCATCTTGTCAGGAGACTTTCTTTGGTTGCCATGGTTACATTTGTAACCGTGGTAACCATAATCATCTTTCTATGACATCATTTATGACATATTTATTCTGACCAGTGTGATGTATCTGTGTGTGTGTGTTTGATCCTGATCCTTCAGCTGACTCATCACCTCTTTTTAAAGATGCATACAAGCATGAAATAATAATGATAATAATAATAAATATTAATTATATAATAAAAATATAATATTAATAATAATCACTAAACAGCCCCGCCCCCTTGTGGGCGTGGTATTCGGTGCCACGCCCCTGGAATAGAATAGGGGTCCTGGTGTGTGGGCGTGGTCAGAGATTGCATAAACGATGACGTATGTGGCCAACAGTATAAATAGGCCCCATCTTGCATCCTGAAGCTAAAATCCTTCCAGCTCTGTGAAGGGTTCCTGCAGGGTTCTAGTACAGAGACACACACCAAGCTGTCCTAGAACCCTGCAGAGATCCCGGACCTCAGCCGTGGAGGTGCCCGCAGTGAAACCCAGTGGGTCCTGGGGGTGTTGCAGGAGGAGAGAGGAAAGGCAGGAGAGAGGGAAGACAGGAGAGAGGGCCAGTAGGTGTGAGTGTTGGTTTGGGGAGGGTACATCCGGTTTGTAGTGTGTGTTTGATACTGATCCTTCAACTGACACATCACCTCTTTTTAAAGGTACATACAAGCACGAAATGATAATAATAATAATAATAATGATAATATATTAACAATAATAACAATAATGATAATAATAATAATAATAATAATAGTGATGATGATGATGATGATAATAATATATTAACAATAATAATAATAATAATAATAATAATAAAAAAAAAATAATGATATTAATAATAATAATACTAAAATATATAATGATAATAATGATGATAATATTAAGGATGATAATAATGACACATTGTTATTGAATAATACAATATTATTAATGATAATAATAGAAATAATATTGTTATCATTGTTATTTTTGATCGTCGCCAGATTGTTGATGGTTTGCGTGCTTGCCAGTGTGCAGGCTACCATGTCTGATTGCCGGACACACTGTTAAAAAAATCTGTAACAAAAATACAGTAAAAAAAACTATGAAATAGCAACAGTAAAAAACTAACTATCAAAATTGTTTAACACCGTAGTAAATGCACAGAATCTTACAGAAGAGATCACTCTTGACCATAAATTGTACAGGTCTATGGTCAAGACTGCGGTCAAGAACGGGAGAGACCATCTTTACAAGTGTTGGGGTTTGGGTCCATATGTAACCTTCTGGCTCAGCTCCTTCTTCACCACGACAGACCGGCGCAGAGCCCGCATTACTGCAGACGCCACACCGATCCATCTGTCGATCTCGCGCTCTATCCTTCCCTCACTCGTGAACAAGACCCAGAGATATTTAAACTCCTCCACTTGAGGCAGGACCTCACCCCCGACCCGGAGAGGGCAATCCACCCTATTCCGGCTGAGGACCATGGTCTCAGTTTTGGAGGTGCTGATTCTCATCCCAGCCGCTTCACACTCGGCCGCGAATCGCTCAAGCGAGAGCTGGAGATCACGACCAGACGAAGCCAACAGGACCACGTCATCTGCAAAAAGCAGGGACCCAATCCTGAGGCCACCAAGTCGGATCCCCTCAACACCTCCACTGCGCCTAGAAATTCTGTCCATATAAGTTATGAACAGAATCGGTGATAAAGGGCAGCCTTGGCGGAGTCCAACCCTCACCGGAAACGAATCCGACTTACTACCGGCAATGCGGACCAAGCTCTGACACCTGTCGTACAGGGACCGGACTGCTCATACAAGGGGGTCCGGTACCCCATACTCCCGGAGTACCCCCACAGGAGCCCCCGGGGGACACGGTCGAATGCCTTCTCCAGGTCCACAAAGCACATGTAGACTGGTTGGTGAAGTATAAACTTTATTGGTGATGTTGTGTGCCCTCATTCAATGGTGTTGTGGGAAGAGAATCCTGTTTTGCAGAGCTGCTTGCTTATATCACTGAAGAAGGTAAACTGAGCGTGTGAAACAACAAAAGTTATGGTCTCATGGTGTGTGTGTGTGTGTGTGTGTGGGGGGATGGTTGGCCACCTCCCTAGCGCTCCCACGTTATGTTGCAGAATGAGGGGTATTAAAGCGGGGAAGCCCCAGACTTCGGTGGAGTCTGCTGCGGGTCTATCTGATCAGGACGCCCAGCTGGTTTTGGCACTCTCTACCGGGGTTGTGGGCTCCCCAACCTATCCGCGTTACGATAAGAGCTGGGAACTGAAAAGTGCCTTAACCGATGTGCTTACTCTTGTGCTGCAAGGTTAATAAAACGCTGAGTTAATCATTGGGCAGAGAGTTTGTGTGTTCATTATTTGCCGACTTCCTACAATCCTGCAAAATAAATAAAAGTGTTTCATTACAGTTGGGCAAACTCCCATGCCCCCTCCAGGACCCCAAAGAGGGTATAGAGCTGGTCCACTGTTCCGCAACCAGGACAAAAACCACACTGCTCCTCCTCAATCCGGGATTCGACTATCCGGCGGACCCTCCTCTCCAGGACCCCTGAATAGACCTTCCCAGGGAGGCTGAGGAGTGTGATTCCCCTATAATGGGAACACACCCTCCGGTCCCCCTTCTTAAAAAGGGGGACCACCACCCCAGTCTGCCAATCCAGCGGTACTGTCCCCGAAGTCCACGCGATGCTGCAGAGGCGTGTCAGCCAGGACAGCCCCACAGCATCCATAGCCTTAAGGAACTCCGAGCGGATCTCATCCACCCCCGGGGCCTTGCCGCCAAGGAGCTTTTTAACCACCTCAGCAACTTCAGCCCCAGAGATAGGAGAGTCCACTCCTGAGTCCACCAGCTCTGCTTCCTCATCGGAAGACGTGTTGGTAGGATTGAGGAGGTCTTCAAAGTATTCCCTCCACCGACCCACTACGTCCCGAGTTGAGGTCAGCAGCTCCCCACCTCCACTGTACACAGTATTGATGGAGCACTGCTTCCTCCTCCTGAGCCGCCGGATGGTGGACCAGAATCTCCTCGAAGCCGTCCGGAAGTCCTTCTCCATGGCCTCACCGAACTCCTCCCATGCCCGAGTTTTTGCCTTGGCAACATGCCGCTTAGCCCGTCGGTATCCATCAGCTGCCTCCAGAGTCCCACAGGCCAAGAAGGCCCGATAGGACTCCTTCTTCAGCTTGACGGCATCCCTCACTGTTGGTGTCCACCAACGAGTCCTGGGATTACCGCCACGACAGGCACCAACGACCTTACAGCTACAGCTCTGGCCGGCCGCCTCAGCAATAGAGGCACGGAACACAGCCCATTCGGACTCAATGTCCCCCGCCTCACCCGGGACATGTTCGAAGCTCTGCTGAAGGTGGGAGTTGAAGCTCGCTCTGACAGGGGACTCAGCCAGACGTTCCCAGCAGACCCTCACAACACGTTTGGGCCTGCCAGCTCTGACTGGCTTCTTCCCCCACCATCTGAGCCAACTCACCACCAGGTGGTGATCAATTAACAGCTCCGCCCCCCTCTTCACCCGAGTGTCCAAGGCATGTGGCCGCAGGTCCGACGATACGACTACAAAATCGATCATCGAACTGCGTCCCAGGTAATCCTGATGCCAGGTGTACATATGGACACTCTTATGTTGGAACATGGTGTTCGTTATGGACAATCCATGACGAGCACAGAAGTCCAATAACAAAACACCATTTGGGTTCAGTGGGGGGGGACCATGCCTCCCAATCACTCCCCTCCAGGTCTCACTGTCATTGCCCACGTGAGCATTGAAGTCCCCCAGCAGAACAATGGAGTCCCCAGAAGGAGCACCCTCCAGCACTCCCTCCAAGGACCCCAGAAAGGGTGGGTACTCTGAACTGCTGTTCGGCGCATAAGCACAGACAACAGTCAGGACCCGTCCCCCCACCCGGAGGGAAACTACCCTTTCATCCACCGGGGTAAACCCCAACGTGCAGGCACCAAGCTGGGGGCTGATGAGAATGCCCACACCTGCTCGGCGCCTCTCACCATGAGCAACTCCAGAGTGGAAGAAGGTCCAGCCTCTCTCGAGAGTACTGGTTCCAGAGCCCAAGCCATGCGTCGAGGTGAGTCCAACTATATCTAGTCGGATCCGCTCAACCTCGCGCACAAGCTCAGGCTCCTTCCCCACCAGAGAGGTGACGTTCCACGTCCCTAGAGCCAGCTTCTGCAGCCGGGGATCGGACCGCCAGGGTCCCCGCCTCTTGCTGCCGCCCAGCTCACACTGCACCCGACCCCTACGGCTCCTCCCGTAGATGGTGAGCCCACGGGAGGTGGGGCCCATGCAACCCTTTCGGGCTGAGCCCGACCGGGCCCCATGGGTAAAGGCCCGGCCACCAGACGCTTGCTCACGTACCCCACCTCCAGGCCTGGCTCCAGAGGGGGGTCCCGGTAACCCGTGTCAGGGCAAGGGAACAATTCTGCCCGACTTTGTATACATCATAGGGGTCTTGTGAGCCGTACTTGGTCTGGTCCCTCCCCTAGACACCTGTTTGCCATGGGTGACCCTACCAGGGGCATAAAGCCCCTGACAACATAGCTGCTAGGATCTTCGGGACGCACAAACCCCTCCACCACGATAAGGTGACGGCTCAGGGAGGGGGTGTAACCAAGCAATCAGAAAAAATTGAGGTAAATATTACTTAGCTTTGATTAGACTTTTAAGGTTTGGTATCCACGTCATTGGGCCCAGGCTTCACTGAAGATCGTCTCATTGACATTGTATAATCTTTAGGGAACTGGAACTTTGAAAAGGACTTGTCATCATTTCTGCCTTCAGATTGGAGAGCTGTGATCAGGGGTTCACAGGACCTTTTCTGCAGTCAAAAAATAAAAGATGAAACTGTAAAATAGTCTAAAATATATCAAAATACCACCACTACTACGAAGAAGGAGGAGGAGGAGAGAAATAATAATAATGATAATAATATATCCATAATAATATACAGCACTTTCAAAGTACTTCTGTGAGTCCAATCTCAAGCATCACTTTTCAATGCACCAGATTACAATCAAAAAGGGCAAAATCCTCAGTCAATAAACTGCCAAAATAGCAGACCATGGTAGACCATGTACTTGATATTTTACTACATGATATAGTCGGCCTTCTTACTGCCACTGTACAAAAAAGGCAAAATGTAACCAAAAATAAATCAAATCTTGGTTAACCCAGTAGGTAACTTTGTCACATGGCACAGACCTGGAGCTGGGTCCTTGCATGCTCTTTGCTGCATGCCTTTCTTGTCTCCATCTTTGTTGTGTTCTTGACCAAAGCAGAAACTTCACCTGAAAAATAGAGGGAAACAAATCATTTAAATGCAAAATAAAAATAAGAATCACTTGCTTTTGGCATTTAAATGTGTTGGAATATCACCTTTGTTGTGGATGTCACATAGGCCAGTGAAACCCTCTCAGGACAGCAATCACTCTGGAATCCGAATGCAATGCTTAAAAAGTGGCAGGAGCAAAAGAGCACAAGAACACAACTTCTATTAGAGGTGTCCAGATAATTACAAGATTAAATCCTACGACTTTAAAAAAACAATTGGAACTCTATGTAGTTCACTTACCTTAAGTAAGAGGAGATTCTGGGTCTTGGTGACACCAACAGCATTAAACCTACATAACTGTCATAACATTAAAACAAAAGCTCAAATCTTCTTCAAATCCAGTTTGCATTGATACAAAGATAACCAAAGATCACTCTAGTTTAGCATATTTATTCAAATGAACAAATCCACTAGAGCCTTCTCTTAGCTATAAGAAACAGACAGAATTGGAAAAATTCTTTGCATGTTATGTAAAGTTATTGTAAAACACTGTCATTTTGGAGAATTCTTTACTCAAAGTCAGTCTTCTCAAAGCGACTGACCGACGACAAACAGTCCCCAAAACATGAAAATAACAGTCGCAATAATAATGACAAATTTAGGCACTTTGGCCTTATTTTTCAAGTAATCATTTGACCCTGATCAAAAACCTACCTCCCCACCAAAAGCAAATGGAACTGGCCTCAAAAGCTAGTACTTTGTGAGAGAAAATGGCAGAATCAAGGCCAACTTAGGCAGGTGGGGGTAGCACTTTGTATGGAGTGGGAGAAGATACACAAAAGTCTGCTGACATCCGCTCATAAAAAACTCTGGAAACTTTGCCTTCAAAACTGAATACAGTGCTTTAAAACTTAGTTATTTTTTATAGGAACATTCAAAATTGTAAAGCTACAGGATGCAAAATATGGGAAAGTATAATACTTCCCATTGAGACAGTTCAGTCTTTAACCATCTCTCCACTCATGATCAGCAAGATCTGAGATGAGGGTGAGAACTCTTTGGTTCACAGGAAGTTGCTTCTTGTTTTGCCTTTTTTCCACTTTTGTTCCCTTCTCTGGGTTGATGTTGAAGAAACACCTTTATGAACACAAGAAAGTATAACCAAGCACTAATCTAAAAAACAGTTACGTTTTAAAGACGTGTGGCCTTGTGTGTGTACACATGGGTGTTTTCATCTTACCTCTGAAGGAATTCAAGCGTTGAGCTCAGTTCCACAGGATAGTGGATGTTGAGGCAGTAGTAGCTGGCAAGCATCAAACAGATGGCAGATCCCAAGCTGGGGATTTGGCTGTTCACAATCTTCTGGTCAACACAGAGCATGAATCGCTTGGCGGCAAAGCAGGAGTTTCCTGCAAAGAGGTGAATAATAAATACCACAACCATTACCATCAAAAGTGGAGTAAAAAAAAAAACAGGACAATGAATTCCATATCATGTTGCCTTAAGTTCTTTCAGTAAAACTCATAATCAGCTTCCCACACACAGTGATGCATGGGTTAACTGGCGGGCTTTCCACGTTCACTTCCTTCCCCAGACATGTTTCTTCCACGTAACAAAAGAGGTTCTCTTCTTTTTCATTGAAATAGCAGAGAAGGAGGAGCATCATGTCCTTTGGATCTTCTGAGCAGCCATCAATTTGACCTTTCACACTTTGCAGGTTTGTGACAAGTTGCAGCATTTTTTTGCTTTTCTCTGCACACACAGTTTTCATAAAGTTCAAAAGCCGTTTTCCCTTTTCTTCTACATTACCAAAGAAAGTATCCTTCAGTGGTACTCCAGTCAGCTCCTCAAAGTGGACTGCCATACCAATGTCCTGAAACAAAAATGGCCAGTCCTCCAAGAGGGTTTGCAGATTGGTCCCTTTATTTCTTTCCGTTGGGAGTAATATGTGGTCCTCATAAGACTTTTCACCTCAGAAGGACTGAAGTCTAACTGTTCACTGAGCACCTTCATGTCATCCTTCTTCTTTTGCTGGGTTTCTGGTGTCTCACTAACTGGAAGAAACTTCATGTCCCACTTCACACAGCCATAAGTATCTTGCACTGGGGCTGGGCGATATTAACCTTTTTAGTAATATCCCGATATTTTTATGCCATGTGACGATATACGATATATATCTCAATATTTACCTCAGCCTTGAATGAATGCTTTGGTGCATACAGTCACATCAGTAAGATGATTTTGTGTCTCCATTAAAACATAATTGTTCATACTGCATTAAGATATGCTGATTTTAAACATTTATGCCAAAAGGATGAAATTGTAACGAAGCAAACTGATCAAAACCGTATTTATTGAACAGTTAAAGCAGCGGCAGAAACATGTCATTTTAAAACAAAATAAAGTGACTTTGCAAGATGTAATAAATACAACGTATGAAAATAGATGCTCTAGGGGGGACTTTTCAAATGATGAACTATTATAAGGCTTTGCTTTATAGACACGTTTTTGAGTTGTTGTGTATTTTTTTAATCGCAGAGTTTAGCGTAGAAATCAGTCTTATAATCCAGGCAGAATGTCCTCGTATCGTCTCCAATAAACGGCTTCAGCCAGTTTTTAATTCAGGATTTGATTCCCACTGCTTTCTGTACTTTCTAGAGACATGAGGAGCTAGATAAATATGCTTGTGTCACACACAGTGGATGAGGTGAGTAAGTGACAGAGGCTGTGAATGTAATCAAATAGAATGAATTATTTTTGCGTGACGTGAAAAACTTTGTAATTTACGTCCCACTCTGTAATCCAGAGCGGGATCAGTGGTGGATTTGGCTGTTCATTGTGACTGTAGGTGGAGTCGTGCAGGTGTCCTCTCTGCTCCTCTGACTGGCTGCAGCTGCAGCCGGAGCGACTGAGTGCTTTAGGACGGGGAGAGACTCTCCTTCTGACAATAACTTTACAATATGCGCTTTAAAGTCAGTCGCCAAAACACCAGGAAAGTCTCCAATAACTCCAGTAAAAGTCGCTAGATTTGTCGCTTTTCACAAAAAAAGTCGGCAGATTTAGCGAGTAAGTCACCAAGTTGGCAACAGTGGCTCCACGCTGCCTCTCATGACGTAGCACGTAGCTCACGTTATGTACGTAACGAGGTGCGCTTGCTTTAACTCTCTGTGCAAAGCGGTGCAGAGTCGAGGAGGAGGGAGGAAACCCCGCCCACAGCTAAAAACACCTGCGTGACAACAGGATACTCGAATATGACGAATATAGGCATTTTCTATATCGCACAGGGGACTAGCCACGATATCTGGAGTATACTCGATACATCGCCCAGCCCTATCTTGCACTGCTGCCCTTTTCTCTGCTGGGATCTCATCTGTGTCATAATCATCGGAAACATTTTTGCGTTTTGTCATCACAGGTGTTGAAGAACGCTTTACATGATCAACTCTTGTGTGCAACTGCTTTACAAGCGAACGGTAGCCTGGTCCCACCACATCTCCTTCAATTACATCTTGCAAAGACTTCTTATATTTTGCAACCATTTTTGTGGCAACTTCTACACAGGACTTCTTGCTTGGGGATGGACATTTCTTCATCATCTCCGAAACAACAATTCGAACCATTTCTCTGCGCAGCCGTGGCTTTGGTCTTTTCTCCCTCTCCAAACACTGGATCAGTTCTTCTGGAAACATTTTCCATGGAATCTCAAAGCAGTCAGTCCAATCTGGAGCAATAATCTGGTGGCTTTGAGATGGAGAGGCGGAGAATGAGGAGCATGAGGAGGTAGATGGAGAGGATAATGCTGGCTGACTGCAGGTTTCAGTGTTAGGTGCTGTAAAAAAAATACACTGAATGTTGGTGGAGTTCAACATCATGGTGTTTGGCTATAATAGAAAGTTAATTTAGTCAAAATGTAATTACTGGATTGTTTCCAGGCAGCAACCAACTTCCTCGCTTGAACTGGTCTGAGTACTGACAGTAGATCCCTTTCCTGTATGAAGGTAAAATCTTCATTGGTTTCAACCCCCAATGACTGTAGAGTTTCCTCCAAAATGTCCAGAATTGACATTGGTAGTTCTGGCAGCACTCTGGTAATGGCACTGCGTACACTGCCGCTGTGTGCATCATCCATTTCTGAGCATAAACAAACAAAAGAAAAAAAAAATCATAAAGCTCTGTTAACTCCAGGAAGTAAGCAGACCCAGACATCCTTTAATGTGACAGCACACAGTGCTTTAACCGAACCATTTGGTATCCTTCTTTAATGTACGATGGCAAAGGACAGAAATCTCTTAAGTCACTAACTTTTAGGCATTCCATATTTTCATTGTCTTTCGTAACAGAGTACTCAGGATGGAATTCTGCTACATACACTGATACCAGAAAATGAACATCATTTTTTATCAAAATGAGCACTAGTTCACCAAACTCCACGGAATCAATGCTCCCTGTAATAAGGAACTGTCCTTTCTTATATGAAGTTCCTTTATACACCATTTCTACTGTGACCTTAGTGTTGGTGTCACTGAAATCAAACGGTCTGACGGCATCTTGTATGGCTTTGCTGTATAGGGACAAGTAAAATGGAGAATTATCTTTAACTTGCAAGACAGTTCGACCCATTGATCCTGCTGAAAGATAAGCATGCAACATGTCTTTGAGAGAGTGTTTGGCAGAGGTTTTTAAAGTTTTTTAAATTTCTCGCACATCTCTTGAAGTAACTGTGCTTGCTTTCAAAGCGCATTGTCCATAACCTGATTAAAGGGCCAAATTTTAGATTTTAGAGTGCTGGGTAATGACACAGATAATGGTGCTTTGGTTTCAGGCTCTCAGGGAAGAGAGCTTTTCGCCACTCTAAATGTTCTTGAATAAGAATGTCGAGATAAGCAACCTGAGGTACAGAGATTTTCTGTGCGCACACCATCTCCACAATGTCTTTCAGCTGCATTGTCAACCGCCAGACATCATCTGTTGTGTCTTTTACTCTATCACCAATTATGACAGGCAGTAGCCTTAGAAAATTCCAGTTCTGTACCGACAGTTTAGCTGCTTGAGGGCTGACCTCACATGGCTTTGTGGAGGCATCAGAGCCACAGTATCTGGACTGTTTAATCCGCCGATTCAAAGTAGAATAACTGAACCATGCCTTTCTCTTTATAAAATATTTGAGAAACAGTGCGACATCATAAGAGAAAACACCCTCAAATATATCATGTCCTAGACAAGATGGCAGCCCTGGCTGACAGACATTGAAGTGCTCCAAAGAATTGAAAACAGACATGAATTTAATGCCTTCCACATCTGGGGTACCTTCAGTTTGGAGGCGTTCAACAGCAGAAGCGTAGTTCTCAGGTGTACGCTCGCATCACCCTGAAATTGAGAACGTGTTATTAGGCAATACCTACAAAAGTATTCTGAACGACTAAAGTTTTCAGAGAAGCCTCCAATACAATGTGAGCCCAAATTGTCTCCCACAATGCAATACACAGCCCCTTTGACAACTGTTTGATCAAATACAACGACCCCATTTGTTTCCAATTCCTCCAAGTCTGTCAACAGCTCACAGAAAAGTTTTGCCCGCCCAAAATCTTTGAAATCCTTCTCTCTGCATAATAAGACAAGAACCATGTGGTCAGTGTCTGACCGCAGATGAAGTGGCAAGTAGACAGCTAATATCTTGTGTCTTGTTCTTGCAGAGCCTAAAGGGTTAACAACCTCAAAGGCGTCTTGGTATAGCAATAGTTTGACACATGATGGATTTTTAACAAAGAAATCATTTGATTTAAATATCTGACCATCAGTAATGTAACTCAGAACATCTGAGGGAGACTCAGCCGAGTGCCCTCCTGATTTCTGCCACAGATCACACTCTAAAAGACATTTTAAAGTCTCTCTCAAAGGCACATCGTAGGCAAACCTATCTGTCCTGTTCTCATCTTTTCCTAAAAACATTTTCTTAGGCTCTACATAGTTGAACTGTTTTTTGAAACTTTGACTTCTTGAATATGAAGTCGTCATTGGCCCTGTATGACATGCAGAGAATAGATCTGATTGTTTGACAGACTCACAAACTTTGTTGATTTCCTCAACTGTTGATGATGTGACATTTTTTAGCAGTGATGTTAGCTTATTCAAGGTATATGTCTGACCTAAGTCATGTATGTTCTGCATTTCCTCAATAATGACCTGAATGGTTGAAGCAGGCAGTAGAAACTGCCCTTGCAGTTTCAAATAGAATAAAGACACGTTTCTGACAAATAGGTCGTAAAACTCTTGTGACAAAAACATATCTGTTTCATCCCCTCCCTGAGCCGTCACCTTATCGTGGTGGAGGGGTTTGTGCGTCCCGAAGATCCTAGCAGCTATGTTGTCGGGGGCTTTATGCCCCTGGTAGGGTCACCCATGGCAAACAGGTGTCTAGGGGAGGGACCAGACCAAGTACGGCTCACAAGACCCCTATGATGTATACAAACTCGGGCAGAAATGTTCCCTTGCCCGGACGCGGGTTACCGGGACCCTCTTCTGGAGCCAGGCCTGGAGGTGGGGTACGTGAGCGAGCGTCTGGTGGCCGAGCCTTTACCCATGGGGCCCGGTCGGGCTCAGCCCGAAAGGGTTGCATGGGCCCCACCTCTCGTGGGCTCACCATCTGCGGGAGGAGCCATAGGGGTCGGCTGCAGTGTCAGCTGGGCGGCAGCAAGAGGCGGGGACCCTGGTGGTCCGATCCCCGGCTGCAGAAGCTGGCTCTAGGGACGTGGAATGTCACCTCTCTGGTGGGGAAGGAGCCTGAGCTTGTGCGCAAGGTTAAGCGGTTCCGGCTTGATATAGTTGGACTCACCTCGATGCATGGCTTGGGCTCTGAAACCAGTACTCTCGAGAGGGGCTGGACTTTCTTCCACTCTGGAGTTGCTCATGGTGAGAGGCGCCGAGCAGGTGTGGGCATTCTCATCAGCCCCCAGCTTGGTGCCTGCACGTTGGGGTTTACCCCGGTGGATGAAAGGGTAGTTTAAGAACTGAGTCTTACATCTCTTTTGGGCTAAAGAGGTACATTACTCACATTCCTTGAGTTCAATCAACAGGATAGTAAGACTTAAGTAGACAATAGTAATTTGAGTAAGAACAGAAATGAACTTTTAGAGTGCATGAATGCAGACATGAATGCAAGTAGGTTAGATGGAGCACTGAGGACCCGAGCAGACATCGTCCGCTGCCACCGAGTCAGATCTTGGGGAGTTTTTTTCTGTCAGCATCTGGCAATCAGCATAGTCTGAAGACCAGTCCAGCCTGCTGATCGTCGCCAGATTATTTATGGTTTGCGTGCTTGCCAGTGTGCGGGCTACCATGTCTGATTGCCGGACATGTAGCCTATAAAAAACAAAGAAAGAAAAAGAAAACAAAGCAGCGTGCAGCACGGTCATGATGTTACGTCAGTCTGGAGGGGAGGATGTGTCACATTGTGTATCCATGACGTTGGGTCGTGTTTACATGTACCAAATACATTATTTCACTAGAATGTAACAAAAACAAAACAACCTTTAAACACTATTTAAAGTAAACTAAAGAGTGAAAAGAAGTGCAAATAAAACACATCCTGTTTACTTTGTTGTGTTTGGAATTTTTAGGAAATACACGTTTCGCGCACTTTGTGTGTGTGTGCGCGCGCACGTGTTTGTGTGAATGGGGGAGGGTTTGCGTGCTTGTGAGTGTGCGGGCTACCATGTCTGATTGCCGGACATGTAGCCTATAACAAGCAAAGAAAGAAAAAGAGCACCAGAGCACCGGCATCTCTCGATCAGCTGAGATCCCATCAACCAGACCCGACTGTTAGCTAGCTTCTAACGTTCATGCTCAAAATGGCTCCGCTCACCTCTCTGTCCCACACAGGTTGTGTCGGTTGCTTACGGCTGGCCAAAGAAATAGCTGAACTTGAGTCACGGATATCAAATCTGCATCGGATCCGAGAAGCTGAGATCCTGATGGACACCATTGTCATCCGCGATCCAAAACCGAATGTCTCCGCACCCTGCCGTCCAGCCGTGGATGCCGGAGCAGCGTTCCCTGCCGAGGCTCATATTGACGGCCATTCTGCCGCTGGGACCCTGCCACAGTTCACCGATCCAGAGACCTGGTTGCATCTCGGAGCTAAACCTCCACACCGAACCAACAGGAGCCCCGGTTCCATGTTGCTCCACGGCGGCAAAGAGGAAGGCGTCGCAACGCACCTCCACCAAACGACATCCCCTGTTACAACTGGTTGAACGTTCTTAGTCTTGCACATTTCCCCCCATTAAGCGACGATTCTCAGTCCAGCAGCTCACCGATACCACGGCGCTTCCCTGCCCCCCTGCCCGAGGTCCGCAGTTAGTCTCGCAGGTCTGTGCCGTCCTTTACCCCGGTTCCGAAACGAACCGCCACCCGCCGTGCTGCTCGACCCGCTGCATCTCCGCCACCACCTCAGGTAAAGCCTCCATCACACTCCTCTCCAACGACTCTGATAATTGGAGACTCAGTTGTGAGAAATGTAAGATCTCGCTCCATAGTTAGAAACGTGGCGATAGATACTCCAGGGATCGTAGTCGGATACATTCCAGGTGCCAGAGCAGGCCACATTGAATCTCACTTAAAACTGCTGGCTAAAGATAAACGTAAATACAAGAAGATTATTATTCATGTTGGGGTAAATGACACCTGGTTACGACAATCAGAGATCACCAAAGTAAATGTTGCCTCAGTGTGTGATTCTTACATTTTAAATTTATTAGTATTAAATAAATCAAGATTAAAAAAAGAAAGCCAGTTAAAAGCTAAGCTAATAATGTGAGTCTAGAGCCTTTTCTAAAACACAAGATGTTGAAACATGTTGAAAACAATATAATTTAATATGGGAAGAGAATGCCGAAAAACAGCTGAAAAGAAGAGAAGACAGCAGAACTTGAGCATCAGTTTAAACAGTCCTACAATAATAATCTGATGTTGGAAATACTGGATTTTCAGAGTGATGAAAAGCTTCTGAGAAACCACAACAACAACTCTGGATTCACCTCAAAAAACCAAAACTGGCTTTAAAACTACATACTGTACAAATTGAAAAAAAAAAAAGTAAAAATTCTTCAAATAAACAAATATATTATGCAGGAGGAAATCCAGAGTCTCGACTGAGACTGATGAAGGAAAAGACTAAAATAGACAAGATGAACAACACAACTAAACTGCTCCAGTAAAATCTGGAACAAGCACAACAAATTGTTTTACATAAAGATGAGCCTGTTGCAAAACACAGCAAGGAAATAGTTCATATAACTAAGCAAGAAGAGCAGATTTTATTGTGAACAGGAAATGTGATGATACACAAAAATATAATAGTGCACTAGAAACAGCTGCTACTTTTTTGGTGTTTGACAACAGAAGAGTTGTTGAACACCAATGGGCATTCACAATAATAATGTGTACCAGTCCATTTTCTACACCGGTACACAGGTATGCATTGATATACAAGGCAAGGGTTCAAATCCAGTATTGAACATTGTGCACCATGATGGTATTTGTATTTGTATTTATTTTGATCTCCATTAGCTGTTGCAATACAGCTATTCTTCCTGGAGTCAATACAACATTCCTCTCATAATACAATGATTACACCAGTTTTCTACACAACCTTGACCGTGATAGCACCTAACTAGCACATCCCACCCCCACTCAAACCCACACACACATACATACACACTCACATACACACACACTCTGTTATTGTTCCTGCAATAAAGGAGGGATAGCCTTCGTCATTATGGCCTCTTACAGTTGTCTACCCAGTAATAAGAGTGGTTACTGAACAATAGCTACTAAATGGTATATACCATCATCAAGTATATATGCAGGGCACAATATTTTAATGATTTTGGAGATGCCTTTTTAAAAGAATTTTAAACAAATATTGACTGCTTGCTTTGATAATATTGCTTGGCAATGTGTTCCAGTTGTACATAGCTCTATAAATAACAGTACTTTTCCCATAGTTTGTTAGTACTCTTGGTAGTCTGAATCTGCCCTCTGTAGCATGTCTGGTTTTATAGTTGTGTTCTTCAAGACTAAAACAAAGCTCTTGGTACAGCGTTCTTGGAAGTTTAGTGGTAATAATATTTCTGGTTAAATTTAGCAGTGAGGCTGTAAATCTCTCGTTTACACTTAACCAGGACAATACATTATGCATCCAGTTTACGCTGGCTCTAAATGAGCACCGAAGTGCGCATCGAGCTGCTCTGTTTTGGACTATTTGCAAGGCTGTTATATTTGTTGCAGCAGTACAGGACCAAATCTCAGAACAACAGTCTAACTGAGACAATACAAGCGTTTTTATAACATCTGCAATCATGTCATGGGGTAACAAATAATAACATCTTTTGATCATTGACAGACCTCTTCCCATTCTACACACTACTTTATTGATGTGTTTAGACCATGACAGTTTATTATCCACTGCAACCCCAAGCAGTTTGGCCTCTTGTACTTGTTCAACACATATATCCTCAACAACAATGTTCAATTTAGATTCACTCAGTAGCATGTGTCTAGTTCCAAAAACAATACTTTTTGTCTTGCCTACATTCAGTACCAATTTATTATTTGTAACCCACTTAAATACCGTTTTTAATTCTGTATGTCAGTTGTTGTACAAAGATTGCTGTGTACTGTTCCAGCAAAGTGTTTAGCTGCAAGGTGCACAGTTGAAGTGTGGATGGTATGTACAAACAAGATAAAATATGAGCATTGTCTGTCTTAAAAGTTGCACAAATAATAAAAAGTGATTGTTTAAAGTAAAAAGAAATTACAGTTTAATGTTAAATTTTTGTTGTTACAATGCTTCAAATTAAACAAAGTCGTTCACTTTGAACAATAAAGTGTTTAACTGATTACACAGGCAGTTTAAATGGTTTTTTTTCAATTGTTTTCTGCAATGATTAATGCAGTTTAACTAATGACTTCACAATTTTAGTTGTTTTTTACAAACTATTTAAAACTATCTTTAGCTTCTTGGCAGCAGTTTAACCTTTCACATCTTTTTGCAATTCTGCTGATTACACACATCGCAAAGGCATTCCCAACCCAATGGCAAAAAATGATCACTTCTGCCAGGGTGAATGTAAGAGCTGTTGTGGCGAAGTGCGGAAATGGGGACGATGTCTGCTTGGGTCCTCACCTGCTTGCTTGCATTCATGTCTGTGTGATTCCCACTAATGTTTGCCCACAAAATATTTATTTTTGTAATGATTAGAATGTTGAATGAAACATTATTCTCTGTAAAATGTGTTTGTTTTCATAGTTACGATTAAAAGATTTGTCAGCTATAATGTTGAAAAGAAAGCTGTGAAATACATGTCCAAAAGGCTATCACGATATGTGAACATGTGAATGCATCTTTTGTTTCCTTGCAATCTGAGTGCAGAAGTAAGAAAGCCTGCTGACAGAGAAATGCAGTGAGTTTGATATGAAGGTATACTGAAACAATGTTGATGTTTGCTTGTGTTTGTGCACAAACGAATATGTCCACAGAGACAATTAAAATGTACAGTGAAATACTGAAGTACAATTTGGACAATATAACAGCAGAATGAGTTTATGTGTTCAATGAAATAAGCTGAGAGATCTTGGAGGAACACGACCACGTCTCCTGTGCGACCATTGTGTACCCTGTTTTTCAACGGGTTTTGGGTTCCAGTACCCGTTACAGTTTCTGGGGGCTCGTCTTGGATCCGGTTCCTGTGCCAGGCTGGAAGTGGATCCTATGATACAGACACCGTGGATCTCATGCATCCCATCATTTATACGAACTGATGAGGACCCTGGCCTATCCTGTCCATTGGTGGAATAAGTCTTCAAGTACACCAACTCGTGCATCTCGTGAAGAGTAAAGACTGTGCTGTGCAGAAATAAGCTTCCATCAAGTACAAAGAGAGGAAAACAGCTCCTTGAACTGAATGACTTGCAAGGAAAAAGAAACAGCCATGGCAAATGTCAAGTCCCATCTAACACACATTTCTCTGATTCTTTCATATTGTTTGAACCTGATGACAACAATGCACAGCTGGCAGAACTGGACTGTGGAAAAGGTTTGCTGGGGATCCTGGGCTCAAGGAAACCTTATTTGACTGTACCTGTTAGAAATAATACAAGACATACAATCACTGTAACAAGGAAAACAGCTCTGGGCAGCATTCATGGTGTTAAGAAAGAGATTTCAACAGACTCGCCTGACACACCCAACTCAGTAGTGACCATCAACAGTGTTGCTCCAGCACCCACCAACACCACTCAGCCTACATTGCAACCCCCTGTTGACCTCAGCCACCTTTATGAGGAACAAAGGGCAGTGATTAATAAAATGCTTTGTGAAGAAGCTTGAGCTTTTGCACACGACAGCAATGATAGTGGGTGTATACCAAGCTTACAAATGTCAATCACACTCCAAGACCAAATCCCTGTTAGGGGCACTTACTCCTCAGTTCCAAAGCCGCTCTTTAAAGGGGTCCTGTTATGGTATTTTGAGTTTTCTGAGCTTTCTACAGTGTTACAGTGTTGAATCCTCATCAAACATGTGAACGGCACCGTTTTTTATCACCTAAACGCATGTTTGAGTTTGAGTTCCAGCACTCTCTCTGTTCGGTTTCCATGGCAATGAAAAACGCGTCGTTTTAGAGAGTTTTTTCTACTTGGAAATCCTTGTGCCGTCCCGGGGGATAAGGTTCGGTGATTGGTTTCCTTCTACTGGTTAACAAGGGTATGTACAAATACATCAGGCGGGTGGAAAACATGGGATAAAGTTATTTCCAACGATGGCTGGTGAGTTTACCAAAGAGAGACATCCTGCTGCATTCCTTGCTGTGGGTTGCTGTTTTCCACTTTGTTTTCAGGCTCTGATTCAGGTTCCAACATGTAGGGCTGTATGCTATGTGTTGACATTGTATTTTGTTTTTTTATTGAGTTCATATGAGCCTAATCCTTCTGTTTATGAGATGTTACATTGACGGCGAAAGCAGGTGCGGTGCGTGCTCCCAATGTAGTGCTGTGGCGGGAGGCGGGCTTAATGTGGAAGAGTCTCAATCCACTCGTTTTGCCCGCAGGCTGATCTGACAGCCTACGGAGAGGGTCGGTCTGAAGTAAATAAAGCAATTTGTGACAATAACGCAATCAATCCCAGCCCTTCTGGTCTCAGAAATAAAAATAAATTAGCCTGAAATGCACATAATAGTTCCACTTTAAAGAAGTGAAGGAGTACATACAGGAGCTGTTGCTGAAAGGATAGTCAGATCCAAGTCGCCTATTGCAGCCCCAGTTGTCTGCGTCAGGAAGAAAAGTGGCAACCTGCAGCTATGCATTGACTGACTGGGTTCCTGGGATATAATCATTCGTACATTCAGGATTTTTCCAAGCCAAGCCAATCTATGAGCTGCTCCAGACTAAGTCAAGCGAACCCTGAACCCCAGCTCGAAGGGCAAAGTCCAAACGACTACAGTTGTCTTCCCGAGAGCCAGTTAATTGGGATACTGGACACCAGGAAGCCCTTGAACAGCTTATCAGCCTCTTGACCAACCTACCAGTCCTGGGGTATCCTGACTTCATTCTGCCGTTTGTTCTTCATACAAATGCATCTGACCAGGGGTTGGGAGCCATCCTGTATCAGCACCAGAATGGAAAATTGAGAGTTATTGGATATGGTTCAAGAACACTCACACCAGCCGAACGTAAATACCATCTGCCCAGTGGGAAACTGGAGTTTCTTGTACTGAAATGGGCTGTGTATGAGAAGTTCCGACACTACCTTTATTACGCTCCCGACTTTACTGTCTACAACACAGACAACAATCCGCTGACTTACATTTTGGGCTAAATTTAATGCAGTCGGACATAGGTGGATTGGTGAACTCTCAGATTTCCAGTTTGGCATAAAGTACAGGCCGGGCAAGTGCAATATTGACACAGACACCCTATCCCGCCTTCCTCTTGATATGGAGACATATGACATACCTTGCACTCAAGATTTCCCAAGTGAGGCGGTACGTGCAACATGGGATGGGACTCAAGCAGCAAAGTGCAAGGATGTGGCCAACGACCTTGTAAAACAGGGTTCAGCAACCTTTATGGCACTGAGTGCCAGTCTGAAATTTTCTTCTCAATAAGTGTGCCATTAACCATAACACAAAGTGAAATTATGACATACAATATTTCCAACACATCTGGCATTTTACTCCATCTATATAGTTCAATCATATTGTGAGAGATATTTTTTTATGTAACTCAAAAAAAAAATGCTTCCATAAACATATTGTAATGCAAAGAGAGGCCAAAACCAAGACCAAAGTGCAACTTTATCCATATCAAAACAAAGCAGCCATAACAGTAGGCTACTGTCTGAATCATAACACAACAAAATAGTCACATAAACATTACAAAGAAATGAACAAACATTTTAAACTAACCCAAGTGTAGGCTGAGGCACAAGCAAATTAACAGGTGCCTACCAGACAGTCAGTGTGATCCCTGGCCTTGCATTTCTTGGCTGAGCTCTGTGATCTGGGGGTTGTAGCTAGTTACTTTGAGTTGCAAACAGGCCTCAGAATGCTCCGTTGTTAACTGACTGCGGGTGGGGCTCAGCACATGTTTCATGTGTGAAAACACCTGCTCACAGAGATATGTAGATCCAAAGACTGACAGCAGTGCCAGTGCAATGGCCCGGAGACAATTTCTCAGGTACAGATGCCCAGCAGGTGAGAATGTGGGCTCCGAGATCTTGCACTGGTGTGGCTTCTAACTGTCGTCTGAGCTCTGCAAACTTTGTCACCCAAAGAGTTGAACTCTTCAACTCAATCAGCTGCATTTCCGTGTCCTGTGTATCCATCCAGTCAATCAAAGCAGCATCCAATTCATGTCCATCAAAGTTGTCGGGCTTGATCAAGAAAGAGAACATTGGTCCGTACTTTCTAAAATCCACAAATCGCGTTGTGAACTCGGCTTCCAGCTCGCGGATGTATGTAGCAATGTCAGTGGTCCTGATGTTGCAGTGTGAGGACGACTCTTTCAGGTGTCGGAAGTAGCGGAAAGTGGAGGTAGAAATGTCATCTGAAAATACTCTCAGCTTACCGACAAAAGCCGCCCATGTCTCAAACATGTCCAAAACAGTTTGTCCTGCACCCTGCAGTTTGAGATTGAGCCCGTTTAGGTGTCCTGTAAACATCAGTTTCACAATCCACTTCTCATTTTCCAGTTCTGGATTCGTTTGGCCCTTTTCAGCCAGAAAGGCCTTAATAGCGTCAAAGCAGCTGACAAATCGCTCCAGAACTTTCCCGCAGCTCAACCATCTCACAGCTGATTGGAGAGGGAGATCTGTGTATGCGCTGTCCAGCTCCTCCAGCAGGGACTGAAACTGTCTGTGGGTCAGCACGGATCACTTCACTATGAAGTTAATAATCTTTGCAACCGTGGACACAACTTCATTGAGATCCGAATTTGATATTTTTGCACACAGATTTTCTAGATGTATTATGCAGTGGAGTTTCATGATGGGGTGGCCGACTTTTTCTTCAATCAGTTTGACAGCTCTCTCTTTCGTCTCCCAACCATGGCGGGTGCACCATCTGTGGTCACTGCAAACACTTTCCCGATATTAATTCCCCGTTCCTCGAAATGTTCAATTAATGCCTTGGCTATGTCTTCACCTTTTGTTTTGTCAGACAGTGGTTTCAGGCAGCAAAGTTCCTCTCGGACAGTAGAGTCACAGTACCTTGCCATGACTGCCAAACGCGGGATGTCATTCACGTCCATGCTTTCATCAAAGGCAATGCTAAATACTTCAGCATCTTTTAATGCGGCTGTTTGCTGAACTCTGACATTCTCAGCCATTTCATCGATACGTCGCTGAACAGTTCTAGCTGACACCGGCATGTCCTTTATTCGTGACTTGATTGTTACTTTATTTGGCACGTTTTCAAACAAAGCATCAGAGCAACTGAGAAAAGCCTCCTCTATAAATTCGCCATCCGTAAATGGCTTCCCATGCTTTGCAATGCAATGGGCACTGCGATAGCTTGCTTCTATTCCGTGATTTGTAACAGTGGTAAAAACTTTGAGGGAGCTAGCTTGTTTCTCGTACCTGGACACAGCACGTTTAATTGACTCTGCTTTATCTGCTTGATCTTTGAAATTCTTCTCGTGCTTTGTCTCAAAACGCTGCTTTACACTTGATGTTCGGCACACAACATTCTCACAACATAAAGTGCACACAGCACAGTCTTTCACATATACAAATCCAAACTCTTGTGTCCATGTAGGAATGCCCGAAATTTGGCTTTTTTAGCAGCTGGCATTGCCATTGTTGAAATCTGTAAAGAGCGTTCTGTCACTCAAATCCAGGAAACCCGGCCATACCTGAAGAAATCTTCGTAACACTGAGAGTGATTATGCCACGGGGTGCCACCTGTGGCACGAGTGCCAAAGGTTGCCGACCCCTGTTGTAAAAGCTCAAAAGGAGGACCAGGCCATCAGCCAGATTAGAGACATGAAAGCATTCAATGTTAAATTGATGGATGAATCACTCAAAACCGTAAGCAAGGATGCTCAAAAACTGCTGCATGAATGGAGCAAGTTGCATTTGGACAATGATCTCCTTTACTGATGCATCACAGAGAGAAAGCAATTAGTCCTCCCTTCCAAGTACAGAACAGTAGCTCTGAAATGTCTGTACAAGGAAATGGGCTATGTTGGCGCAGAGAACGTACTTCATCTGGAGAGATTTTACTGGCCATTCATGGCCCAAAAAATTGAGTAGTATGTCACACGAAAATGTCTATGCATCAAAGCCAAGAAACCCACCACACACAACTGTATCCCTGTGGGCAACATCACTTCTAGTTTCCCTTTAGAGCTTGTATCTATTGACTATTTGCATTTGGAAGCCAGTTCTGGAGTATATGAATATATCCTAGTGGTGATTGACCATTTCACCAGATTCGCTCCGGCATACCCCACAAAAATCAAGAGCGGGAAGACAGCTGCTGAGTTGATGTTTACTGACTTCATCCCTCAGATTGGATACCCATCAAAGCTGCACCATGTACAAGGTCGGGAGTTTGAAAACAAACTCTTTCAAACATTGCATCAGGTTAACTGGAGTCAAAGATTCAGATACCAGACACCCGAGAGGATGTGCAGAAAAATGGGCTCAGCGAATGTCACAGTCTTTACAAGATTGCCAGTGAAAATAGCAAGAAGTCCAGTGAAACAGGAAAAACAAAATATGACAACTGGAGACAACTGATTGTGAAGACTCAGATTCTGATTATGACTACTTATCAGGATATTTGGTGAGGGTGTCTGCACAAACACCAGCTCTAAGACAAGTCACTTACCAAAAGCAACCTGGGGGGAGTTATGCTCAGACAGCTTCATCCAAAATCCCTCTAAATGCTTCTAAAACTTTAAGTAATGGACATTAGATAGCAATGGGACAGAAAAGGAAGAATGGCTCCTGACATTTGGTAATGTGATTTCATATGCTAGTGTACAAGAGTGTTCCAGTTATGGTAGAATGGGTGGGGATGGATTGAATAAGGAAATGGGGGGAAACTATAAGTTCCTGCCAGGGGTTGACTAAGTAAGAAGGGGTTTACACTTGCACTCAACTGGTGATATGAGGGTTGACCAAGAATATCTTATGTGAACTTTGCTGTCGGTCTTGCTCTCCTCTGTGACCTCCTCACATCACCTTCTCCTGTATGTCCTGTATTTCATCTCTTTGATCTGGCTCATGATCATCTAACCCCTGGTACATTGTCAGAATCTTCAGAGTTTGGTTCCATCCCAACTTCTTGTCTTTCTGGAGGGTATAACTCCCTGGCTGTTACCCTCAGATTAGGCTGGTTTTTAGAATTCTGGCTTGAAACAACTGGTCCCAGTTGTTGAGGAGCTTTACCAGTCCAAAACATGGAAGTTTGCTCCGGAGATCATAAGAATATGCAGATTCCTGCTCCTCATCAGAGTTGTCTGTCTCAGTTGCTGTTTGGTTAGTCCTGTGGCTGTGTTGTTTCGGCCTATTCTGCCGTTTCTTTCCTTCAGTTGGTATTTCATCTTCCAGAGGCAGGTCGTTTACTGGCAGGAGAAGATTTCTATGCAACACTCGCATGGTTTTGCTGCCTCTCTCTGGTTGTACTTTATAGACTGGGCCATCTTCAAATCGTTCCACCACGCGGTATGCTACTTTTCCCCAGTAAGCCCGCAATTTCCCAGGGCCTCCTCTCTGTGAGAGATTTCTTACCAGGACCCTGTCTCCTGGACGACACCTCTGACATGTCTATCATATTGTTTTTTACCCTTAACAGAGGACTTTTGACTGTTTTCAGCCGCTATTGGGTATGCAACATGCATCCTGTCTGCCCACCTTTGTACAAATGTCTGGTGATTCTGCGCTTCTGTCTCCCTCCTAGTACAAAAAAGCAAGTCAACTGGTAGCTGCAGAGCCCTGCTGTACAAGAGGAAAAATGGAGAAAACCCTGTAGATTTGTGCCTGGTACAGTTGTATGCGTGCACAATATGGGGTAGATGATCTTTCCATTCACTTTTTCTTTGCTCCTGTAATGTGCGCAACATTTGGAGAAGGGTGTGATTCAAATGCTCCACTGGGTTGCATTGCGTGTGATAAGGAGTCGTGCGAGAATGAGCAATCCCTGAAAGTTGTTGTAATCTCTGGAAAAGGCTTTTCTCAAACTCCCGTCCTTAGTCATTATGCAACTTTTATGGGTACCCAAAATGGGGAACAAAGTCCTGAAAGATCTTTTCGGCTGCGGTTTTCCCAGATTTATTTCTCGTTGGATACGCCTGTGCAAAACGTGTAAAATGGTCAACGATCACAAGGATATACTCATAGCCCCCTTTACTAGGCTCCAAATGTAAATAGTCGATGCAGACTAACTCAAAAGGTGCACTTGTTGTGACATGATTTGGGTTTTTCTGTGCTTTGTTTTTGGGCTTCCTGTTTTATTTTGTAGTTTTTCCTGTCTTGGTTCTTGGTTAGCTTCTTAGATTTCCTGTTCATTGATTTGGTTCACCTGGGTTCATTTGTTTCACCTGTTCACTCATTGTTGGCTGGATCATTTTGTACCTCAGTTTAGTTTGTCTGTTCTGAGTTCCCTGGGTTCCTCTGAGGAAAATAAATCGTTCTGAGTTCTGCATACCGGCCTCCCTCATCTCTGCAATTGGGTCCACACCACATCTCCACTGTTTTTGTGACAGGATCCCATTTGGGCTTTTGGTGGAATGTTGGGGTGTTTTTGTTTAATGCAGAGACATTTTTTGTCACATAATCTTCAATGTCTTGCTGTATATGTGGCCAATAAAACCGTTCCCGGGCAAGATGGATGACCTTCTCAGATCCCACATGTCCCATATCATCATGCAAGCTTTTTAACACTACCGGTTTAAGCTGTTGAGGGACGACAAGTTGTTTATTTCGGTCCGTCTTCCGGTAGTGTAAACTGTCTTCCACCATTAGCTTCTTCCACTTATAGAGTAGCTTTCTTGTCAGTTTGCTCGTTGTTTTTTTTTTTTCTTTTTCATCTCCTGTTGGAGTCCTTCCTTTCAGTTTCAGAAATACAATCTCTTTATTAACTGGATCATTCAGTTGGGCAGTCCTGATGTCCTCTTGTGTAATGCTAGAAATGCTCTCTGGTGACGCAGCATTCGCATCCTCACTGTTAAGCTGTAGTACAGCCACCCAAGGAACATCACTGTTGTGTGCTGCTTTGCTACCCTGCCACACTGCAGAAATTTCCTCTGACGATACAGCTTCTGTGAAATGATGTATCTGCTGGGGAAGCTTAACTGGGTATCTGGACAACATGTCAGCATCAGCGTTTCTCTTTCCAGGTCTAAACTTGATGTCAAAATGAAAATCAGCTAATTCTCCAACCCATCTGTGACCCACTGCGTTTAGTCTTGCTGAACTCAAGACATAGGTCAGGGGGTTATTATCTATATAGACAGTAAAGGGTGGCGCGTAGTACAGATAATCCCAAAATTTGTCACAGATTGCCCATTTGAGTGCCAGAAATTCTAGTTTGCCTGAGTGAAGATGGTAGTTTTTCTCTGCCAGCGTCAATGTCCTGAACCCATATCCAATCACACACAGTTTGTTGTTTTGCTGTTGATATAATACAGCCCCATGTCCTTCGTTTGAAGCATCAGTATGTAATACAAATGGTAAATCAAAGTCTGGATAAGCAAGGATAGGAGGGTTTATCAACATCTCGACTAACCTGGACAACACATTTTGATGCTCAGCAATCCAAGTGATGGGTGTACGGGAGGGGAGTTGTCCCTTGTTTTCTTTTCTTTTCCTATGTTGTTCTGAGACAAGGTGACTTTACTGTTCTCTACTTGGTTCTGTAGCAACTCAGACAAGGGCCTGGCTACACGTGAGAAATCTTGAATTAAGGACCGGTAATAGCTGAGAAATCCAAGCAAAGTTCGAACCTCCCCAACTGTGGAGGGTTTCTTTTCTTTCAGAGCCATTACTGCTTCCAAATCCTTTGGGTCAATCTGGATTCCATTCTCTGACACCATCCGCCCAAGGTAACGGATTTGTCTTTGGAAAAGTTCACACTTGGCTGGACGAAGTTTAATGCCATGTGTCGCATCCGGGAGAAAACTTGGCGGAGATGATTCACATGATCGTCAAAAGTTTTAGAATAGCAAAGAACATCATCTAAATATGGCACACAACACTCATCCCTGATGCCCTCTAAAACTCCCTCCATGCACCTCTGGAATGCGGCTGGTGCGTTGGTCAGTCCAAAGGGTATCCTTATCCATTCATAGAGCCCCCAAGGTGTGCTAAATGCTGTTAAATGTCTTGACTCCTCACTCACAAAACCTTGATGATATGCACTACCTTGGTCTAAGATGAAAAACCATGAATTGCCTCCCAAACTGTCCAGCAGATCGTGAATCCGTGGCAGCGGGTGACGGTCAGGGATGGTTTCGCAGTTGAGCTCACGGAAGTGAACACACAGTCACAGGCTACTGTCTTTTTTCCGCACGCATACCACTGGTGAGGAATAAGATGAGACAGATTTACAGATCCATCCTCTTTCTAAAAGGTTTTTAATGTACTCCTTTAACTCTTTATATAGTGGTCGTGGAATGGAGTTGTAATTTTTCTGAACAGCTGCGTTGTCTTTTGTCTTGATTTTTAGCTGCAAGCCAGGAATACATCCAATGTCTCCTTCCGCACGAGCAAAAACATCAGACTCATCATTGAAAAGTTGTCGCACCACCTTTTGTTCATGGTCAGAAAGATGACCTAGGTTGACGTCTGGATGCCATTTTTCTGGCCCGGGGTTTCCTTTTGCATTGACGTGGCAATCATCATTTGAGCTTCCAGGGGCAGTGCATGGCAGAGGACTGTCACTGAGGTCTGGTTGTTTCCGAGGAGATGACTGCATGGTTACAGGTTTACTATCTGTGATCTTTTCGAGGCAACCCAAGACTGTCTTTGGAAATATGAAGAGGTCTCGCTTGTTTGTGTTTTGGACAGGTATTTTCACTATTTTGGAAGCCCCAGCTGGTACATCAACAAGAGCAGGGAACAACTCCAACCCATCTGGCAGCCTACACTCAACATGGGGTTCAAACAGCATTGCCCCTCCCCCAGGATAAGCCCTTATCCTACACTTCACCTCACAAATTTGGCTACTGGGGACAGTTAGCCCTTCCTTTCCAACTTTCACCCCCAACCTTTCTGACTCTTCCTGGGATGGCATTGTTTGAACGACAGAGACTAGAGTTTCAACATTGACCCTCTGAACTTTTAGGGCTTCTGACAGTAAATCTACCAAGCTTAAGTCATCTGCTTGGTGACTGCTTTCCTTCATGATTTCTTGAATTACATTAAAGCCTAACAATGGGCTGCTCACACTCTCCTTGCTTACTAGCATTGGAACACAGAGCGCAACAGAGCCGTGTTGGTTACTTGTGATCTCAAGCAGAACCTCTATCCACCCGTCAAATGGCACCTCTGTCCCATTGGCTGCTGTAACTGAGCGGGTGATCAGGCAGCAGAGTCTCTAGTGGCTGAATACTTAGATTTGGCAAGGCCTTCCTGTACCCAAGATTTCTCTACTATACTGACTTGTTCCCCACTGTCCAACAGCATCTGAAGTTTAACCCCATTAAGACAACAAGTTATCATGCGCCTCCCACCGATCAGCTGTGCAATGTGCTTTCCCCCTGGCACATTGTTTTGTCTGGAGAACTTGTTAGAAGATGGCATTTTCCCTTTAGTGTGTGGCTTTTCTCAGATCGGGGACCCTACATGAAGTCTGGTCACTCCCCAGTGACCTCATCCGGTTTCCCGACTTCTGCAAGCACCCAATTGCTCTGTGCCCCTCTTTTCCACAACAGAAACAGAGTGTGCAATTCCCAATTCCTTGGGAGATACATTGTTGGCACTTCCCTTTTGCTTCTGGTATGGCTGACTGTTTTGGATGTGGTGACATGGAATGTGTGTTCTCAGTTGCTGTGTTTACTACAGGTGTGAGAACTTTCTCAGTACTCTTAGTCAAAGATGACACTTGTAATGTTAGCTCTTGAATAGCGGTCCGATTGGCTTGGACTTCTGCCTGCACCTGAACTACATTCTGGGTGTCCTTTCCCTGATGTATTGCACTGACACTGACACTGACTGCTTTCTGCTTGTGCATCTGGCCTGACCTGTTCTGCCTCTCTGTGTCTTCACTCAAAGATTTTGTGATGACTTCTAAAATAAAGTCATCAGTAACACCTATGCCTGAAATGTGTGGTTTAAGGTCTCGTCGGATGTATGCGCATTTTTCATTCATACCTTGGTAGAGGGAATGAAGAAATAATCCCTGTACCAGTTTACTGTCATACTGAAAGCCGGTACTCTGTTTAGAGGCAAAAATAACACGCTGTTTTAACCCCATAAGTCTGTACATAAACTGTTGTGGGCTTTCTCTGTCAAGCTGTTTTGCATTGCTCTACTGCTGAAATAATTCAGTAGTGCTTTTTTCTCGGAAATGTGCCCCGAGAAAGCGCTTTAACTCAGTTACTGTTCGCTTATCTTTGGTAATGAGCATGTCTTTAAAGTTACCGGGCTTGATTATCTTAAGCACTGTTCTAACAACCTCAGTCTCAGTAAAACCTTCAGTTAGTTCCCCATCAATTTGCTTAGACAAGCTGTTAAAACTTAAATCCGAATCTCTATCTGAAATTTGGCCTCCATGAATCTTAAATTCTCTGCGGGGTAACAATGTAGCAACATCTGCTAGTCTTATCAACCCAGTCACCTGATCAGCAACCACTGTTTGTCGCACAGTCTCACTTATTGCAGATTTTACTGCTGCTTGTTCCGTTTCCGACACTGATGCGACAGCATCTTCTTCAGATGCCTGGCCTGGTTCTCTTGCTTCCTGAAGTAGCTGCAGTTCATCAATGAGGTCACGAAACATGAGTAGGCGAGACATACCCTGGTCCTCCAGACTCTTCATTGTTTTACTTCTTAAGAAGTCAACAATAAAGTCAAAGAGATCCACTTCAGTCGCGTCCTCACCTGGCAAATCTTCATCCACCTCATCTCGGCATGATTCTGCAAGTTTGTAAAGCAAGTCTTTGTTGGCGGCACTGGTCAACTGACGAAGCTGTTGCTGGATTTCCCACTGTAGATCATGAAGTAAGGCCATCTCCGGATACCAAATGTCTTTAACCTGGTTCTTGGCTCCGTACACAGGGGATCAGGAACCCACGGTTCTAACGTGATTAGCACCAGTCCACCAGGAGGCGCTAATCCCGGACGAGCCCCAAATTTGTTGCCCTCCTGGTATTACCAGGAGAAGGCGAAAGTGTCCTGACAGTCTCAACGTGTAAGGCTGTGGTGGAAATAGAGGAGACACTTGTTGAGCTGACGTTACGCTGCTCAAACAGAAGGATTTCTTCTTCTTGTGTGGTCCTACTCAACCTCACACCACTGACGCGATTAGCGCCCACTAGCGGACGGATGTCAGATAGCGCTGTTGTGACTGATATTGCTTTTCTATGATGCATGACAAAGAAAAAAAAAAGAGATTGAAGGAAAACAGAATTAAATAGGGGTGTTTGTTTTTTTTTAACCACTTTATCTGTTTTGAACCCACTACAGATACACATTGTGACACATCCTCCCCTCCAGACTCACGTAACATAATGACCGTGCTGCATGCTGCTTTGTTTTCCTTTTCTTTCTTTGTTTTCTATAGGCTACATGTCCGGCAATCAGACATGAAAGCCCGCACACTCACAAGCACGCAAACTTTCCCCCATTCATACAAACACGTACGCAATCACACAAAATGCGCAACGTGTACCCTCCCCACATCGACACCCACACCTACTTGCCCTCTCTCCTGTCTTCCCTGTCTCCTGCCTTTCCTCTCTCCTCCTGCAACACCCCCAGGACCCACTGGGTTTCACTGCGGGCACCTCCACGTGTGTGGTGTGTGTCTCTGTACTAGAACCCTGCAGGAACCCTTCACAGAGCTGGAAGGATTTTAGCTTCAGGCTGCAAGATGGGGTCTATATATAATGTTGGCCACATACGTCATCGTTTATGTAATCTCTGACCACGCCCACACACCAGGACCCCTATTCTATACCAGGGGCGTGGCACCAAATACCACGCCCACAATGGGGTGGGGCTTCAAATAAAAATTTATGTTAAAATGGCACCTTGTGAAGACTCTGTTTAGTGATTATTATTATTATATTATTATTATTTCATGCTTGTATGTATCTTCAAAAAGAGGTGATGAGTCAGCTGAAGGATCAGGATCAAACACACACACAGATACATCACACTGGTCGGAAGAAAATATGTCATAAATGATGTCATAAAAAGATGATTATGGTTACCACGGTTACAAATGTAATCATGGCAACCAAACAAAGTCTCCTGACAAGATGACATCATTGTCATGAAAGGTTAAGCCCCGCTGTTGTCATGGTTACATTATAACCCAGAGAAAGTTTGGTGACAGGAGACATATTTCCTAAAAATTCCAAACACAACAAAGTAAACAGGATGTGTTTTATTTGCACTTCTTTTCACTGTTTAGTTTACTTTAAATAGTGTTTAAAGGTTGTTTTGTTTTTGTTTGATTCTAGTGAAATAATGCATTTGATACATATAAAAACGAACCAACGTCATGGATACACAATGTGACACATCCTCCCCTGCAGACTGACGTAACATCATGACCGTGCTGCACGCTGCTTTGTTTTCTTTTTCTTTCTTTGTTTTTTATAGGCTACATGTCCGGCAATCAGACATGGTAGCCCGCACACTGGCAAGCACGCAAACCATAAATAATCTGGCGACGATCAGCAGGCTGGACTGGTCTTCAGACTATGCTGATTGCCAGATGCTGACAGAAAAAACCTCCCAAAGATCTGACTCGGTGGCAGCGGACGATGTCTGCTCGGGTCCTCAGTGCTCCATCTAACCTACTTGCATTCATGTCTGCATTCATGCTTGTTTGCCTGCATGCATTCATTCTCTGTAGCGCTTTGTCCAGTTAAGGTCAGTCTATCCCAGCAACCATCAGGCGAGAGCCGGGTACACCTGGACAGGTCTCCAGTCCATCACGGGGAAAAACCAGTTTCATTCCACAGTCACAGTTTGATTTTCCTGATTTTGTGAATGGAAGTTACTATCATTATTATTATTATTATTATTATTATTATTATTATTATTATTATTATTATTATTATTATTAATATTAATAATAATAATAATAATAATAATAATAATAATAATAACAATGATAACAATAACGTTATTATTATTCTTATTACCATTAATATCATATTATTCATTAATACTGTTTCATTATTATTATCATCATTATAATAATTAATATTGTATTATTATTATGAGAGGTATATACTGATGACATGAATAATAACAATTATTATTGTTATTATTATTATTATTATTGTTAATATATTATTAATTTTATCATTATATTATTATTTTTTTATATAATTTTATTATGATTTTTATTATTAATATTATTATCAATAATAATATTTTATCGTTATTATTACCTTTTCTGCCCTCAGCCAAACATCGCCATTTAGCTTATCCAGTAAGCTAAACAATTATGGCTTCAGTTATCACTCAGGAGCCGATCACATTCTTCAGAGCTTTTACCAATGCACCACATCCTTATTTGGATTGATTTTGTAAAACTGCAATACAGAAAAATAAAGTACACATAATCACCATTCAACTGTATGAAGAGAACACACAGATCTTCCATGCTTATGAATCCCAAGCTAAGAGAGCAACTAGCTAACAACCAGCTTCCTAAAATGAAATACAATCTACATTCCCAAACATAAACTTAAGACAACCGTTTTCCTGTGTAAGATGAATTATCATACCAGTTGGACAGACTTACAGATCATGCCTTTTCAAGCGACTTAGATGCAAGGAGCTGTAGAAAACGTAACTGCTGACTGCTCTCACGGAGTCTTTGAGAACTTTTAGACACTAAAAGATGTTTCGCTGCTATTTACATAGTATGGCCAGCAGGCAGCAATGTTCTCCATGAAATGCACTATATACAGGCTACCATACGCCAAAAAGGCACCCTTTCAAAATAATACAGGAAACAAACATCAACGTGACTTAGAGTCAATCAAAAAGGTAAACATAATGACAGAACTCATGACAGAGACAGAACACTCCCTGCCTGACATTAGAAAGATGTCATAATAGCTAAATCTCGCTCATAGTTCAAAAGGATATGACGATATGGCGAATGATCTTGGCATCAATCTTCCTAACCCTCCCATCTTGACTGGGAAAGGTCTTTGTGACCAACCCAAGAGGCCAATGATTTCTCTTCTCCTCCCCATTTCTGAGCAACACGACATCTCCAACCTGGAGGTTTGGTTTTTGCACCCTCCACTTGGGGCGCACCTGCAGTCCACTTAGGTATTCTCTCCTCCATCGCCCCCAGAAGACGTTAGCTAAGTGCTGCACTTGTCTCCATTGTGCTCTGAACAGGTCATGGTTGCTAAACTGACCTGGAGCAGCTGGGGGAACCCCCACCTTTTGAGTAAGCAGCGTGGCAGGAGTGAGAATCTCAGGATGCTCAGAATCGGTGGAGACTGTTGTGAGTGGTCTTGCGTTGACGACTGCAGTGACTTACGCCATAAATGTAACTAAGACATCATGAGTGAGTTTTCTGTTTCCATGCTGCAGCAGCATCGTGTCTAAAATCCGCCGGCAAACTCCAATCATACGCTCCCAAGATCCGCCCATGTGTGAAGCATGTGGGGGGTTGAAGTGCCATTCACAGCCACTAACTCCGAGGTATGACTTGATCCTGGAGTTGTGGCAGCCTCTCTTGGCAATCCCCTCCAGACTGACGTAACATCATGACCGTGTCATGGATTTCCAAGCTGGGTGTAGCTCTCTGTGGTGTCTGGCAGAGGCGTGGCCTGTGGTGAAGACTGCACAGCTGAGCAGAATCGGGATCATGCTCCTCACCTGCTTATAAGCCCCAAGCTGTTCACCAGTCGACGCTGGATCGTTGCCTCTTCTAGGTGTAAACCTCACCTGAGACAATCCACAGCCCTGCCTTGCCTGCCTTGCCAGCTCAGACCATCTCCCAGTCAGTCCTGTCTGCCTGCCTGGATCATTCCCTGCCTCCCCAGATTCTGCCAAGAACCTCGGACGTCAGCCATCTGGTCTATTTGGTGATTGCTCAATTAAACAGTTAAAACTGCTAACCTGTTCCGTGGGTTCATTATCTTTTGTGACAGAAGGATCCAGCCACAAAGATGGACCCAGTGGATCAAACTGCCATGGATGCCCAGAGACCAGAAGCTGGTAATGAACTGTTTTTTGCTGTCTCCTCTCAGGGTAATCTTCTGGGCCAACATGCTCAAATACTCAGATCTCTGGGTGATATGCAGCAAGCCATGCAATCCCAGCTGAATGACATAACAGATCAAATGACAACCATGCTTAACCAGTTATCTCAGACTTCTACTTCTACACCGACTACTTCAGCGTCTGTCTCTGGACAACCACAGCTCACTCCCAACCGAGAGATTCGTATCCCGGACCCCAAACCATTCTCTGGGGATTTAGGTAAATGTAGGGGATTCCTCTTACAGTGTTCACTTGTGTCTGACCAAAAACCATACACTTACTCGTCTGACAGATCCAAGATTTCATATACCATAGGATTACTGGATTCCCGGGCTTTAACCTGGGCTTAGGCATATCTAGGAACTTCACCTCTCAGTAGTTTAACCTATAGTGAATTCTCGGAGGAGATGAGAAGGGTTTTTGATAACCCCGTACGTGGTCGAGAGGCAGCCAAGAAACTCATGTCCTTACGTCAGGGAGCATTGCATGTGGCTGAGTTCTTGGTTGAGTTCCAAACTCTGGCAGCAGACTCCAAATGGAATCCCGAGGCTTTAGTTGACCATTTTTTGAGCTGTTTGTCTGAGACCCTGAAGCATGAGTTGGCAACTCGAGACCTCCCTGGACGAGTTAATCTCTCTGACCATCAAGATCGATAATCGTCTCCGTGAGAGGCAGACGGAGCGAAGAGGAGCCCACTTGTCCTCATCTGGGACAATTACAAACTCCCAGTCCTTTACCCTCCCAGAATTGCCCATCTACTGTTGCCAACGCTGAGGAGCCCATGCAATTATGCCCGTCTCACTCAGGCTGAACGGCAGAAGCGGTTACAGTCGGGTGAGTGCTTTTACTGTGGTCGATTGGGCCATTTTCGTGATGCCTGTCCCATTCGCCCAAAAGACGGGGCTCGTCAGTGAATGTCGGGGTACTGACGAGCAGCATAAAGATATCCCCGGAGATCCCAACCAAGACACAGATTGAAGCAACCCTTACTTGCCATGATCACACTCTCACAGTTCTAGCCTTGATTGATTCTGGTGCCGAAGCCAATTTCCTGGATGCACAATTGGCTGAGAGGGCAGGGATACCCTTGATGCCTCTACCTCATCCCATGACCGCTAAAGCTTTGGATGGTCGACTATTAGCGCAGGTAAAACACAACACCATCCCTGTTTGTTGAAGTTGTCGGGCAAGTCGAGTTTATTGAGTTTAAGTTAATCCGTGCATCTGACTCCCCCCCTGGTACTAGGACATCCCTGGTTGTCACTCCACAACCCACACATTAACTGGGAGAACGGATCCATTTCCAGCTGGAGTTCTAAATGTTACCAGTCTTGCTTGAGGGTGGCTATGCCATCCACCTCAACTCCACGCAGTAAGAGTGAGATTCCTGACTTGTCTGCTGTCCCTTCTGAGTGCCATGATTTGGCTGAAGTTTTCAGCAAGACCAAAGCTCTGTCTTTGCCTCCTCATAGACCTTATGATTGTGCCATTGACATCTTGCCTGGGGCTCGTTTACCTAGTTGCCATTTGTATAACATTTCCAGACAGGCCATGGAAAAACACATCAATGACTCACTTACCTCTGGCATAATAAGACCGTCTTCTTCACCACTGGGAGCAGGTTTCTTCTTTGTGTCAAAGAAGGACAAGATGCTTAGACCTTGTATTGATTATCGGGGTTTGAATAAGATCACTGTCCGAAATAAATACCCTCTGCCTCTGATTGATTACTTCTTTGATGCCCTCTCAGGTTCTACCGTCTTCACCAAGCTTGATCTACGGAGTGCTTACCACCTGGTTCGAGTCAAGGAAGGGGATGAGTGGAAAACGGCTTTTAACACTCCCCTGGGTCACTTTGAATATGTTGTGATGCCCGTTGGTCTCACCAATGCCCCGGCGGTTTTCCAAGCCCTGGTGAATGACGTTCTCCGAGATTTTCTTAACTGGTTTGTCTTCGTGTACCTGGATGATTTCCTCATTTTTTCAAAGAATCTGTCAGAACACATTTCCCATGTCCGGATGGTAATCCAGAGACTACTAGAAAATAAACTCTATGTAAAGGCAGAGAAGTGCGAATTCCACTCGAGCTCCATCGGCTTTTTGGGATACATTTTCCAGAGTGGGCAGATGAAGACTGACCCAGAGAAGGTACAAGCAGTTTTGGATTGGCCAAAGCCTGAGTCTGTGAAGCAGTTGCAACGCTTCATTGGAGTTGTCAACTTCTATCGTAGATTTATTCGGAACTTCAGTCAAGTTGTGTCACCTCTAACCAAGCTCACTTCACCCAAGTCTCCTTTTCAGTGGTCTGTGGATGCTGAAAGGGCCTTCCAGGAACTTAAGGTCCGGTTCGCCTCAGCCCCTGTGTTCCAACAACCAGATCCATCACGTCAATTTGTGGTGGAGGTAGATGCTTCAGACAATAGTGTTGGAGCAATCCTGTTTAAGAGATCGCCGGGGTCAGGCCAGCTTCATCCATGTGCCTTCTTCTCTCGTCATCTCTCTCCAGCAGAGAGGAATTATGATGTGGGAGACCGTAAATTGTTGGCAGTCAAGTTGGCTCTTGAGGAATGGAGACATTGGTTGGAGGAGACAGAATTATCTTTCATTGTCTGGACAGATCATAGGAATCTGGAATATATTCAGTCAGCCAAGAGACTGAACCCCCAACAGGCCAGATGGTCTCTGTTTTTTGGTTGTTTTAACTTCTGTATCACCTTCAGGCCAGGTACCAAGAATATCAAACCGGATGCCCTGTCCCGGCAGTTTAGCCCTCATGACACTTCAGAGGACCCGGACTCTATACTGCCTGCTTCATGTTTGGTGGCTGCTGTGACCTGGGAGGTAGCTGGAGGAAGCTGTTAGAGATGCCCTTCAAAACAACCCGGATCCAGGTACGGGCCCACCAAATCTATTGTATGTACCCAATAATGTTTGCTCCCAGGTAATCCAGGGGGGGCACGCCTCTCGAATTGCTTGCCACCCTGGCGCAGCACGGACCATGTCACTCATCCGAAGACACTTTTAGTCGCCCACTATGGACAGGGATGTAAGAGAATATATGGCTGCCTGTCCGACCTGTGCACAAAGTAAAACATCTAATCGGGCCCCAGCCGGACTTCTTCGTCCCTTCCCAGTGCCTGGAAGGCCTTGGTCCCACATTGCATTGGATTTTGTCACCGGCCTGCCCCCTTCCCGAGGTAACTCAACAATCCTAACCATTGTCGACCGGTTCTCTAAGGCAGCTCATTTTGTTGCTATTCCCAAGTTGCCCACTGCATTAGAGACGGCTGAGCTTATCTCTCAGCATGTCTTCCATCTCCATGGAATTCCCACAGATATTGTCTCGGACCGTGGTCCTCAATTCGTCTCTCGTGTATGGAAGGCTTTCTGCAAAGCTTTGGGTGCATCTGTCAGTCTCAGTTCAGGTTACCACCCACAGACCAACGCCCAGGCTGAGCGGATGAATCAGGAACTGAAGTCAGCCTTGCGATGTGTTGCAGCTGAGAATCCTTCTACCTGGAGCAACCATCTATGCTGGATAGAATATGCTCATAACTCTCATGTTTCTTCAGCCACAGGTCTCTCTCCATTCGAGGCTTCTCTAGGATATTCACCGCCGCTCTTCCCCATTCACGAATATGAGATTGCTGTCCCTTCTGTGCTTCATCATCTGAGGCGATGCCGCAGAGTCTAGAGATCCGCTAAGGCAGCACTAGTTCGAACGACTGAAAGGAACAAGCACATGGCAGACTGGCGCAGGACCCCAGCTCCCGCATACGCTCCAGGTCAGAAGGTCTGGTTATCGTCTAAAAACATTCCATTACGGACTGAGTCTCGGAAACTGTCTCCCAGGTTTCTCTGACCCTTTGAGGTTTTGGAGGACATCATTCCCATGGTGGTGAAGCTGCGGTTGCCCTCTTCTATGAAGATCTATCCATCATTCCATGTCTCCCAGCTGAAGCCTGTTTTAATCAGTCCCTTGGTCCCTCGGTGGCAGCGGACGATGTCTGCTCGGGTCCTCAGTGCTCCATCTAACCTACTTGCATTCATGTCTGCATTCGTGCTTGTTTGCCTGCATGCATTCATTCTCTGTAGCGCTTTGTCCAGTTAAGGTCAGTCTATCCCAGCAACCATCAGGCGAGAGCCGGGTACACCTGGACAGGTCTCCAGTCCATCACGGGGAAAAACCAGTTTCATTCCACAGTCACAGTTTGATTTTCCTGATTTTGTGAATGGAAGTTATATGACTGACATGGATGCTTGATGAAGCTGTAATAATGTAGTGAGTGGGAGCTGCTCTGGTGATTAGGTGAGTCCGAGCAGCTCTGTTGATTAGGTGAGTGGCAGCACCTGGAGTAGAGCAAGCAGAGGTGACAAAAGGACTGAGTCAGTGTGTGTGAGGTGTTCTGGGGAGAGGAGCTTGGTGACTGCTTTTGGGTGATTACCCAGCCAAGCAACCGTCTAGTGCTCAGTGGGCCTGGTGGGAGGGTGCCGATCGCAGCTGTATAGGGCTGCCGGCGGCGAAGACAGTTAGGGGGCTGTAGGGTGAGTTCACCATCCAGGCAGGGATAGGAGGAGTCAGGGGAATACATAGGAGCACGCTCTTCCACTCCCCAGCCAGAGGAGAGGTACTCCTGCTGTCAGTAGAGGCCTCATTGCGCTGGGCCAGCATCTGCCTGTGATAGCTGATTGCGATGGACCAGCGCCAAAAGTCAGACCCTGTGGGTGGGTCCTAAGAGTTCCCTCCGTATTGGTGAGTTTGCTGTGTGGGTGTAAAAGTGGGGACCTTCTGTTGTACTGCTGTGTTGTGGGGTGGGTGGGTTTGAGGCGTTGCCTTGTGGCTCCTCCCATTGTGGCCGTGCACTAAAGGGAGCAAGTGACTGGCTCAAATACAAACTGCTTTCTGACCATCGAATCCCATACAGATCTGAGACTGGTTGCCTTAAAATAAAGGTTGTGTACGTATTACCTTTTTGCCTCCTTATTCATTCCCACGGGACCTCTGCCTAAGTGCAGGAACATTACAATAACTTAGTTTTCAGGTAAATAAATAAGTTTTCTGTTTAAAACGTGAGAGACGGTATATAGCTGCTGTATGCAGATGTTGCAACAGAATTATTAGATCAAAATACATTTTATGTTTTTTATTCTCGTCAAGCAGAAACATTTCAGTCATTTCTGTCAAGAAATAATTGTTGTATTCTCATTTGTTCATGTTCACACAGGAATGTGTGACAGGAACTGGACAACACCTGTGTTGTGACACGGTGGGCTTTCTGCTCCATTGTTACAAGCAGAAGTAAGGTGGGATATTATTATTATTATTATTATTATTATTATTATTATTCATTCATTCATTCATTTTCCGAACCGCTTATTCCAAGTCAGGGTCGCGGGGAAGCTGGAGCCTATCCCAGCTGGCTTTGGGCGACAGGCAGGGTACACCCTGGACAGCTCGCCAGTCCATCGCAGGGCCACACAGAGAGACGAACAACCACGCTCACACTCACTCCTAGGGGCAATTTTAGAGTAACCAATTAACCTATCACTCATGTCTTTGGATGGTGGGAGGAAGCCGGAGTACCCGGAGAGAACCCACGCATACACGGGGAGAACATGCAAACTCCACACAGAAAGGCCACTGACCAAACCAGCCAAGGATCGAACCAGTGACCTTCTTGCTGTGAGGCCACAGTGCTAACCACTGCGCCACCGTGCAGCCTATTATTATTATTATTATTATTATTATCATTATTATTAATAATAATAATAATAATAATAATAATAATAATAATAATAATAATAATAATAATTATATATTGTGGTTATTATTATTATTATTATTATTATTATTATTATTATCATCATTTTCATTAATAATAATATTTTATCATTATTAAAACCATTATTATTATTATTGTTAATATATTATTATCATTATCTTATGGTTATTTTTATTATTATCATTATTATTATTATTATTACCATTATTATTATTATTGTTGTTGTTGTTGTTATTATTGTTATTGTTAATGTTATTATTATTATTATTATTATTTCGTACTTGTATGTATCTTTAAAAAGAGGTGATGTGTCAGATGAAGGATCAGTATCACAAACTACAAACCGGATGTACCCTCCCCACACCGACACTCACACCTACTTGCCCTCTCTCCTGTCTTCCCTCTCTCCTGCCTTTCCTCTCTCCTCCTGCAACACCCCCAGGACCCACTGGGTTTCACTGCGGGCACCTCCACGGCTGAGGTCCAGGATCTCTGCAGGGTTCTAGGACAGCTTGGTGTGTGTCTCTGTACTAGAACCCTGCAGGAACCCTTCACAGAGCTGGAAGGATTTTAGCTTCAGGATGCAAGATGGGGTCTATTTATACTGTTGGCCACATACGTCATCGTTTATGTAATCTCTGACCACGCCCACACACCAGGACCCCTATTCTATACCAGGGGCGTGGCACCGAATACCACGCCCACAAAGGGGCGGGACTTCAAATCAAAGTTTGTGTTAAGATGGCACCTTGTGAAGACTCTGTTTAGTGATTATTATTATTACTATTATTATTAATAATATTATTTCATGCTTGTATGTATCTTCAAAAAGAGGTGATGAGTCAGCTGAAGGATCAGTATCAAACACACACACTGATACATCACACTGGTCGGAATAAATATGTCATAAATGATGTCATAAAAAGATGATTATGGTTACCACGGTTACAAATGTAATCATGGCAACCAAACAAAGTCTCCTGACAAGATGACATCATTGTCATGAAAGGTTAAGCCCCGCTGTTGTCATGGTTACATTATAACCCAGAGGAAGTTTGGTGACAGGAGACATATTTCCTAAAAATTCCAAACACAACAAAGTAAACAGGATGTGTTTTATTTACACTTCTTTTCACTGTTTAGTTTACTTTAAATAGTGTTTAAAGGTTGTTTTGTTTTTGTTTGATGTTAGTGAAATAATGCATTTGGTACATGTAAACATGACCCAACATCATGGATACACAATGTGACACATCCTCCCCTCCAGACTGACGTAACATCATGACCGTGCTGCACGCTGCTTTGTTTTCTTTTTCTTTCTTTGTTTTTTATAGGCTACATGTCCGGCAATCAGACATGGTAGCCCGCACACTGGCAAGCATGCAAACCATCAAATCTGGCGACGATCAGCAGGCTGGACTGGTCTTCAGACTATGCTGATTGCAAGATGCTGACAGAAAAAAATTCCCAAAGATCTGACTCGGTGGCAGCGGACGATGTCTGCTCGGGTCCTCAGTGCTCCATCTAACCTACTTGCATTCATGTCTGCATTCATGCACTCTAAAAGTTCATTTCTGCTCTTACTCAAATTACTATTGTCTACTTTACTTAAGTCTTACTATCCTGTTGATTGAACTCAAGGAATGTGAGTAATGTACCTCTTTAGCCCAAAAGAGATGTAAGACTCAGTTCTTTTGTGTTAACTGAACTTGAAAATTTTTTTTACTGGAGGACTTGCTTGAGTTCAGCAGTGCACAGACAACAGTCAGTACCCGTCCCCCCACCCGAACTACCCAACCACCTTTTCGTCCACAACATAAACCCCAACATGAGGCCACCAAACCAGGGGCTGATGAGAGCGCCCACACCTGCTCGGTGCCTCTCACCATGAGCAACCCCAGAGGTGAAGAAGGTCCAGCCCCTCTCGAGGGTACTGGTTCCAGAGCCCAAGCCATGCATTGAGGTGAGTCCAACTATATCTAGCCGGAACCGCTCGTCCTCACGAATAACCTCGGGCTCCTTCCCCACCAGAGGTGACATTCCATGTCCCTAAAGTCAGTTTCTGCCACCGGGGATCAGACAGCCAGGGTCCCCGCCTCTTGCTGGCGCCCAGCCCACACTGCACCCGACCCCTAAAGCATCTCCTGCATATGGTGAGCCCACGGGAGGTGGGGCCCATGTAATCCTTTTGGGCTGAGCCCTACTGGGCCCCATGGACAGAGGCCCGGCATCCAGACGCTCGCTCTCGTACCCCACCCCCAGGCCTGGCTCCAGAGGGAAAAGAAGTGCAAATAAAACACATCCTGTTTACTTTGTTGTGTCTGGAATTTTTAGGAAATATGTCTCCTGTCACCAAACTTCCTCTGGGTTATAATGTAACCATGACAACAGCGGGGCTTAACCTTTCATGACAATGATGTCATCTTGTCAGGAGACTTTCTTTGGTTGCCATGGTTACATTTGTAACCGTGGTAACCATAATCATCTTTCTATGACATCATTTATGACATATTTATTCTGACCAGTGTGATGTATCTGTGTGTGTGTGTTTGATCCTGATCCTTCAGCTGACTCATCACCTCTTTTTAAAGATGCATACAAGCATGAAATAATAATGATAATAATAATAAATATTAATTATATAATAAAAATATAATATTAATAATAATCACTAAACAGCCCCGCCCCCTTGTGGGCGTGGTATTCGGTGCCACGCCCCTGGAATAGAATAGGGGTCCTGGTGTGTGGGCGTGGTCAGAGATTGCATAAACGATGACGTATGTGGCCAACAGTATAAATAGGCCCCATCTTGCATCCTGAAGCTAAAATCCTTCCAGCTCTGTGAAGGGTTCCTGCAGGGTTCTAGTACAGAGACACACACCAAGCTGTCCTAGAACCCTGCAGAGATCCCGGACCTCAGCCGTGGAGGTGCCCGCAGTGAAACCCAGTGGGTCCTGGGGGTGTTGCAGGAGGAGAGAGGAAAGGCAGGAGAGAGGGAAGACAGGAGAGAGGGCCAGTAGGTGTGAGTGTTGGTTTGGGGAGGGTACATCCGGTTTGTAGTGTGTGTTTGATACTGATCCTTCAACTGACACATCACCTCTTTTTAAAGATACATACAAGCACGAAATGATAATAATAATAATAATGATAATATATTAACAATAATAACAATAATGATAATAATAATAATAATAATAATAGTGATGATGATGATGATGATAATAATATATTAACAATAATAATAATAATAATAATAATGATAATAATAATAAAAAAATAATGATATTAATAATAATAATACTAAAATATATAATGATAATAATGATGATAATATTAAGGATGATAATAATAATGACACATTGTTATTGAATAATACAATATTATTAATGATAATAATAGAAATAATATTGTTATCATTGTTATTTTTGATCGTCGCCAGATTGTTGATGGTTTGCGTGCTTGCCAGTGTGCAGGCTACCATGTCTGATTGGCGGACACACTGTTAAAAAAATCTGTAACAAAAATACAGTAAAAAAAACTATGAAATAGCAACAGTAAAAAACTAACTATCAAAATTGTTTAACACCGTAGTAAATGCACAGAATCTTACAGAAGAGATCACTCTTGACCATAAATTGTACAGGTCTATGGTCAAGACTGCGGTCAAGAACGGGAGAGACCATCTTTACAAGTGTTGGGGTTTGGGTCCATATGTAACCTTCTGGCTCAGCTCCTTCTTCACCACGACAGACCGGCGCAGAGCCCGCATTACTGCAGACGCCACACCGATCCATCTGTCGATCTCGCGCTCTATCCTTCCCTCACTCGTGAACAAGACCCAGAGATATTTAAACTCCTCCACTTGAGGCAGGACCTCACCCCCGACCCGGAGAGGGCAATCCACCCTATTCCGGCTGAGGACCATGGTCTCAGTTTTGGAGGTGCTGATTCTCATCCCAGCCACTTCACACTCGGCCGCGAATCGCTCAAGCGAGAGCTGGAGATCACGACCAGACGAAGCCAACAGGACCACGTCATCTGCAAAAAGCAGGGACCCAATCCTGAGGCCACCAAGTCGGATCCCCTCAACACCTCCACTGCGCCTAGAAATTCTGTCCATATAAGTTATGAACAGAATCGGTGATAAAGGGCAGCCTTGGCGGAGTCCAACCCTCACCGGAAACGAATCCGACTTACTACCGGCAATGCGGACCAAGCTCTGACACCTGTCGTACAGGGACCGGACTGCTCATACAAGGGGGTCCGGTACCCCATACTCCCGGAGTACCCCCACAGGAGCCCCCGGGGGACACGGTCGAATGCCTTCTCCAGGTCCACAAAGCACATGTAGACTGGTTGGTGAAGTATAAACTTTATTGGTGATGTTGTGTGCCCTCATTCAATGGTGTTGTGGGAAGAGAATCCTGTTTTGCAGAGCTGCTTGCTTATATCACTGAAGAAGGTAAACTGAGCGTGTGAAACAACAAAAGTTATGGTCTCATGGTGTGTGTGTGTGTGTGTGTGTGGGGGGATGGTTGGCCACCTCCCTAGCGCTCCCACGTTATGTTGCAGAATGAGGGGTATTAAAGCGGGGAAGCCCCAGACTTCGGTGGAGTCTGCTGCGGGTCTATCTGATCAGGACGCCCAGCTGGTTTTGGCACTCTCTACCGGGGTTGTGGGCTCCCCAACCTATCCGCGTTACGATAAGAGCTGGGAACTGAAAAGTGCCTTAACCGATGTGCTTACTCTTGTGCTGCAAAGTTAATAAAACGCTGAGTTAATCATTGGGCAGAGAGTTTGTGTGTTCATTATTTGCCGACTTCCTACGATCCTGCAAAATAAATAAAAGTGTTTCATTACAGTTGGGCAAACTCCCATGCCCCCTCCAGGACCCCAAAGAGGGTATAGAGCTGGTCCACTGTTCCGCAACCAGGACAAAAACCACACTGCTCCTCCTCAATCCGGGATTCGACTATCCGGCGGACCCTCCTCTCCAGGACCCCTGAATAGACCTTCCCAGGGAGGCTGAGGAGTGTGATTCCCCTATAATGGGAACACACCCTCCGGTCCCCCTTCTTAAAAAGGGGGACCACCACCCCAGTCTGCCAATCCAGCGGTACTGTCCCCGATGTCCACGCGATGCTGCAGAGGCGTGTCAGCCAGGACAGCCCCACAGCATCCATAGCCTTAAGGAACTCCGAGCGGATCTCATCCACCCCCGGGGCCTTGCCGCCAAGGAGCTTTTTAACCACCTCAGCGACTTCAGCCCCAGAGATAGGAGAGTCCACTCCTGAGTCCACCAGCTCTGCTTCCTCATCGGAAGACGTGTTGGTAGGATTGAGGAGGTCTTCAAAGTATTCCCTCCACCGACCCACTACGTCCCGAGTTGAGGTCAGCAGCTCCCCACCTCCACTGTACACAGTATTGATGGAGCACTGCTTCCTCCTCCTGAGCCGCCGGATGGTGGACCAGAATCTCCTCGAAGCCGTCCGGAAGTCCTTCTCCATGGCCTCACCGAACTCCTCCCATGCCCGAGTTTTTGCCTTGGCAACATGCCGCTTAGCCCGTCGGTATCCATCAGCTGCCTCCAGAGTCCCACAGGCCAAGAAGGCCCGATAGGACTCCTTCTTCAGCTTGACGGCATCCCTCACTGTTGGTGTCCACCAACGAGTCCTGGGATTACCGCCACGACAGGCACCAACGACCTTACAGCCACAGCTCTGGCCGGCCGCCTCAGCAATAGAGGCACGGAACACAGCCCATTCAGACTCAATGTCCCCCGCCTCACCCGGGACATGTTCGAAGCTCTGCTGAAGGTGGGAGTTGAAGCTCGCTCTGACAGGGGACTCAGCCAGACGTTCCCAGCAGACCCTCACAACACGTTTGGGCCTGCCAGCTCTGACTGGCTTCTTCCCCCACCATCTGAGCCAACTCACCACCAGGTGGTGATCAATTAACAGCTCCGCCCCCCTCTTCACCCGAGTGTCCAAGGCATGTGGCCGCAGGTCCGACGATACGACTACAAAATCGATCATCGAACTGCGTCCCAGGTAATCCTGATGCCAGGTGTACATATGGACACTCTTATGTTGGAACATGGTGTTCGTTATGGACAATCCATGACGAGCACAGAAGTCCAATAACAAAACACCATTTGGGTTCAGTGGGGGGGGACCATGCCTCCCAATCACTCCCCTCCAGGTCTCACTGTCATTGCCCACGTGAGCATTGAAGTCCCCCAGCAGAACAATGGAGTCCCCAGAAGGAGCACCCTCCAGCACTCCCTCCAAGGACTCTGTTCGGTGCATAAGCACAGACAACAGTCAGGACCCGTCCCCCCACCCGGAGGGAAACTACCCTTTCATCCACCGGGGTAAACCCCAACGTGCAGGCACCAAGCTGGGGGCTGATGAGAATGCCCACACCTGCTCGGCGCCTCCCACCATGAGCAACTCCAGAGTGGAAGAAGGTCCAGCCCCTCTCGAGAGTACTGGTTCCAGAGCCCAAGCCATGCGTCGAGGTGAGTCCAACTATATCAGGCTGGAACCGCTCAACCTCGCGCACAAGCTCAGGCTCCTTCCCCACCAGAGAGGTGACGTTCCACGTCCCTAGAGCCAGCTTCTGCAGCCGGGGATCGGACCGCCAGGGTCCCCGCCTCTTGCTGCCGCCCAGCTCACACTGCAGCCAACCCCTACGGCTCCTCCCGTAGATGGTGAGCCCACGAGAGGTGGGGCCCATGCAACCCTTTCGGGCTGAGCCCGACCGGGCCCCATGGGTAAAGGCTCGGCCACCAGACGCTTGCTCACGTACCCCACCTGCAGGCCTGGCTCCAGAGGGGGGTCCCGGTAACCCATGTCAGGGCAAGGGAACATTTCTGCCCGAGTTTGTATACATCATAGGGGTCTTGTGAGCCGTACTTGGTCTGGTCCCTCCCCTAGACACCTGTTTGCCATGGGTGACCCTACCAGGGGCATAAAGCCCCCGACAACATAGCTGCTAGGATCTTCGGGACGCACAAACCCCTCCACCATGATAAGGTGACGGCTCAGGGAGGGGGTATAACCAAGCAATCAGAAAAAATTGAGGTAAATATTACTTAGCTCTGATTAGACTTTTAAGGTTTGGTATCCACGTCATTGGGCCCAGGCTTCACTGAAGATCGTCTCATTGACATTGTATAATCTTTAGGGAACTGGAACTTTGAAAAGGACTTGTCATCATTTCTGCCTTCAGATTGGAGAGCTGTGATCAGGTGTTCACAGGACCTTTTCTGCAGTCAAAAAATAAAAGATGAAACTGTAAAATAGTCTAAAAAATATCAAAATACCACCACTACTACGAAGAAGGAGGAGGAGGAGAGAAATAATAATAATGATAATAATATATCCATAATAATATACAGCACTTTCAAAGTACTTCTGTGAGTCCAATCTCAAGCATCACTTTTCAATGCACCAGATTACAATCAAAAAGGGCAAAATCCTCAGTCAATAAACTGCCAAAATAGCAGACCATGGTAGACCATGTACTTGATATTTTACTACATGATATAGTCGGCCTTCTTACTGCCACTGTACAAAAAAGGCAAAATGTAACCAAAAATAAATCAAATCTTGGTTAACCCAGTAGGTAACTTTGTCACATGGCACAGACCTGGAGCTGGGTCCTTGCATGCTCTTTGCTGCATGCCTTTCTTGTCTCCATCTTTGTTGTGTTCTTGACCAAAGCAGAAACTTCACCTGAAAAATAGAGGGAAATAAATCATTTAAATGCAAAATAAAAATAAGAATCACTTGCTTTTGGCATTTAAATGTGTTGGAATATCACCTTTGTTGTGGATGTCACATAGGCCAGTGAAACCCTCTCAGGACAGCAATCACTCTGGAATCCGAATGCAATGCTTAAAAAGTGGCAGGAGCAAAAGAGCACAAGAACACAACTTCTATTAGAGGTGTCCAGATAATTACAAGATTAAATCCTACGACTTTAAAAGAACAATTGGAACTCTATGTAGTTCACTTACCTTAAGTAAGAGGAGATTCTGGGTCTTGGTGACACCAACAGCATTAAACCTACATAACTGTCATAACATTAAAACAAAAGCTCAAATCTTCTTCAAATCCAGTTTGCATTGATACAAAGATAACCAAAGATCACTCTAGTTTAGCATATTTATTCAAATGAACAAATCCACTAGAGCCTTCTCTTAGCTATAAGAAACAGACAGAATTGGAAAAATTCTTTGCATGTTATGTAAAGTTATTGTAAAACACTGTCATTTTGGAGAATTCTTTACTCAAAGTCAGTCTTCTCAAAGCGACTGACCGACGACAAACAGTCCCCAAAACATGAAAATAACAGTCGCAATAATAATGACAAATTTAGGCACTTTGGCCTTATTTCTCAAGTAATCATTTGACCCTGATCAAAAACCTACCTCCCCACCAAAAGCAAATGGAACTGGCCTCAAAAGCTAGTACTTTGTGAGAGAAAATGGCAGAATCAAGGCCAACTTAGGCAGGTGGGGGTAGCACTTTGTATGGAGTGGGAGAAGATACACAAAAGTCTGCTGACATCCGCTCATAAAAAACTCTGGAAACTTTGCCTTCAAAACTGAATACAGTGCTTTAAAACTTAGTTATTTTTTATAGGAACATTCAAAATTGTAAAGCTACAGGATGCAAAATATGGGAAAGTATAATACTTCCCATTGAGACAGTTCAGTCTTTAACCATCTCTCCACTCATGATCAGCAAGATCTGAGATGAGGGTGAGAACTCTTGGGTTCACAGGAAGTTGCTTCTTGTTTTGCCTTTTTTCCACTTTTGTTCCCTTCTCTGGGTTGATGTTGAAGAAACACCTTTATGAACACAAGAAAGTATAACCAAGCACTAATCTAAAAAACAGTTCTGTTTTAAAGACGTGTGGCCTTGTGTGTGTACACATGGGTGTTTTCATCTTACCTCTGAAGGAATTCAAGCGTTGAGCTCAGTTCCACAGGATAGTGGATGTTGAGGCAGTAGTAGCTGGCAAGCATCAAACAGATGGCAGATCCCAAGCTGGGGATTTGGCTGTTCACAATCTTCTGGTCAACACAGAGCATGAATCGCTTGGCGGCAAAGCAGGAGTTTCCTGCAAAGAGGTGAATAATAAATACCACAACCATTACCATCAAAAGTGGAGTAAAAAAAAACAGGACAATGAATTCCATATCATGTTGCCTTAAGTTCTTTCAGTAAAACTCATAATCAGCTTCCCACACACAGTGATGCATGGGTTAACTGGCGGGCTTTCCACGTTCACTTCCTTCCCCAGACATGTTTCTTCCACGTAACAAAAGAGGTTCTCTTCTTTTTCATTGAAATAGCAGAGAAGGAGGAGCATCATGTCCTTTGGATCTTCTGAGCAGCCATCAATTTGACCTTTCACACTTTGCAGGTTTGTGACAAGTTGCAGCATTTTTTTGCTTTTCTCTGCACACACAGTTTTCATAAAGTTCAAAAGCCGTTTTCCCTTTTCTTCTACATTACCAAAGAAAGTATCCTTCAGTGGTACTCCAGTCAGCTCCTCAAAGTGGACTGCCATACCAATGTCCTGAAACAAAAATGGCCAGTCCTCCAAGAGGGTTTGCAGATTGGTCCCTTTATTTCTTTCCGTTGGGAGTAATATGTGGTCCTCATAAGACTTTTCACCTCAGAAGGACTGAAGTCTAACTGTTCACTGAGCACCTTCATGTCATCCTTCTTCTTTTGCTGGGTTTCTGGTGTCTCACTAACTGGAAGAAACTTCATGTCCCACTTCACACAGCCATAAGTATCTTGCACTGGGGCTGGGCGATATTAACCTTTTTAGTAATATCCCGATATTTTTATGCCATGTCACGATTTACGATATATATCTCAATATTTACCTCAGCCTTGAATGAATGCTTTGGTGCATACAGTCACATCAGTAAGATGATTTTGTGTCTCCATTAAAACATAATTGTTCATACTGCATTAAGATATGCTGATTTTAAACATTTATGCCAAAAGGATGAAATTGTAACGAAGCAAACTGATCAAAACCGTATTTATTGAACAGTTAAAGCAGCGGCAGAAACATGTTATTTTAAAGCAAAATAAAGTGACTTTGCAAGATGTAATAAATACAACGTATGAAAATAGGTGCTCTAGGGGGGACTTTTCAAATGATGAACTATTATAAGGCTTTGCTTTATAGACACGTTTTTGAGTTGTCGTGTATTTTTCTTAATCGCAGAGTTTAGCGTAGAAATCAGTCTTATAATCCAGGCAGAATGTCCTCGTATCGTCTCCAATAAACGGCTTCAGCCAGCTTTTAATTCAGGATTTGATTCCCACTGCTTTCTGTACTTTCTAGAGACATGACGAGCTAGATAAATATGCTTGTGTCACACACAGTGGATGAGGTGAGTAAGTGACAGAGGCTGTGAATGTAATCAAATAGAATGAATTATTTTTGCGTGACGTGAAAAACTTTGTAATTTACGTCCCACTCTGTAATCCAGAGCGGGATCAGTGGTGGATTTGGCTGTTCATTGTGACTGTAGGTGGAGTCGTGCAGGTGTCCTCTCTGCTCCTCTGACTGGCTGCAGCTGCAGCCGGAGCGACTGAGTGCTTTAGGACGGGGAGAGACTCTCCTTCTGACAATAACTTTACAATATGCACTTTAAAGTCAGTCGCCAAAACACCAGGAAAGTCTCCAATAAGTCCAGTAAAAGTCGCTAGATTTGTCGCTTTTCACAAAAAAAGTCACCAGATTTAGCGAGTAAGTCACCAAGTTGGCAACAGTGGCTCCACGCTGCCTCTCATGACGTAGCACGTAGCTCACGTTATGTACGTAACGAGGTGCGCTTGCTTTAACTCTCTGTGCAAAGCGGTGCAGAGTCGAGGAGGAGGGAGGAAACCCCGCCCACAGCTAAAAACACCTGCGTGACAACAGGATACTCGAATATGACGAATATAGGCATTTTCTATATCGCACAGGGGACTAGCCACGATATCTGGAGTATACTCGATACATCGCCCAGCCCTATCTTGCACTGCTGCTCTTTTCTCTGCTGGGATCTCATCTGTGTCATAATCATCGGAAACATTTTTGCGTTTTGTCATCACAGGTGTTGAAGAATGCTTTACAAGCGAACGGTAGCCTGGTCCCACCACATCTCCTTCAATTACATCTTGCAAAGACTTCTTATATTTTGCAACCATTTTTTGTGGCAACTTCTACACAGGACTTCTTGCTTGGGGATGGACATTTCTTCATCATCTCCGAAACAACAATTCGAACCATTTCTCTGCGCAGCCGTGGCTTTGGTCTTTTCTCCCTCTCCAAACACTGGATCAGTTCTTCTGGAAACATTTTCCATGGAATCTCAAAGCAGTCAGTCCAATCTGGAGCAATAATCTGGTGGCTTTGAGATGGAGAGGCAGAGAATGAGGAGCATGAGGAGGTAGATGGAGAGGATAATGCTGGCTGACTGCAAGTTTCAGTGTTAGGTGCTGTAAAAAAAAAAAAAATACACTGAATGTTGGTGGAGTTCAACATCATGGTGTTTGGCTATAATAGAAAGTTAATTTAGTCAAAATGCAATTACTGGATTGTTTCCAGGCAGCAACCAACTTCCTCGCTTGAACTGGTCTGAGTACTGACAGTAGATCCCTTTCCTGTATGAAGGTAAAATCTTCATTGGTTTCAACCCCCAATGACTGTAGAGTTTCCTCCAAAATGTCCAGAATTGACATTGGTAGTTCTGGCAGCACTCTGGTAATGGCACTGCGTACACTGCCGCTGTGTGCATCATCCATTTCTGAGCATAAACAAACAAAAGAAAAAAAAAATCATAAAGCTCTGTTAACTCCAGGAAGTAAGCAGACCCAGACATCCTTTAATGTGACAGCACACAGTGCTTTAACCGAACCATTTGGTATCCTTCTTTAATGTACGATGGCAAAGGACAGAAATCTCTTAAGTCACTAACTTTTAGGCATTCCATATTTTCATTGTCTTTCGTAACAGAGTACACATGGTACTCAGGATGGAATTCTGCTACATACACTGATACCAGAAAATGAACATCATTTTTTATCAAAATGAGCACTAGTTCACCAAACTCCACGGAATCAATGCTCCCTGTAATAAGGAACTGTCCTTTCTTATATGAAGTTCCTTTATACACCATTTCTACTGTGACCTTAGTGTTGGTGTCACTGAAATCAAACGGTCTGACGGCATCTTGTATGGCTTTGCTGTATAGGGACAAGTAAAATGGAGAATTATCTTTAACTTGCAAGACAGTTCGACCCATTGATCCTGCTGAAAGATAAGCATGCAACATGTCTTTGAGAGAGTGTTTGGCAGAGGTTTTTAAAGTTTTTTAAATTTCTCGCACATCTCTTGAAGTAACTGTGCTTGCTTTCAAAGCGCATTGTCCATAACCTGATTAAAGGGCCAAATTTTAGATTTTAGAGTGCTGGGTAATGACACAGATAATGGTGCTTTGGTTTCAGGCTCTCAGGGAAGAGAGCTTTTCGCCACTCTAAATGTTCTTGAATAAGAATGTCGAGATAAGCAACCTGAGGTACAGAGATTTTCTGTGCGCACACCATCTCCACAATGTCTTTCAGCTGCATTGTCAACCGCCAGACATCATCTGTTGTGTCTTTTACTCTATCACCAATTATGACAGGCAGTAGCCTTAGAAAATTCCAGTTCTGTACCGACAGTTTAGCTGCTTGAGGGCTGACCTCACATGGCTTTGTGGAGGCATCAGAGCCACAGTATCTGGACTGTTTAATCCGCCGATTCAAAGTAGAATAACTGAACCATGCCTTTCTCTTTATAAAATATTTGAGAAACAGTGCAACATCATAAGAGAAAACGCCCTCAAATATATCATGTCCTAGACAAGATGGCAGCCCTGGCTGACAGACATTGAAGTGCTCCAAAGAATTGAAAACAGACATGAATTTAATGCCTTCCACATCTGGGGTACCTTCAGTTTGGAGGCGTTCAACAGCAGAAGCGTAGTTCTCAGGTGTACGCTCGCATCACCCTGAAATTGAGAACGTGTTATTAGGCAATACCTACAAAAGTATTCTGAACGACTAAAGTTTTCAGAGAAGCCTCCAATACAATGTGAGCCCAAATTGTCTCCCACAATGCAATACACAGCCCCTTTGACAACTGTTTGATCAAATACAACGACCCCATTTGTTTCCAATTCCTCCAAGTCTGTCAACAGCTCACAGAAAAGTTTTGCCCGCCCAAAATCTTTGAAATCCTTCTCTCTGCATAATAAGACAAGAACCATGTGGTCAGTGTCTGACCGCAGATGAAGTGGCAAGTAGACAGCTAATATCTTGTGTCTTGTTCTTGCAGAGCCTAAAGGGTTAACAACCTCAAAGGCGTCTTGGTATAGCAATAGTTTGACACATGATGGATTTTTAACAAAGAAATCATTTGATTTAAATATCTGACCATCAGTAATGTAACTCAGAACATCTGAGGGAGACTCAGCCGAGTGCCCTCCTGATTTCTGCCACAGATCACACTCTAAAAGACATTTTAAAGTCTCTCTCAAAGGCACATCGTAGGCAAACCTATCTGTCCTGTTCTCATCTTTTCCTAAAAACATTTTCTTAGGCTCTACATAGTTGAACTGTTTTTTTGAAACTTTGACTTCTTGAATATGAAGTCCTCATTGGCCCTGTATAACATGCAGAGAATAGATCTGATTGTTTGACAGACTCACAAACTTTGTTGATTTCCTCAACTGTTAATGATGTGTCATTTTTTAGCAGTGATGTTAGCTTATTCAAGTTATATGTCTGACCTAAGTCATGTATGTTCTGCATTTCCTCAATAATGACTTGAATGGTTGAAGCAGGCAGTAGAAACTGCCCTTGCAGTTTCAAATAGAATAAAGACACGTTTCTGACAAATAGGTCGTAAAACTCTTGTGACAAAAACATATCTGTTTCATCCCCTCCCTGAGCCGTCACCTTATCATGGTGGAGGGGTTTGTGTCCCAAAGATCCTAGCAGCTATGTTGTCTGGGGCTTTATGCCCCTGGTAGGGTCACCCATGGCAAATAGGTGTCTAGGGGAGGGACCAGACCAAGTACGGCTCACAAGACCCCTATGATGTATACAAACTCGGGCAGAAATGTTCCCTTGCCCTGACGCGGGTTACCGGGACCCTCTTCTGGAGCCAGGCCTGGAGGTGGGGTACGTGAGCGAGCGTCTGGTGGCCGAGCCTTTACCCACGGGGCCCAGTCGGGCTCAGCCCGAAAGGGTTGCATGGGCCCCACCTCTCGTGGGCTCACCATCTGCGGGAGGAGCCGTAGGGGTCGGCTGCAGTGTCAGCTGGGCGGCAGCAAGAGGCGGGGACCCTGGTGGTCCGATCCCCGGCTGCAGAAGCTGGCTCTAGGGACGTGGAACGTCACCTCTCTGGTGGGGAAGGAGCCTGAGCTTGTGCGCAAGGTTAAGCGGTTCCGGCTTGATATAGTTGGACTCACCTCGATGCATGGCTTGGGCTCTGGAACCAGAACCCTCAAAAAGGGCTGGACTTTCTTCCACTCTGGAGTTGCTCATGGTGAGAGGCGCCGAGCAGGTGTGGGCGTTCTCATCAGCCCCCAGCTTGGTGCCTGCACGTTGGAGTTTACTCCGGTGGATGAAAGGGTAGTTTAAGAACTGAGTCTTACATCTCTTTTGGGCTAAAGAGGTACATTACTCACATTCCTTGAGTTCAATCAACAGGATAGTAAGACTTAAGTAAAGTATACAATAGTAATTTGAGTAAGAGCAGAAATGAACTTTTAGAGTGCATGAATGCAGACATGAATGCAAGTAGGTTAGATGGAGCACTGAGGACCTGAGCAGACATCGTCCGCTGCCACCGAGTCAGATCTTTGGGAGTTTTTTTTCTGTCAGCATCTGGCAATCAGCATAGTCTGAAGACCAGTCCAGCCTGCTGATCGTCGCCAGATTGTTGATGGTTTGCGTGCTTGCCAGTGTGCGGGCTACCATGTCTGATTGCCGGACATGTAGCCTATAACAAGCAAAGAAAGAAAAAGAGCACCAGAGCACCGGCATCTCTCGATCAGCTGAGATCCCATCAACCAGACCCGACTGTTAGCTAGCTTCTAACGTTCATGCTCAACATGGCTCCGCTCACCTCTCTGTCCCACACAGGTTGTGTCGGTTGCTTACGGCTGGCCAAAAAAATAGCTGAACTTGAGTCACGGATATCAAATCTGCATCGGATCCGAGAAGCTGAGATCCTGATGGACACCATTGTCATCCGCGATCCAAAACCGAATGTCTTCGCACCCTGCCGTCCAGCCGTGGATGCCGGAGCAGCGTTCCCTGCCGAGGCTCATATTGACGGCTGGGACCCTGCCACAGTTCACCGATCCAGAGACCTGGTTGCATCTCGGAGCTAAACCTCCACACCGAACCAACAGGAGCCCCTGTTCCATGTTGCTCCACGGCGGCAAAGAGGAAGGCGTCGCAACGCACCTCCACCAAACGACATCCCCTGTTACAACTGGTTGAACGTTCTTAGTCTTGCACATTTCCCCCCATTAAGCGACGATTCTCAGTCCAGCAGCTCACCGATACCACGGCGCTTCCCTGCCCCCCTGCCCGAGGTCCGCAGTTAGTCTCGCAGGTCTGTGCCGTCCTTTACCCCGGTTCCGAAACGAACCGCCACCCGCCGTGCTGCTCGACCCGCTGCATCTCCGCCACCACCTCAGGTAAAGCCTCCATCACACTCCTCTCCAACGACTCTGATAATTGGAGACTCAGTTGTGAGAAATGTAAGATCTCGCTCCATAGTTAGAAACGTGGCGATAGATACTCCAGGGATCGTAGTCGGATACATTCCAGGTGCCAGAGCAGGCCACATTGAATCTCACTTAAAACTGCTGGCTAAAGATAAACGTAAATACAAGAAGATTATTATTCATGTTGGGGTAAATGACACCTGGTTACAACAATCATTAAAATCATTAAAACAATCATTAAATAAATCAAGATTAAAAAAAGAAAGCCAGTTAAAAGCTAAGCTAATAATGTGAGTCTAGAGCCTTTTCTAAAACACAAGATGTTGAAACATGTTGAAAACAATATAATTTAATATGGGAAGAGAATGCCGAAAAACAGCTGAAAAGAAGAGAAGACAGCAGAACTTGAGCATCAGTTTAAACAGTCCTACAATAATAATCTGATGTTGGAAATACTGGATTTTCAGAGTGATGAAAAGCTTCTGAGAAACCACAACAACAACTCTGGATTCACCTCAAAAAACCAAAACTGGCTTTAAAACTACATACTGTACAAATTGAAAAAAAAATAAGTAAAAATTCTTCAAATAAACAAATATATTATGCAGGAGGAAATCCAGAGTCTCGACTGAGACTGATGAAGGAAAAGACTAAAATAGACAAGATGAACAACACAACTAAACTGCTCCAGTAAAATCTGGAACAAGCACAACAAATTGTTTTACATAAAGATGAGCCTGTTGCAAAACACAGCAAGGAAATAGTTCATATAACTAAGCAAGAAGAGCAGATTTTATTGTGAACAGGAAATGTGATGATACACAAAAATATAATAGTGCACTAGAAACAGCTGCTACTTTTTTGGTGTTTGACAACAGAAGAGTTGTTGAACACCAATGGGCATTCACAATAATAATGTGTACCAGTCCATTTTCTACACCGGTACACAGGTATGCATTGATATACAAGGCAAGGGTTCAAATCCAGTATTGAACATTGTGCACCATGATGGTATTTGTATTTGTATTTATTTTGATCTCCATTAGCTGTTGCAATACAGCTATTCTTCCTGGAGTCAATACAACATTCCTCTCATAATACAATGATTACACCAGTTTTCTACACAACCTTGACCGTGATAGCACATAACTAGCACATCCCACCCCTACCCAAACCCACACACACATACATACACACTCACATACACACACACTCTGTTATTGTTCCTGCAATAAAGGAGGGATAGCCTTCGTCATTATGGTCTCTTACAGTTGTCTACCCAGTAATAAGAGTGGTTACTGAACAATAGCTACTAAATGGTATATACCATCATCAAGTATATATGCAGGGCACAATATTTTAATGATTTTGGAGATGCCTTTTTAAAAGAATTTTAAACAAATATTGACTGCTTGCTTTGATAATATTGCTTGGCAATGTGTTCCAGTTGTACATAGCTCTATAAATAACAGTACTTTTCCCATAGTTTGTTTGTACTCTTGGTAGTCTGAATCTGCCCTCTGTAGCATGTCTGGTTTTATAGTTGTGTTCTTCAAGACTAAAACAAAGCTCTTGGTACAGCGTTCTTGGAAGTTTAGTGGTAATAATATTTCTGGTTAAATTTAGCAGTGAGGCTGTAAATCTCTCGTTTACACTTAACCAGGACAATACATTATGCATCCAGTTTACGCTGGCTCTAAATGAGCACCGAAGTGCGCATCGAGCTGCTCTGTTTTGGACTATTTGCAAGGCTGTTATATTTGTTGCAGCAGTACAGGACCAAATCTCAGAACAACAGTCTAACTGAGACAATACAAGCGTTTTTATAACATCTGCAATCATGTCATGGGGTAACAAATAATAACATCTTTTGATCATTGACAGACCTCTTCCCATTCTACACACTACTTTATTGATGTGTTTAGACCATGACAGTTTATTATCCACTGCAACCCCAAGCAGTTTGGCCTCTTGTACTTGTTCAACACATATATCCTCAACAACAATGTTCAATTTAGATTCACTCAGTAGCATGTGTCTAGTTCCAAAAACAATACTTTTTGTCTTGCCTACATTCAGTACCAATTTATTATTTGTAACCCACTTAAATACCGTTTTTAATTCTGTATGTCAGTTGTTGTACAAAGATTGCTGTGTACTGTTCCAGCAAAGTGTTTAGCTGCAAGGTGCACAGTTGAAGTGTGGATGGTATGTACAAACAAGATAAAATATGAGCATTGTCTGTCTTAAAAGTTGCACAAATAATAAAAAGTGATTGTTTAAAGTAAAAAGAAATTACAGTTTAATGTTAAATTTTTGTTGTTACAATGCTTCAAATTAAACAAAGTCGTTCACTTTGAACAATAAAGTGTTTAACTGATTACACAGGCAGTTTAAATGTTTTTTTTTCAATTGTTTTCTGCAATGATTAATGCAGTTTAACTAATGACTTCACAATTTTAGTTGTTTTTTACAAACTATTTAAAACTATCCTTAGCTTCTTGGCAGCAGTTTAACCTTTCACATCTTTTTGCAATTCTGCTGATTACACACATCGCAAAGGCATTCCCAACCCAATGGCAAAAAATGATCACTTCTGCCAGGGTGAATGTAAGAGCTGTTGTGGCGAAGTGCGGAAATGGGGACGATGTCTGCTTGGGTCCTCACCTGCTTGCTTGCATTCATGTCTATGTGATTCCCACTAATGTTTGCCCACAAAATATTCATTTTTGTAATGATTAGAATGTTGAATGAAACATTATTCTCTGTAAAATGTGTTTGTTTTCATAGTTACGATTAAAAGATTTGTCAGCTATAATATTGAAAAGAAAGCTGTGAAATACATGTCCAAAAGGCTATCACGATATGTGAACATGTGAATGCATCTTTTGTTTCCTTGCAATCTGAGTGCAGAAGTAAGAAAGCCTGCTGACAGAGAAATGCAGTGAGTTTGATATGAAGGTATACTGAAATAATGTTGATGTTTGCTTGTGTTTGTGCACAAACGAATATGTCCACAGAGACAATTAAAATGTACAGTGAAATACTGAAGTGCAATTTGGACAATATAACAGCAGAATGAGTTTATGTGTTCAATAAAATAAGCTGAGAGATCTTGGAGGAACACGACCACGTCTCCTGTGCGACCATTGTGTACCCTGTTTTTCAACGGGTTTTGGGTTCCAGTACTCGTTACAGTTTCTGGGGGCTCGTCTTGGATCCGGTTCCTGTGCCAGGCTGGAAGTGGATCCTATGATACAGACACCGTGGATCTCATGCATCCCATCATTTATACGAACTGATGAGGACCCTGGCCTATCCTGTCCATTGGTGGAATAAGTCTTCAAGTACACCAACTCGTGCATCTCGTGAAGAGTAAAGACTGTGCTGTGCAGAAATAAGCTTCCATCAAGTACAAAGAGAGGAAAACAGCTCCTTGGACTGAATGACTTGCAAGGAAAAAGAAACAGCCATGGCAAATGTCAAGTCCCATCTAACACACATTTCTCTGATTCTTTCATATTGTTTGAACCTGATGACAACAATGCACAGCTGGCAGAACTGGACTGTGGAAAAGGTTTGCTGGGGATCCTGGGCTCAAGGAAACCTTATTTGACTGTACCTGTTAGAAATAATACAAGACATACAATCACTGTAACAAGGAAAACAGCTCTGGGCAGCATTCATGGTGTTAAGAAAGAGATTTCAACAGACTCGCCTGACACACCCAACTCAGTAGTGACCATCAACAGTGTTGCTCCAGCACCCACCAACACCACTCAGCCTACATTGCAACCCCCTGTTGACCTCAGCCACCTTTATGAGGAACAAAGGGCAGTGATTAATAAAATGCTTTGTGAAGAAGCTTGAGCTTTTGCACACGACAGCAATGATAGTGGGTGTATACCAAGCTTACAAATGTCAATCACACTCCAAGACCAAATCCCTGTTAGGGGCACTTACTCCTCAGTTCCAAAGCCGCTCTTTAAAGGGGTCCTGTTATGGTATTTTGAGTTTTCTGAGCTTTCTACAGTGTTACAGTGTTGAATCCTCATCAGACATGTGAACGGCACCGTTTTTTATCACCTAAACGCATGTTTGAGTTTGAGTTCCAGCACTCTCTCTGTTCGGTTTCCATGGCAATGAAAAACGCGTCGTTTTAGAGAGTTTTTTCTACTTGGAAATCCTTGTGCCGTCCCGGGGGATAAGGTTCGGTGATTGGTTACCTTCTACTGGTTAACAAGGGCATGTACAAATCCATCAGGCGGGTGGAAAACGTGGGATAAAGTTATTTCCAACGATGGCTGGTGAGTTTACCAAAGAGAGACATCCTGCTGCATTCCTTGCTGTGGGTTGCTGTTTTCCACTTCGTTTTCAGGCTCTGATTCAGGTTCCAACATGTAGGGCTGTATGCTATGTGTTGACATTGTATTTTGTTTTTTTTATTGAGTTCATATGAGCCTAATCCTTCTGTTTATGAGACGTTACAATGACGGAAAAAGCAGGTGCGGTGCGCGCTCCCGATGTAGTGCAGTGGCGGGAGGCGGGGCTTAATGTGGAAGAGTCTCAATCCACTCGTTTTGCCCGCAGGCTGATCTGACAGCCTACGGAGAGGGTCGGTCTGAAGTAAATAAAGCAATTTGTGACAATAACTCCATCAATCCCAGCCCTTCTGGGCTCAGAAATAAAAATAAATTAGCCTGAAATGCACATAATAGTTCCACTTTAAAGAAGTGAAGGAGTACATACAGGAGCTAACTTTACTAACCCAACTTTACTGTCTACAACACAGACAACAATCCGCTGACTTACATTTTGAGTACAGCTAAATTTAATGCAGTCGGACATAGGTGGATTGGTGAACTCTCAGATTTCCAGTTTGGCATAAAGTACAGGCCGGGCAAGTGCAATATTGACACAGACACCCTATCCCGCCTTCCTCTTGATATGGAGACATATGACATACCTTGCACTCAAGATTTCCCAAGTGAGGCGGTACGTGCAACATGGGATGGGACTCAAGCAGCAAAGTGCAAGGATGTGGCCAACGACCTTGTAAAACAGGGTTCAGCAACCTTTATGGCACTGAGTGCCAGTCTGAAATTTTCTTCTCAATAAGTGTGCCATTAACCATAACACAAAGTGAAATTATGACATACAACATTTCCAACACATCTGGCATTTTACTCCATCTATATAGTTCAATCATATTGTGAGAGATATTTTTTTATGTAACTCAAAAAAAAAAGCTTCCATAAACATATTGTACTGCAAAGAGAGGCCAAAACCAAGACCAAAGTGCAACTTTATCCATATCAAAACAAAGCAGCCATAACAGTAGGCTACTGTCTGAATCATAACACAACAAAATAGTCACATAAACATTACAAAGAAATGAACAAACATTTTAAACTAACCCAAGTGTAGGCTGAGGCACAAGCAAATTAACAGGTGCCTACCAGACAGTCAGTGTGATCCCTGGCCTTGCATTTCTTGGCTGAGCTCTGTGATCTGGGGGTTGTAGCTAGTTACTTTGAGTTGCAAACAGGCCTCAGAATGCTCCGTTGTTAACTGACTGCGGGTGGGGCTCAGCACATGTTTCATGTGTGAAAACACCTGCTCACAGAGATATGTAGATCCAAAGACTGACAGCAGTGCCAGTGCAATGGCCCGGAGACAATTTCTCAGGTACAGATGCCCAGCAGGTGAGAATGTGGGCTCCGAGATCTTGCACTGGTGTGGCTTCTAACTGTCGTCTGAGCTCTGCAAACTTTGTCACCCAAAGAGTTGAACTCTTCAACTCAATCAGCTGCATTTCCGTGTCCTGTGTATCCATCCAGTCAATCAAAGCAGAATCCAATTCATGTCCATCAAAGTTGTCGGGCTTGATCAAGAAAGAGGACTGTAAAGAAAATGCTTAGAAATACTGGTGTCCTGACTCGACCCTGAATTCTGCTGCTTGTATTTTAACCATGTTTGTGTGCTTATGCACCTTGTTTTATGTTTGTGTTTAGCGACACACTGGGAAGTGGCAGCCGCTGGTTTTCTCATGCCGCTGAATTCGGTTGTATAACCATGTTCGCGTGGGAAGTAGCCATCCGGAAACCCGGCATGGGACAGGAGCAGGTTTATCAAAACTGGCATGGGAGCGGCTGTTGCCTGAGAAGCCCTCGTTTCTCCCACGAACCGAGTTTAAAAAGGAGAAGTTTTTTCCCCCCGGCAGAGTCAGCTGCGGGTTACGTACGGATGCCCAGCCGAGTTGGAGCTGCTCTGACCGGGAACTGTCGGCTCTCCAGTCCAAGTGTCATCGGTAAGAGACTGCACTATTGTAACTGCGTGCTTAAGCTCAACTCTGAACTGATGTATTTTTCTATGCGTTGCGGGGAAGAAACAGACACATTTATTCTAGCGCCATAGTGGAGTGTGATGTATTTTGCTATGCTTTGTGGGGAATAAAAATAAAAAGATACATTTATTCTAGCATCATAGCGGTGTGTGTGTGTGTGTGTTTTCTGTGTGCCAACCTCCAGCGAACCTAAACTTTTCCACAAAACACAACGAAAGACTTGTTTATAATCAGGATCAACTGATTAACCTCTCTCAAATCAGGATTATCAGTGAAACAACACATCAAATCCCGATGGAGTTGAAAAGAAAGAGGAGAGGATGCAGAGCGGGAGTCAGAGAGCGGAGAAAGCGATGGCGATTTAAACCATTTCTCCCGACCGTCGTCATGGGTAATGTGAGATCGCTAGCTAACAAAACGGACGAGCTCGAGATGCTAACAAGGTCTCAGAAAGAATACAGAGAGTGCAGTATTATGTGCTTCACCGAGACATGGCTGCATGAACACATCCCTGACTGTAATGTGTCTGTACTGGGCTTTAAAACGGTCCATGCAGACCGCAGTAGACAACACAGCGGAAAGCTAAAGGGTGGTGGAATTGCAGTGCTGGTTAATCAGCGTTGGTGTCATCCTGGACATGTTACCGTCAAGGAGAAGATATGCACAAGGGACATGGAACTGTTAGCTGTGAGCTTCCGTCCATATTATTTACCCAGAGAGTTTACCTGTGTTATTCTGGTAGCGGTTTATATAATACCTGGTACCGCACCAGACACAGCCTGTGACGCCATCAGCTCCGTCGTCATTCATGGCGATCTCCGGAGACTTCAACAACGTCTCCCTCTCTGCAACTCTACCAACATTCCAGCAGTTTGTCAGCTGCTCCACCAGAGAAAATAAGATGTTGGACTTATTTTATGCAAATATGAATAATGGATACAGTTGTTCTGCCCTGCCTCCTTTAGGAAGATCTGACCATAATCTGGTTCTTCTCACCTCCACCTACAAGCCCATCGTTCAGCAGCAACCAGTCATCACAAAGACTATCAAAATCTGGTCTGCTGAAGCTGAAGATGCTCTTAGAGGAGGCTTTGAGGCTACAGACTGGAACGTCCTCTGTGAACCTCATGGAGACAACATCAACGCCATGACTGAGTGTGTGACAGATTACATAAACTTCTGTGTGGACAGCATCGTCCCAACAAGAACAGTGAGGTGCTTCCCCAATAACAAACCCTGGATCACCAGTGACCTGAAAAAGCTGCTGAACATCAAAAAGAAAGCCTTCAGGGATGGAGACAGGGAGTTATTGAGGGCAACACAAAAACAACTTAAAACCCAAACTAAGAAGTGCAAGGAGGACTACAGGAAGAAGTTAGAAAGTCAGCTCCAGCAGAATAACCTGAGGGATGTGTGGTCTGGAATGAAGAAGATCACCGGCTTCAAGTTAAAGGGGGACCAGCCTGATGGAGGTCTGGACAGAGCTAATGAGCTGAACATATTCTTCAACAGGTTCAGTTCACCCCCTACCTCCAGCCCAACAGACCACACACCCTCCATAAGCCCACTGCTTTCCTGTCACGCCTCCAATCTGTCACCCTGCAGCTCAGTCATGGACCAGAACACAGCTTCATCTCCCTCCACATCAGGACATCCTGAGACCTCCATCTTGTTTGTCTCCTGCAATCAGGTTATGAAGCAACTTGAGAAACTGAACCAGAACAAGGCTGCAGGTCCAGATGGTGTCAGTCCCAGAGTTCTCAAGACCTGCTCAGAACAACTATGTCCGATTCTCCAGCACCTTTTCAACACCAGTCTGAGACTAAATAGAGTCCCAGTGCTGTGGAAAACCTCCTGCCTTGTTCCAGTGCCTAAAAAAACACAACCAGCTGAACCAAGTGACTACAGACCAGTTGCCCTGACATCTCACATCATGAAAGTCCTGGAGAGACTCTTACTGGCTCACCTCAACAAGCAAGTAAACACCTTTCAGGACCCATTCCAGTTTGCATATCGTAATGGACTTGGGGTTGAAGATGCCATCATATACCTGCTCCAGAGAGCACACTCTCATCTGGACCATTCAGGCAGCACTCTGAGGGTCATGTTCTTTCATTTCTCAGTGCTTTTAATACCATTCAGCCTGCTTTGTTATGTGAGAAGCTCCATAAATTCCAGGTGGATACCTCCACAACCACCTGGATCTATGACTACCTCACAAACAGACCCCAGTTTGTGAGACTGAAAGGTTGTGTGTCTGAGATGGAGGTCAGCAGCACTGGTGCACCACAAGGAACTGTACTCTGGCCATTCCTCTTCACTCTGTACACCTCAGACTTCCAGTACAACTCTGAGTCCTGTCATCTGCAGAAATACTCTGATGACTCTGCAGTTGTGGGGTGTATCAGGGATGGACAAGAAGCAGAGTACAGAGAACTGGTCAGTCAGTTTGTTAAATGGTGCGGTGACAATCATCTCATATTAAATAGCAGCAAAACAAAAGAGATGATTGTTGACTTCAGGAGGAAGAAGAATAAACAAAGCACTGTTTCCATCCTGGGAGAGGAGGTGGAGGTGGTGGAGGAATACAAGTATCTTTGGGTTCAGCTGGACAACAAACTGGACTGGAAATGCAACACTGACTACATCTACAAGAAAGGTCAGAGCAGACTGTACTTCTTAAGGAAGCTGAGATGGTTTAACGTCTGCACCAAGATGTTGCATATCTTCTATAAGTCTGTTGTGGAGAGTGCAGTCAGCTTTGCAGCATCTGCTGGGGTAGTAGCATCAGAACCAGAGACTTGAAGAGAATCAACAAACTGATCCAGAAAGCTGCTTCTGTGCTTGGAGTAACTCTGGAGCCGCTGGAGCTGATTGTCCAAAGAAGAATGCTGCACAAGCTGATGAAGATGATGGAGGATTCTTCACACCCTCTCCACAACACAGTGATGAAACAACAAAGTGTGTTCAGTGAGAGGCTTCTTCAGGTCCGATGTAAGACTGAAAGATACAGAAGATCATTCCTGCCAGCAGCCATCAGCCTCCGGAACAAGACCTCCTCTAGTTAATTATTATCTACTACAATATTGAATTTCCCTTTAGGGATTAATAAAGTATATTTTCATTTAATTTCATTTCATTAACCGGCTAAAATCTGCGGTTGTTCTACATTCTTTTTACTTGAAGCGGGAGATTGGGTACCTGTCAATCAAAGGAAACGCCCCTAAATATGCAGAATTCAAGATTAAATTACTTTTACACGTGTGAAATTTTTTTTTTTTTTTTTAAAAATCACTCCCTCCACAGTTGTCATGAAGGTAAACCTGACCTATTCACCCTAAAATGGATTTTTGAACCAGGCTGTAAACATGTTTATTTCTGCTGTAAACATGTTTATTCCTGCTGTAAACATGTTTATTTCTGCTGTAAACATGTTTATTTCTGCTGTAAACATGTTTATTCCTGCTGTAAACATGTTTATTCCTGCTGTAAACATGTTTATTTCTGCTGTAAACATGTTTATTCCTGCTGTAAACATGTTTATTCCTGCTGTAAACATGTTTATTCCTGCTGTAAACATGTTTATTTCTGCTGTAAACATGTTTATTTCTGCTGTGAAGTTGGTCTCTTTAACATGGGAGTCTATGGAGATTTGCTCTGTTTTGGAGCCCCTAGTGGATGAAGGGGGAACTGCAGTTTTATGCATGCTTCACTTTTAACCAACAATGCTGCAATTTGTTCTTTTTCTTTGGAAAAAAGACAAAAAAACGGTTTGTGAAGACAAAGCAAAAATGTCTTCTTGTTTAGAGCAAGAGTTTTTTTTCTTATTTATTTTTTATTCTTTTTTATTTATTTATTTTTATTTATTTATTTTTTCTCTCTTTTAATTTAAGAATAATAAGAATTGAAGAATAAAAACTTATTTAAGAAAGTTTTTATTGTCTTCACTGGTTTGTGACTCTCCAATATGACCAAACATGATGTCCTCTAACCACCATACAAACTTCCACAGCAAGTCGTCTGACTGTTCGTTGGAGTGGAAAGGAAACAGCGGCTCCAGATCGCTCTCCAGAAGGATTTCCATTTTTTAATAACCAGCTTTTTCTGCCTCCTCTTGCTTCCAGGCTGCAGAGGCTTTCCTGGTGATGCTGCTGTCAGATGCCAACCTGTGTGCCATCCATGCCAAGAGGGTCACGTTGTTTCCACGTGACATTCAGTTGGCCAGGAGGATCCGTGGGGTGGACAACCTGTAGAAATGCAGACTGGAGGAATCCCAGTAACATAAAGGACATTTTACTTTTCTGTGTTCGCAAGTTCAAAACGTTTCATTCCTGTTTCTGAATTTTATCATGAATAAATCTACTTATTTTATTAGTTTGGTGGATTCCTGTGATAATTAAACAAAATCAAGGAAGCCGTTCTTTAGGAAGAAAAATGAGGATGAAGGACTGAGGTGTGTCACATGATGCAAGAACTGGACTGAAGATCAGGGGCATCCAGAACCTGGACCCGATGGAGGGACGGAGCCCGCCCAGAACCTGGACCCGATGGAGGGACGGAGCCCGCCCAGAACCTGGACCCGATGGAGGGACGGAGCCCGCCCAGAACCTGGACCCGATGGAGGGACGGAGCCCGCCCAGAACCTGGACCCGATGGAGGGACGGAGCCCGCCCAGAACCTGGACCCAGATGGAGGGACGGAGCCCGCCCAGAACCTGGACCCGATGGAGGGACGGACACCGCCCAGAACCTGGACCCGATGGAGAGACGGACACCGCCCAGAACTTGGACCCGATGGAGGGACGGAGCCCGCCCAGAACCTGGACCCGATGGAGAGACGGACACCGCCCAGAACTTGGACCCGATGGAGGGACGGAGCCCGCCCAGAACCTGGACCCGATGGAGGGACGGACCCCGCCCAGAACCTGGACCCGATGGAGGGACGGACACCGCCCAGAACCTGGACCCGATGGAGGGACGGACCCCGCCCAGAACCTGGACCCGATGGAGGGACGGAGCCCGCCCAGAACTTGGACCCGATGGAGGGACGGACACCGCCCAGAACCTGGACCCGGTGGAGGGACGGAGCCCGCCCAGAACCTGGACCCGGTGGAGGGACGGAGCCCGCCCAGAACCTGGAACCGATGGAGAGACGGACACCGCCCAGAACTTGGACCCGATGGAGGGACGGAGCCCGCCCAGAACCTGGACCCGATGGAGGGACGGAGCCCGCCCAGAACCTGGACCCGATGGAGAGACGGACACCGCCCAGAACTTGGACCCGATGGAGGGACGGACTCCGCCCAGAACCTGGACCCGATGGAGGGACGGAGCCCGCCCAGAACCTGGACCCGATGGAGGGACGGAGCCCGCCCAGAACCTGGACCCGATGGAGGGACGGAGCCCGCCCAGAACCTGGACCCGATGGAGGGACGGAGCCCGCCCAGAACCTGGACCCGATGGAGGGACGGAGCCCGCCCAGAACCTGGACCCGATGGAGGGACGGAGCCCGCCCAGAACCTGGACCCGATGGAGGGACGGAGCCCGCCCAGAACCTGGACCCGATGGAGGGACGGACCCCGCCCAGAACCTGGACCCGATGGAGGGACGGAGCCCGCCCAGAACCTGGACCCGATGGAGGGACGGAGCCCGCCCAGAACCTGGACCCGATGGAGGGACGGACACCGCCCAGAACCTGGACCCGATGGAGGGACGGACCCCGCCCAGAACCTGGACCCGATGGAGGGACGGACACCGCCCAGAACCTGGACCCGATGGAGGGACGGAGCCCGCCCAGAACCTGGACCCAGATGGATGTTTCTAAACATGTTTATTTCTGCTGTAAACATGTTTATTTCTGCTGTAAACATGTTTATTCCTGCTGTAAACATGTTTATTTCTGCTGTAAACATGTTTATTCCTACTGTAAACATGTTTATTTCTGCTGTAAACATGTTTATTTCTGCTGTAAACATGTTTATTCCTGCTGTAAACATGTTTATTTCTGCTGTAAACATGTTTATTTCTACTGTAGACATGTTTATTCCTGCTGTAAACATGTTTATTTCTACTGTAAACATGTTTATTCCTACTGTAAACATGTTTATTCCTGCTGTAAACATGTTTATTTCTGCTGTAAACATGTTTATTCCTGCTGTAAACATGTTTATTTCTGCTGTAAACATGTTTATTCCTGCTGTAAACATGTTTATTCCTGCTGTAAACATGTTTATTTCTGCTGTAAACATGTTTATTCCTACTGTAAACATGTTTATTCCTGCTGTAAACATGTTTATTCCTGCTGTAAACATGTTTATTCCTACTGTAAACATGTTTATTTCTGCTGTAAACAAGTTTAGTTCCACTGTAAACATGTTTATTTCTGCTGTAAACATCTTTATTTCTGCTGTAAACATGTTTATTCCTGCTGTAAACATGTTTATTTCTGCTGTAAACATGTTTATTCCTGCTGTAAACATGTTTATTTCTGCTGTAAACATGTTTATTCCTACTGTAAACATGTTTATTTCTGCTGTAAACATGTTTATTCCTGCTGTAAACATGTTTATTTCTGCTGTAAACATGTTTATTTCTACTGTAGACATGTTTATTTCTGCTGTAAACATGTTTATTTCTACTGTAAACATGTTTATTCCTACTGTAAACATGTTTATTCCTGCTGTAAACATGTTTATTTCTGCTGTAAACATGTTTATTCCTGCTGTAAACATGTTTATTTCTGCTGTAAACATGTTTATTCCTGCTGTAAACATGTTTATTTCTGCTGTAAACATGTTTATTCCTGCTGTAAACATGTTTATTTCTGCTGTAAACATGTTTATTCCTGCTGTAAACATGTTTATTTCTGCTGTAAACATGTTTATTCCTGCTGTAAACATGTTTATTTCTGCTGTAAACATGTTTATTGCTACTGTAAACATGTTTATTTCTGCTGTAAACATGTTTATTCCTGCTGTAAACATGTTTATTTCTGCTGTAAACATGTTTATTCCTACTGTAAACATGTTTAGTTCCGCTGTAAACATGTTTATTCCTGCTGTAAACATGTTTATTCCTTCTGTGCAGCTGGTCTTTTTAACATGGGAGTCTATGGGGATTTGCTGTTTTGGAGCCTCTAGTGGATGAAGGGGGAACTGCAGTTTTATGTACTTCCACATTGGCTCCACTTTTAACCGCCGGAGGTTTCTGCTTGGAACTGACAAAAGGCTAAAACATCCAAAGAAGAGATTTGGAAAATCCTTGAAGGATCCTGGAGAACAGTTCCTGAAGACTCCTGAAAGAAACGACAGAAGGTTCGGACTGATGAAGAGTAAAATTTCATCTCATTCACCAACAAATTTCTTCTTAAATCCTACAAACAAATATTTTACAAAAATCATGGACCTCACCAAAATCCCCGTATCTATTATTTCCGGAGGACTCTTACGAACATCGGAGATATTTAAACATTTGTGACGTTTTCTTCCGTTCACTTCATTAAAACAAAGTTCCAGTAAAGTTTTTGTCTGATTTTTAAATGTTTTGATAAATTACTTTTTATTTGGAGGTGAAATCCTTCACAGCAGTGGAGACAGATCTGTTCTTCCAAACAGATGGGTCCTTTAACCACAGCATCACTTCCATGTCCAGTCACCTTTAACTCCCAGATCCAGCTGCAGAATGTGGCATGTAATTATTACAATTCATAACCACGGTGTCTTTTTAATGGAATCATTTAGAAATGCATGTTTGTCTTGGCCGCCTGGTTAATAAAACCTATCAGACTCACCTGGAGGATCCATCAGATGCAACACTCCCTCCAGGTGAAGCGCATCTTAAAATGTTTCCACAGCAGGAGGAAGTTTGCTCTCCACACACCAGGAGGTACAGTCATGTGTTTAACGGTGTATGCTTTCTTCTTTAGCCACGACACCACGAGGACGTGCGTCCTGACACGCTCGTGGACCGGACGGCAGGCTGCTTCCAAGTCCAGGAGGAATTCATGACTAGTTTGTACATGAAGCTGATTTTATGCTACTTGAAGCTCATCGTCTGGTAAAGGCCCAGTTTGCAAAATATAGAAATATGAAATCTGTTAACATATTTATTATACTTAATAATTATGAACAAATGTGTACAAATTCTTTTAACACCCGTCCACACATCCATTCTCTTAACCTCTAAGTCCAGTTAAGGGTCGCAGGAAGCTGAAGTCAGGTAGGCTACACCTGGACAGGTCTCCAGTCCATCACGGGGAAAAACCAGTTTCATTCCACAGTCACAGTTTGATTTTCCTGATTTTGTGAATGGAAGTTAAATGACTGACATGGATGCTTGATGAAGCTGTAATAACTTAGTTTTCAGGTAAATAAATAAGTTTTCTGTTTAAAACGTGAGAGACGGTATATAGCTGCTGTATGCAGATGTTGCAACAGAATTATTAGATCAAAATACATTTTCTGTTTTTTTATTCTCGTCAAGCAGAAACATTTCAGTTATTTTTGTCAAGAAATAATTGTTGTACTCTCATTTATTGCTGTTCACACAGGAATGTGTGACAGGAACTGGACAACACCTGTGTTGTGACACGGTGGGCTTTCTGCTCCATTGTGACGAGCAGAATTAAGGTGGGATCATATTATTATTATTATTATATTATTATTATTATTATTATTGTTGATAATAATAATAATAATAATAATAATGGTAATAATAATCACAATGATAATAATAATAATAATAATATAATTAATAATATTGTATTATTCATTAATAATGTTTCATTATTATTATTATCCTTAATATTATCATCATTATCATTAATATTTATTATTATTATTATTATTATTATTATTATTAATAATAATAATAATAATTAATTAATAAAATTATCATTATATTATTATTAGTAGTAGTAGTAGTAGTATTAATTAATAATTATTATTAATTAATAATTATTATTACCATTATTATTATTATTATTATTATTATTATCATCATTATTATTGTTATTATTTTTAATATTATTATTATTATTATTATTATATTATTATTTTTAATATTATTATTATTATTATTATTATTATTATTATTATTATTATTATTATTATTTCGTGCTTGTATGTATCTTTAAAAAGAGGTGATGTGTCAGATGAAGGATCAGTAACTCCTCCAAAGAGCTGCTGTCGGTAGCTCCGTATATATAATGAAAAAAAAAACACCCACATTCTGGAGGCATGATTGTATTTTCACCATCTGCTGTTACATAAGAATACCCTTACTCCGTGCAATTTTTAGGATAACCATTCCTTGCAAAAAAGAAAAAAAGAAAAAGCTGAATATTACTGATTTGGCAACGCAGCAGGATACGTTGCCTAGCAACGCTTTGTTCTGGGGGGGTATTCGGCGACTCTGCTGTGTGCGGCTCTTGTTGCATTAACAGTGACTATCACTGCCCTACGACGACGTTCTCTAGCTTTATTTATTAAATAAAACAATGCCATCTCTCTACTGCACCGCCATCATTCAGACTGACCGGAAGGAAAGCTCCGCTTTCCCCCCTCTCTTTTCCGCCGCGTTTGCCGCTCGCTCCAGACAAGCGGCAAATGCGTCAGGAGCGCTGACACAAAAGTGGCAGTTTAGTGACCAGCCATGAGCGCTTTTGACGCTAAAAACGCGTTTGGTCTAAAACACCGTAGCGACTCTCATTCCACACTGAATTGAAAATCTGCGCTTTACCGCCACCGTGTCTGAGTGGAATTAGCTGTAGAGTAGTTGTCGATAAGTTGCAGTAACATTGAAGCACTGACCGAGTCCCTTTATTAAACTGAAGAGTCCAGTTTAGGTCCAAATAAACTACCCAGGACGACTCCACGCCATTTTGCAATCTAATCCTGTAAAGCGGGTCGAGACAAATTATGTTAAGTTACATACCGGAGCTTAAAAGTGACGTTTTCATTAGCGTTAGCCGCTAGCTTGAATGTCGTGGTGAGGCTCATCTCTTTCTTCCCACTTTTCATCGTGTTAAAGAGCTAGAGCGGGCTGCTACTAGATATATACATTATATATGGGTTTGGTTTTTTTTTTGTAAGGTATGTGGTCAATTTCATGATCTATTTTGTATGATTCTCATGTGGGAGCGGAGCTGGAGCCGGTTGCTTGTGTTAATATTAACATTAGGCTGCAAACATTTTTATCACCTTCTACATGAAGAAAAAAAATCACCTGTCCCAATAATATGTGAATAATAAAGTCATAAATGACAAATGAAACCATATTTAAGTTGAATACCTTACCTAAAGAGGAGGTCGGAGTCTTCCAACGGTCCAGTCTGCAAAGTTTCCAGAAGCTTCTTGCAGTGCTTTACTGCGCATGTGCACTGCTGAACTCAAGCAAGTCCTCCAGTAAAAAAAATTTTCAAGTCCAGTTAACACAAAAGAACTGAGTCTTACATCTCTTTTGGGCTAAAGAGGTACATTACTCACATTCCTTGAGTTCAATCAACAGGATAGTAAGACTTAAGTAAAGTATACAATAGTAATTTGAGTAAGAACAGAAATGAACTTTTAGAGTGCATGAATGCAGACATGAATGCAAGTAGGTTAGATGGAGCACTGAGGACCCGAGCAGACATCGTCCGCTGCCACCGAGTCAGATCTTTGGGAGGTTTTTTCTGTCAGCATCTGGCAATCAGCATAGTCTGAAGACCAGTCCAGCCTGCTGATCGTCGCCAGATTATTTATGGTTTGCGTGCTTGCCAGTGTGCGGGCTACCATGTCTGATTGCCGGACATGTAGCCTATAAAAAACAAAGAAAGAAAAAGAAAACAAAGCAGCGTGCAGCACGGTCATGATGTTACGTCAGTCTGGAGGGGAGGATGTGTCACATTGTGTATCCATGACGTTGGGTCGTGTTTACATGTACCAAATACATTATTTCACTACAATCAAACAACAACAAAACCTTTAAACACTATTTAAAGTAAACTAAAGAGGGAAAAGAAGTGCAAATAAAACACATCCTGTTTACTTTGTTGTGTTTGGAATTTTTAGGAAATATGTCTCCTGTCACCAAACTTCCTCTGGGTTATAATGTAACCATGACAACAGCGGGGCTTAACCTTTCATGACAATGATGTCATCTTGTCAGGAGACTTTGTTTGGTTGCCATGATTACATTTGTAACCGTGGTAACCATAATCATCTTTTTATGACATCATTTATGACGTATTTATTCCGACCAGTGTGATGTATCTGTGTGTGTTTGATCCTGATCCTTCAGCTGACTCATCACCTCTTTTTAGAGATACATACAAGTACGAAATGATTATAATAATAATAATAATACACTCTCAAAAATAGAGGTACAAGATAAGGACATTTCTGTACCTATAGGTACATTTTAAAGAAATGTTCTCTCAAAAGTACAATACTGGACTTTAAGAGACCAGAAGCACACCTTCAGAGTATGAAAAAGGGTTCAAAGTGACATAAAGTACAAATTTGTTCCATTTTAACAATAAGGGTACCTACAGCATTGAAAAATGTTTGTTGTGACAAAAACTATTGTTAGCAGTAATTCTAATACTAACAGCCACATTATTATATCTAAAGCAATTTGAACATTACAATATATAATATATATAATGTTTGTTTCAATTTTATAAATATATATTTATTCACAAGTGTTTGGTTATTGTCATATTCTCTATTTCATTAACTTGTATTATTTTTTACATGGGTTATAAACTCATCCTGTTTCAATATAGATTTTAGCCTTTAAAATCGTACGTATTGTTGTGTATTTTATTGTCTGTTCTCTTTAATTATGGATTCAAACATGCTTTTACAATATCCTAGCAATTTAAATTATTTAAGAGGTTTGCTTGTATGGACAGCACTTTAGGCTGTATATTTGCATGATATGTGCTATGTAGTAAGGATTAAACAATGGGGAGGTTCTAAACTCTGCGTCATGCATAATGAACTTCTACTGCACCGATCCGAGTTGTTTAATCCACTTCTACCATGGTCACATTTTATAACAAATATTTATTTTGTTTTTTTTACATTACTTGCTAAATATGCAAAAGTACATGAACTATTTCATATTGGCCTCCATATAGTTTTTATGCCAAACAGCTGCAGTGAATCTCCAGCGCGTTTCACCTGTTCAAAGCAGCTGATCTGCATCACGTGATTAACACGGTGACACCCAAATCGGAGGGATATGACAGTGATTTAACTCGCTCGAAATAATGCAGCCAGTTGTCATTAGAATTGTCACTGATCATGATATAAGGTTGAGTTAAAGCAAGTTCTTAAGTCACTGTAAATCCCACATACTGGTAAACCCTAATGGAGTGGCTTTTATTTAACGGGAAATAAGATGCAGTGACATAAAATGCGTCAAGCAAGATAGTTCCCTTAAACGGCAAAGTGGTTGCTAAGCAACCGCGCACTAATACCGCAGACCAGAGTGCGGCAGACTAAAGGCAAAGATACGGCTCATACTCCAGTGCTGAGGTGACATGGCACGAATTTCAACATGGCACTCTGGAATCTGTCGACGGAGGAACTCTTGAAAAAGTTGGTAGAGGAAGGAGGAATTGACGTTTCAGAGGAGGAGGCAAAAAATTTAGAGGTAAGTGGGATTTAAAAAAAAATATATATATATATATTTAAAGATGACATTGGACTTATACTCAGCGCTTTTCCAGTTATGCCGACCACTCAAGTCAGCATCAATTTTAAAAAGTGAGCTTAATTTAGCAAATATCTGAAACGTTGTCTTTAACATTGGTAATAGCGAGATGTTACTAAGTTTTTATCAAATTATTAGCGTGACTAACCAGCGATTGCTACAAAAAAAAACTGCGCTGCTAATATATAAATATAGTGATAAAACTATCATTTATAAGCTAACGTTATCGCATCAGCCAGGCTAGGATTTTATTTCACGCTCAAAATTAGTTTAAACAAAGTACAAATTTGTACCTTTTCAAATTTCTGGGGTACATTTCTTTCAGCGCTGTAAATGAGGGCTATAGCTAATTAGCCTGCGTTGCTAAGGGACTGACGTCCGCTGTTGATCCATAGCAACAGGAACCGGGTCAAACACTGACTTCTGTTTACCGGACTGAAATACAGGAGTTTCAGTTGACATTGTGGAGAAAAACAATTACCGGTATTATGGCACAGCTCTGTCACTCACCTATAGTCGTTGCCATGATTATGGAGACTGTCCTTTGGTCATGCTAGAAGGCGTGAAAGGTGTGAACGTCCACAAAAGAGATTCATTTAACCAAAAACCCACTTGATGTGACGAAGAGTTAAAATTACATAAATGTTATATGCAGTCCTATTTGTATGTAACTACCCATTTAAACAATAAGTAATCTTAACAATATGTCATGTATTGTTGTTTTTAAATCAAAATGGCAAGGATTAGATTTTTGGGGAAACATTTGACTGATGTAGATTGTTTTAAAGTTTCCTTGCTTTAATTAACGACCTAAGTTATTCTTATATTTAGATTATGGTGAGATTCTTGATAAGCCCTTATCGGGTTTCCAACCTCCCCGGCACTGTAGGTAATATTACTTTACACATATTGTCCATCTTTTAAACTTTTCTTTCTTTTTTATTTTGTTTTCTATGAATGTTCTATTGTTTCTTTAAAGTGCAAATAAAGTTGACACCGATCCTTATAGATGTTTGTTTTATTAATTTTAAACATAGTTGGATAGTTAAACTTCTACCAATAAAGTAAGCAGAAAAATAGGTTCATGTCTTTTATAAATAGCACCACACTTTAAAGATAAAATGGATTATTTGGTTGAAGGAAAAAAATAAAAAATGTGTTCATACTATTTATCATGCATTGCATTTTTTCTGTGGTTCTATCTTTTTAATAACGTTTTTATTTCCTTACAAATTTGTATTTCAGACAATGATGTTGATGGAGAGACGGTGGACTAACAGAAACCATGATTGCATATCTCTTTGACAAGTCCTTCAAAAAGCAGGTGAAGTTCAGAGACTTTACAAACCGCTACAAGGAAGTCATCCTCACTTTACAAGCAGTCAACACAGAACAAAATACATCTGAAGCTGCTGTGTCCCCAGCAAACCAGAGGTATTATGTACTAAATGTATCCATTTGCAGCTGCATAACAGTGCTTCCAAAATGGCAGAGATAATACTGTTCTCCTTTTTTATATTGCAGTTCTGAACCTATTTATCGCAGACTGCCTGCAGTCATCTCAGTTCCACAATTTCCCCAAGATGTCCAGAGCCACTTCGATGCTAAAGAACCAGTCCACAAAGAACAGAAGTACCGGAACAAAATAATTGGTGCTCTTTATGAAATGCTGTCACAGTACACAATGTAAGGGTTCCTTTCTAAATATTACACAGTAATATCAATAATGCCATAGCAGAATAAAATCCGACTTTGCATGCATTCAAGCTTAGCCTGGACTTCTGTCTTCACAATTGCCATTTTTATAATTTCCAAAAGAAATGAATTAATTCATGAAAGTTATTAATTCGTGGCCAGTCATTTTGGCTGTTCTAATACATATAACATGAAATTTTGAAAGGGCATGAATGTGTTCCTTTTTTCTTTCTTTTTTTTTTTAACCCCAATTTATATTAAAAGTTCAACCTCACCTACATTAGTCAAACATACACAATGGTGATCACAATAGTTACTTATTGGAGTTTAAGGGCAAAAATGCCCCCAAGACTAGACAAGAATTATCAAAGTAATGTGGGTTGTTTTGTCATGTTTGATACAGGTATCCAACCCACTCAGACTACATCCAGGTCATTAAAGCACTGATTGTGAAGTATCCATTTTTAAGGGACGTACATGGAAATGGTTACGTAAGTACTTCCTCTTGTTTCTTCTTTAAAAAATGACATATTAACACACAGTATGCAAAATTAATTATATCCATTTGGTCCGACTAGCATACCTGGCACAGTCAACTCAAGAGAAAATTCAAAGCAGAACGGGCTCCACTAATCAGCAACGACGAAGTAAAACGGGTCAAAGAGAAGTTTGGACAAGCAAGGAATCTAAAGACCACAGAAGAATCCACATCTTCACGTCCTAAACGACTGAAGCCATCTCTAGTAAGTCCTCACGCTCAGCCTCTCAAGGGCGAAGGCAACTCATTTAGTCATACTGTATCACATGAATAATCATGAGATATCTTCTTTGATGAAGGAATCGTGCATCATGGGGGAAGATGCTGCTTCAGTTGAGGCTCGTATCAAGGTGCTGCTTGATCAGTACAAAAGGCTACACCCTGACATGACGCTGGTGAAAGACCGCATGATGAAAACCTTTGCATGGAGACGAAGAGAAATAGCAGAAGGAATGTCTACTGAGGATCTCTTACAGAGATATCCATTCCTACGGACATCTGCAGGGGTAAGATCTGTTTAGCTGATTAGGATGCAACTAATGATTATTTTCATTGTCAGTTAACCTGTTAATTATTTTCTGCATTCATTGATTACTTAAGCTTTTCATAATCTTGTTCATTTTTCCCCAAGTCTTGCTTGTAGCGGATGTGAGCCCCTTGCAGTAATTTTCATTATCATATAAGCTGATGCCTATTTATCTGATTAAGCCATCGCTTGTTTTGGTTTATAAAATGTCCCAATTGCCATAATTTAGAAGTTGGTATGGATGAACAATTGCTTTTTACTTTTAAAAAATCTCAAACTCTTTGTCAAAATACTTGGAAATGAAATACTCAAGTATTCCATTAACTGTTGCAGCTTTAAATCTGATGCCAACTTGAGCAATGGATGGGATAAATGAAGGCACTTGAAATTTATCCCTGGCTGCATGTTAAACTTGAGAAAGTTTGTTTAAAATCTTTATAAAATGTTTTGTCTATTTGACTTAAATTTTCAGCTGTGCAATGAGGTTGATGCTTTGCATCCCTCTGCAGTCAACCTCTGCCAACACTTCAGAGAGAACTTCACCTGTGTTCTTTCAAATATTCTTAAACTCATCAAGGATTTGCCACTAAAGAAAATCTACATGGAGGCAAGAGAGGACGCACTGGCTGAAGACATTACAGGTGAGGATTTGAACACATGCAAATAGTCAGTTTTGCTCCATAATCTTGTAATTTGTGTGAAGTCTCTTCTAAAGAGAATAGCAACAGTTGCACAGAACTATCATAGCATGTATAATGCAACATTATTCTAATGTCTTTAGTTTCTTTCATGACCCAATGTACCGCTGAGACTTTAATGCAGTAGCCTGTCTGTGGAAATTTGCACAATGTTATTAGTTGAAATTTGGTGAAGCGTACTCACAGTAATACCATCTGTATGACATAGGAATTGACTTCAAGGGGGGACTTCTCCTCCTGCCATCAATTTTCAAAGAGAAAATAGAAGATTTCATCATCCTTGGAGAGGTAAATACCTGATGCCATGCTTGGCCACAAGTTAATGTTCTTTTGGATCAGTGTGCATTTCTCATCAGTTCTAACATTTTATATACATATACCATCATTTTTTCCCCTCTTATGTAGAATAATCCTCTAAGCCCATACCCAACCATTCAAATGAAGGACCGGGATTGGAAAACTGCCTTCTCCAGACAATGTCACCGTGTTGTGACAGTTGAAGGAATTGAGGTTTGTTCCTGCAGTTCACTGGATGAAGCCTACATCGCAGCTTTCTGCACATTCTTTCTGTTCAACATGACTTATCCTGCATACCTCAGAAAGACGCTGATGTTTCTTCAGAGTTGGATTGCAAACATCATTGAGCAGGGAGACAAACCCTGCCAGTAACTGTCACTCGAGTGCTCAACCACCTTTACTGAACATGCCTGGACCACAAAAATGTTCAAAAAGGACCTTTACACTTCAGAAACTGATTCAGCATGTTGGACTTGTACATGGCCATGAACCTCACTTCAGCATAACCTGTAGGATAAGTAACTGCCAGTCAGCTTTTTCCAAGTAGCATTCTTTTAGGCGGCATGTTTATCGAAAACACAAAGACACTTTTTCAAATTGCTCCAAGGTAACGGAAGAACATTTCAAAGAACACACAAACACAGAAGTTGAACACACACACACAGAGTTCAACAACCCACACCACCCAGTATGGACAGCTTACTTGAGAATTTAAGAGACCATTTGTTTAGCTTTATTATAAAAATAATCTGTCCATCTCTGTCCAGTAAGACATTGTTGTTGATAAGTTTTTGTTGTGTTTCTTTAAAGAAAACTACGACTCATTTATTTCATATCATTTGGATAAGAATGGTTTCCACATCACTGATTGTCCAGAACTTGAGCAGGTTTTGTCAACCTCAGACTTTTTCCAGAAAGCAGGTGATTTAATTCGGTCACCATTCATGATAAAAGAACACTGCAAATCCAAAATGAACATGACAGAAGCCATCAGTTACACAGTAAGAGACAATTCAGGAATGGAAATAGGTAGTTACTCTTATGTTCCAATCACACCAGTATTAAAAAGCTATTGTCAGGTGGAGGATGTGTGGGATCAGATAGTTTTGCAGAACCACAGAAACCAAGATGAGGATGTTCTTACAGATTACAGTGATGGCATGTATTTTAAAGAGCATTCATTTTTCCAAGATCACCCTCAAGCTCTCAGGCTTCATTTTTACGAGGATGAGTTTGAAATTGTAAACCCACTTGGTGCTAAAAGAAATAAATACAAAATCTGTGCTTTTTATTATACAGTAGGGAATATGAGTGTAAAATCTCGCTCAAAGTTGAGTCACATTCATTTAGCTTTGATGGTTCGCCATTCACATTTAAAAGAATGTGGGCTTGACACTGTACTACAACCCCTAATCGCTGACCTGGAGATGCTATCCACAGAGGGTTTCACTATCTGTCTTGATGAAGTAGAGCACACAATTCTTGCTGCGTTAGCAACAATTTCATGTGACAACCTCTCTGCTCATATGATTGGACGGTTTTCAATGTCTTTCAATACTGGCCCAATATGTCCTTTTTGTATGGCCTCACATTCAGAGATACAACAAAAGTTTTGTGAGGACAGTTATGTTCTTAGAACAACTGAAGTACATAAATACCACATAGACTGTGTGAAAAATGACAAAGACAGTGCTGCTTTGTACGGTGTCTATGGTAATTGTACATTTGATGCACTGTCTTACTTTGATGTGACAAAGTGTCTTCCCCCGGATGTAATGCATGACTTGCTGGAGGGAGTTATCCCTCTGGTAGTGAAGCTCATCATTTGTAAAGCTCATAATGAAAAGCACATAACCATAGCTGAAATCAATGATCAGCCGAAACATGTAAATATTGGGAAGACCGACACACCAAACAAACCAATCCCACTGGTCCCACTAAAAATTCTAACATAGTAGGATCTGCCAGTCAAAAATGGTGCCTATTCAGGCTTTTTCCTTTTTTAATGGCTCACCATATTCCACCTGGTAGTCCATATTTGGATGTGTTCTTACTGTGTTCAGATATTGTGGGTATCATAATGGCTCCCAAAATAAGAAAAGATGAACTTGCTCTTTTGAGCTTACTGATTCAAGAATTCCTTGAGAAAACTACTGAAGTCTTTGGAAAGGTTTTAACACCAAATTGCCACTACCTTATTCACTGTCCTAGACTAATATTGATGTATGGTCCTCTTCGCCTTTTGTGGTGTATGAGATACGAAGGCAAGCATCAGTATTTCAAAAATATAGCCAGCAAATGCAGGAATTTGTAAACATTACTGCAACTCTCTTTGAAGTCCAGAATAGGTTGTCGCTGGGGGGGGGTACACTAATAAGTACCCTTTTGTACCATTTTAAATGGGAACATTTCTGTACTATAGTTTGAAGATACATTTATGTCTTGCAGGGTACATAATTGTACTTTAAGTGGTACAACTTGATATGGTACAAAAATAGACCAGAACTGAAGGGTACAGAAATGTCTCTCAGGAGTACACCCCCAGCGGCAAACATTTGTACCTTTTCAGGTACAAACTGGTACCTCTATTTTTGTGTGTAATATATTAATCATAATAATAATAATAATAATGGTTATAATAATATATTGATATTATATTAATAATGATAATAATAATGATAATATAAAAAATAATATATATTAACAATATTAATGATGATAATATAATTTATTAATCATAATAATAATGGCAATGATAAGATATTAAATATAGAAATAGTAATAATATTAAAAATAAAATAATGGTGATAATAATGATCAAATATTATTAATGATAATATATTAATGCTAATGATAATAAGGATGATAATAATGAAACATTATGAATGAATAATACAATATTAATGATAATATTAATATTATTAATAATAATAAAGATATTTGAAAAATAATATAATTATTTTGTTATCATTGCTTTTATTATTATTAATAATATTAACAATAATAATAATATTATCCCACCTTAATTCTGCTTGTAACAATGGAGCAGAAAGCCCTCCGTGTCACAACACAGGTGTTGTCCAGTTCCTGTCACACATTCCTGTGTGAACAGCAATAAATGAGTACAACAATTATTTCTTGACAAAAATGACTGAAATGTTTCTGCTTGACGAGAATAAAAAACAGAAAATGTATTTTGATCTAATAATTCTGTTGCAACATCTGCATACAGCAGCTATATACCGTCTCTCACGTTTTAAACAGAAAACTTATTTATTTACCTGAAAACTAAGTTATTACAGCTTCATCAAGCATCCATGTCAGTCATTTAACTTCCATTCACAAAATCAGGAAAATCAAACTGTGACTGTGGAATGAAACTGGTTTTTCCCCGTGATGGACTGGAGACCTGTCCAGGTGTACCCGGCTCTCGCCTGATGGTTGCTGGGATAGACTGACCTTAACTGGACAAAGCGCTACAGAGAATGAATGCATGCAGGCAAACAAGCAGAAACACTGATGTGCACAAATAAAGGGCTACAAATAATTTGGTCATTTGAACCAAAATCTGGATCATACCTCCCTATAATATTGTCTTGTTGTCATTCATGCTGTTGATATTGCAGACATTTGTTTTTAGTATTGCATATTACTTAGTATGTACTTCTATGCTGACACAAACTGTTGACTTTATTTTTTAATAAAAATTTGATCATTTAGGAAATTACGTCCGTACGAAATTACGAAGAATAAATTCCTGCAGAGCATTTTTTGGAGACCCTCTAATAGAGAAAGAAAAAGTCGAGATTCGGTGGATTTTGGGCTAAAACTGAGTTGACTGCTCTCTCAATTCAAAGGTGATCTGGAAAATAAATGAAAACAAATGAACTGCAATTATATTTTATTAACAGATATAAAACATGGATAAAGACATTTATGTCATAAAGATTTATAAAACATTTTTAAAATATTTATTGTGTGCAAATACACTGACTGTCTTTAACACCAAATGCTAAATTATATACACGCCTGAATGAACCCACTGAGCTAAATATACCCTATCAACACTGAATGAGCAGCTTGTTTAAACATAACAATATACTTTTCTAATATCCTGGAAGAGAATCAGGAAGTGTGAAGCGGCTTTCTTTCTAATGTGAGAGGACCATGTGGCTGCTGCAAGTCATCTGGATCACAGATAGCTGTCACAAGGCTGAATGACAGAAAAAAACACACAGTTGTAAATCACAAGTTACACAACACTGAGCAACTCTGAGCAATCGTCATCAAATGAAGCAATGCTGGCAGTTTTCTTCAGATGGGTTGCAAGGTGACTTTCAACATGCACTCAGCAAAAGTGTTTGTGTGCCATTTTCATCTCTGCCAGGTGATTTACAGAACACTTTGGAGTTACACAAAAGTTTTCAAAATGTGCAGTTTCAGGATAAAGTGCTTCAGCGTGTGTCTGCTTTAACTCTCAGTTGTGTCAAATATGCCACTGAGGATGTTTTTGTAGTTGGCCATGTACACACTGAAGCCATCCCTTTATTCTTGAAAATTAAGTACATTCTGAATGTTGACACTTGTTGGGTGTTGTGTGGGAAACTGTTATTTCCTTGCTCTTTTGACAGTCATTTCCATGCTTACCAAGTAACGGTTGACAATGACTGGATTCTGCTCAATCCGGGAAATGAGTTGGACTATCAAGCCCTAGATACATATGTAGTTGATGATAGACTGTTTGTTTCTTTGCGGTATTCTGTGTAAATATTAATACTTTTCCCATAAAATGTATTGATGTCAATTTCTGTGACATTGATGTGATTTTATGTTCTTGTGATGAAAATAAAGTCACAAAGCAAATATTGTGGTCAGTTGGGGTACATTTTTGTCTCTTTGAAGTCCAGAATAGGTTGTCGCTGGGGGGGTACACTAATAAGTACCCTTTTGTACCATTTTAAATGGGAACATTTCTGTACTATAGTTTGAAGATACATTTATGTCTTGCAGGGTACATAATTGTACTTTAAGTGGTACAACTTGATATGGTACAAAAATAGACCAGAACTGAAGGGTACAGAAATGTCTCTCAGGAGTACACCCCCAGCGACAAACATTTGTACCTTTTCAGGTACAAACTGGTACCTCTATTTTTGAGTGTGTAATATATTAATAATCATAACAATAATAATGGTTATAATGATAAATAAATAATATAATAATGATAATGTAAAAAATAATATAATGATAATATATTAATAATAATGATAATATAATTTATTAATCATAATAATGGTAATGATAAGATATGATTAAAGATAGAAATAGTAATAATATTAAAAAATAATATAATAATGGTAATAATAATGATCAAATATTAATGATAATAAAATATTAAGGATGATAATACAATAATAATGTTATGATTATTATTATGATTAATAATAAATATATGAAAAATTATATTATAATAATAATGTTATTGTTATCATTGCTTTTATTTTTATTAATAATAATAATAATCATAATATAATAATGATATTATCCCACCTTAATTCTGCTTGTCACAGTGGAGCAGAAAGCCCACCGTGTCACAACACAGGTGTTGTCCAGTTGGGAATGTCATTAAAAAACAATAAATTTAAAAAGTCATGAAGCATGTCATGTGCAGTACATGCATCTTACACCTTGACCCATACTAATTGTTTCTCTTGCTGCTGTTTATTTATTCATGCATTCCTCTGTCCATCACTCTGTTCATCTAATCATTGAATTTTTTTGGGAAGAAAATAAGTTACATTTAGCAGGTTTCACCTTCAGGTTAGCCTGTTGCAATTTGGTTAGAACTTCATCCAACCGAGCCAGATGTTCCTGAAATGTACGACCAAATACAATAATGTCATCTAGGTAGACCAAACAAGTCGCCCACTGCAAGTCCGCCAACACTAGATCCATCAACCTCTGAAAGGTACCAGGGCTGTTACACAAACCAAAGCTCAGCACATTGAACTCAAAAAGACCTTGCTGTGTTATAAAAGCAGTCTTTTGTTTTTCTTTGGGATCTACTTTGACTTGCCAGTAACCACTTGCCAAGTCAAGTGTCGAAAACCAACATGCTTTACTCAAGCAGTCAAGAGCATCATCGATGCGAGGAAGAGGATAGGCATCTTTTCGTGTTACTTCATTTAACTTGCGATAATGCAAAAGCGCAAACCACCATCTCGTTTACGAACCAAAACAACTGGGGCTGCCCAGGGGCTGTGAGAAGGCTGCACAATATCATTATCTAACATTTGTTTGAGATGGTCGGACACCTCCTGTTGTAAATGAAGAGGGACTCTGCGAGGGGGTAACTTGACAGGTGTACCTGTATCAATCTGATGTAAGGTAAGATGGGTCCTCCCCAAGTCGTGATCACCCATACTAAAAACTGACAGGTTACGCAACAGCAGGTCCCGAATAGCAGCCATCTCCTGTACCTCAAAACCTTTTTGATGGAGTCCCAACTGTGTTAACAAGATGTCCACTGACCATTGTCTAGATGAATCATGGGGACCCTGTGTTTCACCCAAATGTTCAGCCTTATTTGCAACTTCAATATCTGTATGCAACAAACCCAGTTTCATCCCTTCTTTTAGGGTAAGAGCTTCATTAGTCACATTTATCACCCTGATCGGCACTGAACCCTGGTCCGCTTTACAAACCACTCAAGCCACCATAACATTACAGTGACCAGGTCCAAAAACAGAATCTGTTTTTCCAGTGATAACTGTTTCACTTCGGGGGGGGGGGGGGGGCAGGTGTATCATTGTATCAGTGGGGACTGTCACCATTTTGGGTGTATTCATGTCAGCTGGTACCAAGACAGGCAACAACTTGCCCATTACTCTGCATTCTTTTTTTTTTTTTTCCAAAATCCAACACCACCCCATATTTGCACAGAAAGTCAAAACCAAGAAGGATCTCCTGGGAGGGCACATCAGCTACCAAAAAGTCTGCAACCAAGGCCAGCGAATCAAGCTGACAGACTATCTGCCACCTCCCCAAGATCACCATCCCCCCACCATTGGCAGCAGCCACGTCCCCCGTATACTCTGTTAACTCAGATCCCCCCTTTGTCATGTCCAACCACAAACTCTTTGGGATGACCGAGAGAGTTGCTCCACTATCTACCAACAGCAGGGTTTCAACTCCCCCCACTTTCCCCTTGATGTACCCTGCACCACCATGTCTAACAGCCGAGGCCACCGATGTCCTAGTAGAATTGGGGGCAGGCAGTTGGCCTGCTGTACCTGCCCCCTCTAGTTTCCCGATAAATAAGGGCAATCTTGCCTCCGATGTCTCGTACAACCACATTCCCAACAACCCCCAGCTGTACCTTGGGATCTGTAGTTCTTGGAACCAATGATTAGTGCTCTCACTGAGCCCTTACTAGGCTCTGCGGGACCTGCTGGGGCCTGGGCTAATTGCAGGCTTTTGACAGCAGACTGCAAACTGAACCTCCTGTCTTAACTCCTCCACCATCCCCAACAACACCCCCATCTGCTCATCACTGCTGGATTTAACTACTGACACCCCCATGACTTTGGACTCTGGGATAACATGAGTTTGCTCCAAATTCCTTAACAGCTCCATTTCAGAAGACAAATTAATAGCTTCTTCCAAGGTTTTAGGTTTTGCTGCCCTCAAATTTATCCGAAAATCTCCTGTGGCAACATGCAAAATAAACTGATCTCTTGCCAACATGTCACGAGTTATCTCGTCTGCAGTGGGATATGCTCCTGCCGCCAGCCGCCTCAAAGCATTCCCAAATTCCCTAGCACTTTCACTGGGCTGCCGGCGTCTAGCTGTGAAACTAGCTCTACTCCAGTCATCACAGTCAGAAGGTTAAAAAACGAGTCAGCGCCAATTTCAACAGCCCATAATTACGTTTTGCTTCTGCTGGCAGCCCACTGTACATATCTCTGGCACGCCCTGACAACAGTGACATAAACTTCAGTTTAAGTCCTTCATCCCATTCATTAACCTCCGCAGCCAGCTCAAATTGCTCCGCCCAGTCAGACCATGCGCGCCCAACTGCTGTGAATGTCTCCGGCATAAAAAATAGGCCGACCTGTGCTGCCCTCATGGCCTGCGGTGTATTTTGACCACTACTAGACCCATTAGTGGATGCAACCACATTCTCAGGTCCACCTAATGGTTGACCCCCTTCTGCCTCAGACATTATCAAGAAATTACTCTAATGCTCTAACAAGGGAGAACAAGATCCTACCGCTGCCACCAGTGTAATGTTCCTGCACTTAGGCAGAGGTCCCGTGGGAATGAATAAGGAGGCAAAAAGGTAATACGAACACAACCTTTATTTTGTACAGTTCATAAGGCAACCAGTCTCAGATCTGTATGGGATTCGATGGTCAGATAGCAGTTTGTATTTGAACCAGTCACTTGCTCCCTTTAGTGCACGGCCACAATGGGAGGAGCCACAAGGCAACGCCTCAAACCCCCCCACTCCACAATGCAGCAATACAACAGAAGGTCCCCACTTTTACACCCACACAGCAAATTCACCAATACGGAGGGAACTCTTAGGACCCACCCACAGGGTCTGAGTTTTGGCGCTGGTCCATCGCAATCAGCTATCACAGGCAGATGCCGGCCCAGCGCAATGAGGCCTCCGCTGACGGCAGGAGTACCTCTCCTCTTGCTGGGGAGTGGAAGAGCGTGCTCCTATGTATTCCCCTGACTCCTCCTATCCCTGCCTGGATGGTGAACTCACCCTACAGCCCGCTAACTGTTTTCGCCGCCGGCAGCCCTATACAGCTGCGATCGGCACCCTCCCACCAGGCCCACTGAGCACTAGATGGTTGCTTGGCTGGGTAATCACCCGATAGCAGTCACCAAGCTCCTCTCCCCAGAACACTACCCCAGGTACTGCCACTCGCCTAATCAACAGAGCTGCTCCGACTCACCTAATCACCAGAGCAGCTCCCACTCACTACATTATTACAGCTTCATCAAGCATCCATGTCAGTAATTTAACTTCCATTCACAAAATCAGGAAAATCAAACTGTGACTGTGGAATGAAACTGGTTTTTCCCCGTGATGGACTGGAGACCTGTCCAGGTGTACCCAGCTCTCGCCTGATGGTTGCTGGGATAGACTGACCTTAACTGGACAAAGCGCTACAGAGAATGAATGCATGCAGGCAAACAAGCACGAATGCAGACATGAATGCAAGTAGGTTAGATGGAGCACTGAGGACCCGAGCAGACATCGTCCGCTGCCACCGAGGGACCAAGGGACTGATTAAAACAGGCTTCAGCTGGGAGACATGGAATGATGGATAGATCTTCATAGAAGAGGGCAACCGCAGCTTCACCACCATGGGAATGATGTCCTCCAAAACCTCAAAGGGTCAGAGAAACCTGGGAGACAGTTTCCGAGACTGTCCTGCGCTGGGGTCCTGCGCCAGTCTGCCATGTGCTTGTTCCTTTCAGTCGTTCGAACTAGTGCTGCCTTAGCGGATCTCTAGACTCTGCGGCATCGCCTCAGATGATGAAGCACAGAAGGGACAGCAATCTCATATTCGTGAATGGGGAAGAGCGGCGGTGAATATCCTAGAGAAGCCTCGAATGGAGAGAGACCTGTGGCTGAAGAAACATGAGAGTTATGAGCATATTCTATCCAGCATAGATGGTTGCTCCAGGTAGAAGGATTCTCAGCTGCAACGCATCGCAAGGCTGACTTCAGTTCCTGATTCAGCCGCTCAGCCTGGGCGTTGTTCTGTGGGTGGTAACCAGAACTGAGACTGACAGATGCACCCAAAGCTTTGCAGAAAGCCTTCCATACACAAAAGACGAATTGAGGACCACGGTCCGAGACAATATCTGTGGGAATTCCATGGAGATGGAAAACATGCTGAGAGATAAGCGCAGCCGTCTCTAAGGCAGTGGGCAACTTGGGAATAGCGACAAAATGAGCTGCCTTAGAGAACCGGTCGACAATGGTTAGGATTGTTGAGTTACCTCGGGAAGGGGGCAGGCCGGTGACAAAATCCAATGCAATGTGGGACCAAGGCCTTCCAGGCACTGGGAGGGGACGAAGAAGTCCGGCTGGGGCCCGATTGGATGTTTTACTACGTGCACAGGTCGGACAGGCAGCCACATATTCTTTTACATCCCTGTCCATAGTGGGCCACCAAAAGTGTCTTCGGATGAGTGACATGGTCCGTGCTGCGCCAGGGTGGCAAGCAATTCGAGAGGCGTGCCCCCCCTGGATTACCTGGGAGCGAACATTATTGGGTACATACAATAGATTTGGTGGGCCCGTACCTGGATCCGGGTTGTTTTGAAGGGCATCTCTAACAGCTTCCTCCAGCTACCTCCCAGGTCACAGCAGCCACCAAACATGAAGCAGGCAGTATAGAGTCCGGGTCTTCTGAAGTGTCATCAGGGCTAAACTGCCGGGACAGGGCATCCGGTTTGATATTCTTGGTACCTGGCCTGAAGGTGATACAGAAGTTAAAACAACCAAAAAACAGAGACCATCTGGCCTGTTGGGGGTTCAGTCTCTTGGCTGACTGAATATATTCCAGATTCCTATGATCTGTCCAGACAATGAAAGATAATTCTGTCTCCTCCAACCAATGTCTCCATTCCTCAAGAGCCAACTTGACTGCCAACAATTTACGGTCTCCCACATCATAATTCCTCTCTGCTAGAGAGAGATGACGAGAGAAGAAGGCACATGGATGAAGCTGGCCTGACCCCGGCGATCTCTTAAACAGGATTGCTCCAACACTATTGTCTGAAGCATCTACCTCCACCACAAATTGACGTGATGGATCTGGTTGTTGGAACACAGGGGCTGAGGCGAACCGGACCTTAAGTTCCTGGAAGGCCCTTTCAGCATCCACAGACCACTGAAAAGGAGACTTGGGTGAAGTGAGCTTGGTTAGGGGTGACACAACTTGACTGAAGTTCCGAATAAATCTACGATAGAAGTTGACAAATCCAATGAAGCGTTGCAACTGCTTCACAGACTCAGGCTTTGGCCAATCCAAAACTGCTTGTACCTTCTCTGGGTCAGTCTTCATCTGCCCACTCTGGAAAATGTATCCCAAAAAGCCGATGGAGCTCGAGTGGAATTCGCACTTCTCTGCCTTTACATAGAGTTTATTTTCTAGTAGTCTCTGGATTACCATCCGGACATGGGAAATGTGTTCTGACAGATTCTTTGAAAAAATGAGGAAATCATCCAGGTACACGAAGACAAACCGGTTAAGAAAATCTCGGAGAACGTCATTCACCAGGGCTTGGAAAACCGCTGGGGCATTGGTGAGACCAACGGGCATCACAACATATTCAAAGTGACCCAGGGGAGTGTTAAAAGCCGTTTTCCACTCATCCCCTTCCTTGACTCGAACCAGGTGGTAAGCACTCCGTAGATCAAGCTTGGTGAAGACGGTAGAACCTGAGAGGGCATCAAAGGCGTAATCAATCAGAGGCAGAGGGTATTTATTTCGGACAGTGATCTTATTCAAACCCCGATAATCAATACAAGGTCTAAGCGTCTTGTCCTTCTTTGACACAAAGAAGAAACCTGCTCCCAGTGGTGAAGAAGACGGTCTTATTATGCCAGAGGTAAGTGAGTCATTGATGTGTTTTTCCATGGCCTGTCTCTCATGTCTGGAAATGTTATACAAATGGCAACTAGGTAAACGAGCCCCAGGCAAGATGTCAATGGCACAATCATAAGGTCTATGAGGAGGCAAAGACAGAGCTTTGGTCTTGCTGAAAACTTCAGCCAAATCATGGCACTCAGAAGGGACAGCAGACAAGTCAGGAATCTCACTCTTACTGTGTGGAGTCGAGGTAGATGGCATAGCCACCCTCAAGCAAGACTGGTAACATTTAGAACTCCAGCTGGAAATGGATCCGTTCTCCCAGTTAATGTGTGGGTTGTGGAGTGACAACCAGGGATGTCCTAGTACCAGGGGGGGAGTCAGATGCACGGATTAACTTAAACTCAATAAACTCGACTTGCCCGACAACTTCAACAAACAGGGATGGTGTTGTGAGTTACCTGCGCTAATAGTCGACCATCCAAAGCTTTAGCGGTCATGGGATGAGGTAGAGGCATCAAGGGTATCCCTGCCCTCTCAGCCAATTGTGCATCCAGGAAATTGGCTTCGGCACCAGAATCAATCAAGGCTAGAACTGTGAGAGTGTGATCATGGCAAGTAAGGGTTGCTTCAATCTGTGTCTTGGTTGGGATCTCCGGGGATCTCCTTATGCTGCTCGTCAGTACCCCGACATTCACTGACGAGCCCCGTCTTTTGGGCGAATGAGACAGGCATCACGAAAATGGCCCAATCGACCACAGTAAAAGCACTCACCCGACTGTAACCGCTTCTGCCGTTCAGCCTGAGTGAGACGGGCATAATTGCATGGGCTCCTCAGCGTTGGCAACAGTAGATGGGCAATTCTGGGAGGGTAAAGGACTGGGAGTTTGTAATTGTCCCAGATGAGGACAAGTGGGCTCCTCTTCGCTCCGTCTGCCTCTCACGGAGACGATTATCGATCTTGATGGTCAGAGAGATTAACTCATCCAGGGAGGTCTCGAGTTGCCAACTCATGCTTCAGGGTCTCAGACAAACAGCTCAAAAAATGGTCAACTAAAGCCTCGGGATTCCATTTGGAGTCTGCTGCCAGAGTTTGGAACTCAACCAAGAACTCAGCCACATGCAATGCTCCCTGACGTAAGGACATGAGTTTCTTGGCTGCCTCTCGACCACGTACGGGGTTATCAAAAACCTTTCTCATCTCCTCCGAGAATTCACTATAGGTTAAACTACTGAGAGGTGAAGTTCCTAGATATGCCTAAGCCCAGGTTAAAGCCCGGGAATCCAGTAATCCTATGGTATATGAAATCTTGGATCTGTCAGACGAGTAAGTGTATGGTTTTTGGTCAAACACAAGTGAACACTGTAAGAGGAATCCCCTACATTTACCTAAATCCCCAGAGAATGGTTTGGGGTCCGGGATATGAATCTCTCGGTTGGGAGTGAGCTGTGGTTGTCCAGAGACAGACGCTGAAGTAGTCGCTGTAGAAGTAGAAGTCTGAGATAACTGGTTAAGCATGGTTGTCATTTGATCTGTTATGTCATTCAGCTGGGATTGCATGGCTTGCTGCATATCACCCAGAGATCTGAGTATTTGAGCATGTTGGCCCAGAAGATTACCCTGAGAGGAGACAGCAAAAAAACAGTTCATTACCAGCTTCTGGTCTCTGGGCATCCATGGCAGTTTGATCCACTGGGTCCAACTTTGTGGCTGGATCCTTCTGTCACAAAAGATAATGAACCCACGGAACAGGTTAGCAGTTTTAACTGTTTAATTGAGCAATCACCAAATAGACCAGATGGCTGACGTCCGAGGTTCTTGGCAGAATCTGGGGAGGCAGGGAATGATCCAGGCAGGCAGACAGGACTGACTGGGAGATGGTCCAAGCTGGCAAGGCAGGCAAGGCAGGGCTGTGGATTGTCTCAGGAGAGGTTTACTCCTAGAAAAGGCAACGATCCAGCGTCGACTGGTGAACAGATTGGGGCTTATAAGCAGGTGAGGAGCATGATCCCGATTCTGCTCAGCTGTGCAGCCTTCACCACAGGCCACGCCTCCGCCAGACACCACAGAGAGCTACATCCAGCTTGGAAATCCATGACACGGTCATGATGTTACGTCAGTCTGGAGAGGAGGATGTGTCACATTGTGTATCCATGACGTTGGGTCGTGTTTACATGTACCAAATGCATTATTTCACTAGAATGTAACAAAAACAAAACAACCTTTAAACACTATTTAAAGTAAACTAAACAGTGAAAAGAAGTGCAAATAAAACACATCCTGTTTACTTTGTTGTGTTTGGAATTTTTAGGAAATATGTCTCCTGTCACCAAACTTCCTCTGGGTTATAATGTAACCATGACAACAGCGGGGCTTAACCTTTCATGACAATGATGTCATCTTGTCAGGAGACTTTGTTTGGTTGCCATGATTACATTTGTAACCGTGGTAACCATAATCATCTTTTTATGACATCATTTATGACGTATTTATTCCGACCAGTGTGATGTATCTGTGTGTGTGTTTGATCCTGATCCTTCAGCTGACTCATCACCTCTTTTTAAAGATACATACAAGCATGAAATAATAATAATATAATAATAATAATCACTAAACAGAGTCTTCACAAGGTGCCATTTTAACATAAATTTTTATTTGAAGCCCCACCCCATTGTGGGCGTGGTATTCGGTGCCACGCCCCTGGTATAGAATAGGGGTCCTGGTGTGTGGGCGTGGTCAGAGATTACATAAACAATGACGTATGTGGCCAACATTATATATAGACCCCATCTTGCAGCCTGAAGCTAAAATCCTTCCAGCTCTGTGAAGGGTTCCTGCAGGGTTCTAGTACAGAGACACACACCAAGCTGTCCTAGAACCCTGCAGAGATCCCGGACCTCAGCCGTGGAGGTGCCCGCAGTGAAACCCAGTGGGTCCTGGGGGTGTTGCAGGAGGAGAGAGGAAAGGCAGGAGACAGGGAAGACAGGAGAGAGGGCAAGTAGGTGTGGGTGTCGATGTGGGGAGGGTACATGTTGCGCATTTTGTGTGATTGCGTACGTGTTTGTATGAATTGGGGAAAGTTTGCGTGCTTGTGAGTGTGCGGGCTTTCATGTCTGATTGCCGGACATGTAGCCTATAGAAAACAAAGAAAGAAAAGGAAAACAAAGCAGCATGCAGCACGGTCATTATGTTACGTGAGTCTGGAGGGGAGGATGTGTCACAATGTGTATCTGTAGTGGGTTCAAAACAGATAAAGTGGTTAAAAAAAAACAAACACCCCTATTTAATTCTGTTTTCCCTCAATCTCTTTTTTTTTTCTTTGTCATGCATCATAGAAAAGCAATATCAGTCACAACAGCGCTATCTGACATCCATCCGCTAGTGGGCGCTAATCACGTCAGTGGTGTGAGGTTGAGTAGGACCACACAAGAAGAAGAAATCCTTCTGTTTGAGCAGCGTAACGTCAGCTCAACAAGTGTCTCCTCTATTTCCACCACAGCCTTACACGTTGAGACTGTCAGGACACTTTCGCCTTCTCCTGGTAATACCAGGAGGGCAACAAATTTGGGGCTCGTCCGGGATTAGCGCCCCCTGGTGGACTGGTGCTAATCACGTTAGAACCGTGGGTTCCTGATCCCCTGTGTACGGAGCCAAGAACCAGGTTAAAGACATTTGGTATCCGGAGATGGCCTTACTTCATGATCTACAGTGGGAAATCCAGCAACAGCTTCGTCAGTTGACCAGTGCCGCCAACAAAGACTTGCTTTACAAACTTGCAGAATCATGCCGAGATGAGGTGGATGAAGATTTGCCAGGTGAGGACGCGACTGAAGTGGATCTCTTTGACTTTATTCTTGACTTCTTAAGAAGTAAAACAATGAAGAGTCTGGAGGACCAGGGTATGTCTCGCCTACTCATATTTCGTGACCTCATTGATGAACTGCAGCTGCTTCAGGAAGCAAGAGAACCAGGCCAGGCATCTGAAGAAGATGCTGTCGCATCAGTGTTGGAAACGAAACAAGCAGCAGTAAAATCTGCAATAAGTGAGACTGTGCGACAAACAGTGGTTGCTGATCAGGTGACTGGGTTGGTAAGACTAGCAGATGTTGCTACATTGTTACCCCGCAGAGAATTTAAGATTCATGGATGCCAAATTTCAGATACAGATTCGGATTTAAGCTTTAACAGCTTGTCTAAGCAAATTTATGAGGGAGTAACTGAAGGTTTTACTGATACTGAGGTTATTAGAACGGTGCTTAAGATAATCAAGCCCGGTAACTTTAAAGACATGCTCATTACCAAAGATAACCTAACAGTAACCGAGTTAAAGCGCTTTCTCGGGGCACATTTCCGAGAAAAAAGCACTACTGAATTATTTCAGCAGTAGAGCAATGAAAAACAGCTTGACAGAGAAAGCCCACAACAGTTTATGTACAGACTTATGGGGTTAAAACAGCGTGTTATTTTTGCCTCTAAACAGAGTACCGGCTTTCAGTATGACAGTAAACTGGTACAGGGATTATTTCTTCATTCCCTCTACCAAGGTATGAATGAAAAATGCGCATACATCCGACGAGACCTTAAACCACACATTTCAGGCATAGGTGTTACTGATGACTTTATTTTAGAAGTCATCACAAAATCTTTGAGTGAAGACACACAGAGGCAGAACAGGTCAGGCCAGATGCACAAGCAGAAAGCAGTCAGTGTCAGTGCAATACATCAGGGAAAGGACACCCAGAATGTAGTTCAGGTGCAGGCAGAAGTCCAAGCCAATCGGACCGCTATTCAAGAGCTAACATTACAAGTGTCATCTTTGACTAAGAGTACTGAGAAAGTTCTCACACCTGTAGTAAACACAGCAACTGAGAACACACATTCCATGTCACCACATCCAAAACAGTCAGCCATACCAGAAGCAAAAGGGAAGTGCCAACAATGTATCTCCCAAGGAATTGGGAATTGCACACACTGTTTCCGTTGTGGAAAAGAGGGGCACAGAGCAATTGGGTGCTTGCAGAAGTCGGGAAACCGGATGAGGTCACTGGGGAGTGACCAGACTTCATGTAGGGTCCCCGATCTCAGAAAAGCCACACCCTAAAGGGAAAATGCCATCTTCTAACAAGTTCTCCAGACAAAACAATGTGCCAGGGGGAAAGCACGTTGCACAGCTGATCGGTGGGAGGTGCATAATAACTTGTTGTCTTAATGGGGTTAAACTTCAGATGCTGTTGGACAGTGGGGAACAAGTCAGTATAGTAGAGAAATCTTGGGTACAGAAGGCCTTGCCAAATCTAAGTATTCAGCCACTAGAGACTCTGCTGCCTGATCACCCGCTCAGTCACAGCAGCCAATGGGACAGAGGTGCCATTTGACGGGTGGATAGAGGTTCTGCTTGAGATCACAAGTAACCAACACGGCTCTGTTGCGCTCTGTGTTCCAATGCTAGTAAGCAAAGAGAGTGTGAGCAGCCCATTGTTAGGCTTTAATGTAATTCAAGAAATCATGAAGGAAAGCAGTCACCAAGCAGATGACTTAAGCTTGGTAGATTTACTGTCAGAAGCCCTAAAAGTTCAGAGGGTCAATGTTGAAACTCTAGTCTCTGTCGTTCAAACAATGCCATCCCAGGAAGAGTCAGAAAGGTTGGGGGTGAAAGTTGGAAAGGAAGGGCTAACAGTCCCCAGTAGCCAAATTTGTGAGGTGAAGTGTAGGATAAGGGCTTATCCTGGGGGAGGGGCAATGCTGTTTGAACCCCATGTTGAGTGTAGGCTGCCAGATGGGTTGGAGTTGTTCCCTGCTCTTGTTGATGTACCAGCTGGGGCTTCCAAAATAGTGAAAATACCTGTCCAAAACACAACCAAGCGAGACCTCTTCATACTTCCAAAGACAGTCTTAGGTTGCCTCAAAGAGATCACAGATAGTAAACCTGTAACCATGCAGTCATCTCCTCAGAAACAACCAGACCTCAGTGACAGTCCTCTGCCATGCACTGCCCCTGGAAGCTCAAATGATGATTGCCACGTCAATGCAAAAGGAAACTCCGGGCCAGAAAAATGGCATCCAGACGACAACCTAGGTCATCTTTCTGACCATGAACAAAAGGTGGTGCGACAACTTCTCAATGATGAGTCTGATGTTTTTGCTCGTGCGGAGGGAGATATTGGATGTATTCCTGGCTTGCAGCTAAAAATCAAGACAAAAGACAACGCGGCTGTTCAGAAAAATTACAACTCCATTCCACGACCACTATATAAAGAGGTAAAGGAGTACATTAAAAACCTTTTAGAAAGAGGATGGACCTGTAAATCTGTCTCATCTTATTCCTCACCAGTGGTATGCGTGCGGAAAAAAGACAGTAGCCTGCGACTGTGTGTTCACTTCCGTGAGCTCAACTGCAAAACCATCCCTGACCGTCACCCGCTGCCACGGATTCACGATCTGCTGGACAGTTTGGGAGGCAATTCGTGGTTTTCCATCTTAGACCAAGGTAGTGCATATCATCAAGGTTTTGTGAGTGAGGAGTCGAGACATTTAACAGCATTTAGCACACCTTGGGGACTCTATGAATGGATAAGGATACCCTTTGGACTGACCAACGCACCAGCCGCATTCCAGAGGTGCATGGAGGGAGTTTTAGAGGGCATCAGGGATGAGTGTTGTGTGCCATATTTAGATGATGTTCTTTGCTATTCTAAAACTTTTGACGATCATGTGAATCATCTCCGCCAAGTTTTCTCCCGGATGCGACACATGGCATCAAACTTCGTCCAGCCAAGTGTGAACTTTTCCAAAGACAAATCCGTTACCTTGGGCGGATGGTGTTAGAGAATGGAATCCAGATTGACCCAAAGGATTTGGAAGCAGTAATGGCTCTGAAAGAAAAGAAAGCCTCCACAGTTGGGGAGGTTCGAACTTTGCTTGGATTTCTCAGCTATTACCGGTCCTTTATTCAAGATTTCTCACGTGTAGCCAGGCCCTTGTTTGAGTTGCTACAGAACCAAGGAGAGAGCAGTAAAGTCACCTTGTCTCAGAGCAACATAGGAAAAGAAAAGAAAACAAGGGACAACTCCCCTCCCGTACACCCATCACTTGGATTGCTGAGCATCAAAATGTGTTGTCCAGGTTAGTCAAGATGTTGATAAACCCTCCTATCCTTGCTTATCCAGACTTTGATTTACCATTTGTATTGCATACTGATGCTTCAAACAAAGGACTTGGGGCTGTATTATATCAACAGCAAAACAACAAACTGCGTGTGATTGGATATGGGTTCAGGACATTGACGCCGGCAGAGAAAAACTACCATCTTCACTCAGGCAAACTAGAATTTCTGGCACTCAAATGGGCAATCTGTGACAAATTTCGGGATTATCTGCACTACGCGCCACCCTTTACTGTCTATATAGATAATAACCCCCTGACCTATGTCTTGAGTTCAGCAAGACTAAACGCAGTGGGTCACAGATGGGTTGGAGAATTAGCTGATTTTCATTTTGACATCAAGTTTAGACCTGGAAAGAGAAACGCTGATGCTGACATGTTGTCCAGATACCCAGTTAAGCTTCCCCAGCAGATACATCATTTCACAGAGGCTGTATCGTCAGAGGTAATTTCTGCAGTGTGGCAGGGTAGCAAAGCAGCACACGACAGTGATGTTCCTTGGGTGGCTGTCCTACAACTTAACAGTGAGGATGCGAATGCTGCGTCACCAGAGAGCATTTCTAGAATCACACAAGAGGACATCAGGACTGCCCAACGGAATGATCCAGTTATTAAAGAGATTGTATTTCTGAAACTGAAAGGAAGGACTCCAACAGGAGATGAAAAAGAAAAAACAACGAGCAAACTGACAAGAAAGCTACTCTATAAGTGGAAGAAGCTAATGGTGGAAGGCAGTTTACACTACCAGAAGACGGACCGAAATAAACAACTTGTCGTCCCTCAACAGCTTAAACCGGTCGTGTTAAAAAGCTTGCATGATGATATGGGACATGTGGGATCTGAGAAGGTCGTCCATCTTGCCCAGGAACGGTTTTATTGGCCACATATGCAGCAAGACATTGAAGATTATGTGACAAAAAAATGTCTCTGCATTAAACAAAAACACCCCAACATTCCACCAAAAGCCCAAATGGGATCCATCACAACAAGTGCACCTTTTGAGTTAGTCTGTGTCGACTATTTACATTTGGAGCCTAGTAAAGGGGGCTATGAGTATATCCTTGTGATCGTTGACCATTTTACACGTTTCGCACAGGCGTATCCAACGAGAAATAAATCTGGCAAAACCGCAGCCGAAAAGATCTTTCAGGACTTTATTCCCCGTTTTGGGTACCCAGAAAAGTTGCATCATGACCAAGGACGGGAGTTTGAGAAAAGCCTTTTCCAGAGATTACAACAACTTTCAGGGATTGCTCATTCTCGCACGACTTCTTATCAACCGCAATGCAACCCAGTGGAGCATTTGAATCGCACCCTTCTCCAAATGTTGCGCACATTATAGGAGGAAATAAAAAGTGAATGGAAAGATCATCTACCCCATATTGTGCACGCATACAACTGTACCAGGCACGAATCTACAGGGTTTTCTCCATTTTTCCTCTTGTACGGCAGGGCTCCGCAGCTACCAGTTGACTTGCTTTTTTGTACTAGGAGGGAGATAGAAGCGCAGAATCACCAGACATTTGTACAAAGGTGGGTAGACAGGATGCATGTTGCATACCCAATAGCGGCTGAAAACAGTCAAAAGTCTGTGTTAAGGGTAAAAAAAAACAATATGATAGACATGTCAGAGGTGTTGCCCTCCAACCAGGAGACAGGGTCCTGGTAAGAAATCTCTCACAGAGAGGAGGCCCTGGGAAATTGCGGGCTTACTGGGGAAAAGTAGCCTACCGCGTTGTGGAACGATTTGAAGATGGCCCAGTCTATAAAGTACAACCAGAGAGAGGCAGCAAAACCATGCGAGTGTTGCATAGAAATCTTCTCCTGCCAGTAAACGAACTACCTCTCGAAGATGAAATACCAACTGAAGGAAAGAAACGGCAGAATAGGCCGAAACAACACAGCCACAGGACTAACCAAACAGAGACTGAGACAGACAACTCTGATGAGGAGCAGGAATCTGCATATTCTTATGATCTCCGGAGCAAACTTCCATGTTTTGGACTGGTAAATCCTCCACAACAGCAATCTGTCATGGCACGGCAAGCTTCTCAACAACTGGGACCAGTTGTTTCAAGCCAGAATTCTCAAAACCAGCCTAATCTGAGGGTAACAGCCAGGGAGTTATACCCTCCAGAAAGACAAGAAGTTGGGATGGAACCAAACTCTGAAGATTCTGACAATGTACCAGGGTTAGATGATCATGAGCCAGATCAAAGAGATGAAATGGATTTTGGACATACAGGAGAAGGTGATGTGAGGAGGTCACAGAGGAGAGCAAGACCGACAACAAAGTTCACATATGATATTCTTGGTCAACCCTCATATCACCAGTTGAGTGCAAGTGTAAACCCTTTCTTACTTAGTCAACCCCTGGCAGGAACTTATAGTTTTGCCCCATTTCCTTATTCAATCCATCCCCACCCATTCTACCATAACTGGAACACTCTAGTACATTACCAAATGTCAGGAGCCATTCTTTCTTTAGTGGGGGAGAGTGTAGTGGGGTCAAAACAGATAAAGTGATTAAAAACACCCCTATTTAATTCTGTTTTCCCTCAATCTTTTTTTTTTCCTTTGTCATGCAACATAGAAAACCAATATCAGTCACAACAGCGCAATCTGACATCCGGCCGCTAGTGAGCGCTAATCACGTCAGTGGTGTGAGGTTGAGTAGGGTCACACAAGAAGAATAAATCTTTCTGTTTGAGCAGCGTAACGTCAGCTAAACGTGTGTCTCCTCTGTTCCCACCACAGCCTTACACGTTGAGACTGTCAGGACACTTTCGCCTTCTCCTGGTAATACCAGGAGGGCAACATATCCATGACGTTGGGTCGTGTTTACATGTACCAAATGCATTATTTCACTAAAATCCAACAAAAACAAAACAACGTTTAAACACTATTTAAAGTAAACTAAAGAGTGAAAAGAAGTGCAAATAAAACACATCCTGTTTACTTTGTTGTGTTTGGAATTTTTAGGAAATATGTCTCCTGTCACCAAACTTCCTCTGGGTTATAATGTAACCATGACAACAGCGGGGCTTAACCTTTCATGACAATGATGTCATCTTGTCAGGAGACTTTCTTTGGTTGCCATGATTACATTTGTAACCGTGGTAACCATAATCATCTTTCTATGACATCATTTATGACGTATTTATTCCGACCAGTGTGATGTATCTGTGTGTGTTTGATGCTGATCCTTCAGCTGATCACCTCTTTTTAAAGATGCATACAAGCATGAAATAATAATAATAATAATAATAATCACTAAACAGAGTCTTCACAAGGTGCCATCTTAACATAAACGCCCCTTTGTGGGCGTGGTATTCGGTGCCACACCCCTGGTATAGAATAGGGGTCCTGGTGTGTGGGCGTGGTCAGAGATTACATAAACGATGACGTATGTGGCCAACAGTATAAATAGACCCCATCTTGCAGCCTGAAACTAAAATCCTTCCAGCTCTGTGAAGGGTTCCTGCAGGGTTCTAGGACAGCTTGGTTTGTGTCTCTGTCCTAGAACCCTGCAGAGATCCCGGACCTCAGCCGTGGAGGTGCCCGCAGTGAAACCCAGTGGGTCCTGGGGGTGTTGCAGGAGGAGAGAGGAAAGTCAGGAGAGAGGGAAGACAGGAGAGAGGGCCAGTAGGTGTGGGTGTCGATGTGGGGAGGGTACATCCGGTTTGTAGTGTGTGTTTGATACTGATCCTTCAACTGACACATCACCTCTTTTTAAAGATACATACAAGCACGAAATGATGATAATAATAATAATAATAACAATAATGATAATAATAATAATAATAATAATAATGATGATGATCATATTAAAAATAGTAATAATTTAATAACAATAGTAATAATAATAACATTAATAATCATAACAATAATAATCATTGTAATAATAATGATAAAATATTATTAATGATAGAAATAATACTACTACTAATAATAATATGATGATAATATTAATAATAATCATAAAATAATGATAATGATGATATTAAGGATGATAATAATAATGAAACATTATTAATGAATGATAAGATATTATTAATGGATGATAATAATAATATTGTTATTATTTTTTTATCAATATTATTTATTATTATTATTATTAACAATAATAATAATAATAATATAATAATAATAATATTATCCCACCTTAATTCTGCTCATCACAATGGAGCAGAAAGCCCACCGTGTCACAACACAGGTGTTGTCCAGTTCCTGTCACACATTCCTGTGTGAACAGCAATAAATGAGAGTACAACAATTATTTCTTGACAAAAATGACTGAAATGTTTCTGCTTGACGAGAATAAAAAACATAAAATGTATTTTGATCTAATAATTCTGTTGCAACATCTGCATACAGCAGCTATATACCGTCTCTCACGTTTTAAACAGAAAACTTATTTATTTACCTGAAAACTAAGTTATTACAGCTTCATCAAGCATCCATGTCAGTCATTTAACTTCCATTCACAAAATGAGGAAAATCAAACTGTGACTGTGGAATGAAACTGGTTTTTCCCCGTGATGGACTGGAGACCTGTCCAGGTGTAGCCTACCTGACTCCAGCTTCCTGCGACCCTTAACTGGACTTAGAGGTTAAGAGAATGGATGTGTGGACGGGTTTTAAAAGAATTTGTACACATTTGTTCATAATTATTAAGTATAATAAATATGTTAACAGATTTCATATTTCTGTATTTTGCAAACTGGGCCTTTACCAGACGATGAGCTTCAAGTAGCATAAAATCAGCTTCATGTACAAACTAGTCATGAATTCCTCCTGGACTTGGAAGCAGCCTGCCGTCCGGTCCACGAGCGTGTCAGGACGCACGTCCTCGTGGTGTCGTGGCTAAAGAAGAAAGCATACACCGTTAAACACATGACTGTACCTCCTGGTGTGTGGAGAGCAAACTTCCTCCTGCTGTGGAAACATTTTAAGATGCGCTTCACCTGGAGGGAGTGTTGCATCTGATGGATCCTCCAGGTGAGTCTGATAGGTTTTATTAACCAGGCGACCAAGACAAACATGCATTTCTAAATGATTCCATTAAAAAGACACCGTGGTTATGAATTGTAATAATTACATGCGACATTCTGCAGCTGGATCTGGGAGTTAAAGGTGACTGGACATGGAAGTGATGCTGTGGTTAAAGGAACCATCTGTTTGGAAGAACAGATCTGTCTCCACTGCTGTGAAGGATTTCACCTCCAAATAAAAAGTAATTCATCAAAACATTTAAAAATCAGACAAAAACTTTACTGGAACTTTATTGTTTTAATGAAGTGAACGGAAGAAAACGTCACAAATGTTTAAATATCTCCGATGTTCGTAAGAGTCCTCCGGAAATAATAGATACGGGGATTTTGGTGAGGTCCATGATTTTTGTAAAATATTTGTTTGTAGGATTTAAGAAGAAATTTGTTGGTGAATGAGATGAAATTTTACTCTTCATCAGTCCGAACCTGTCGTTTCTTTCAGGAGTCTTCAGGAACTGTTCTCCAGGATCCTTCAAGGATTTTCCAAACCTCTTCTTTGGATGTTTCAGTCTTTTGTCAGTTCCAAGCAGAAACCTCCGGCGGTTAAAAGTGGAGCCAATGTGGAAGTACATAAAACTGCAGTTCCCCCTTCATCCACTAGAGGCTCCAAAACAGCAAATCCCCATAGACTCCCATGTTAAAAAGACCAACTGCACAGAAGGAATAAACATGTTTACAGCAGAAATAAACATGTTTACAGCAGAACTAAACATGTTTACAGCAGGAATAAACATGTTTACAGTAGGAATAAACATGTTTACAGCAGAAATAAACATGTTTACAGCAGAACTAAACATGTTTACAGCAGGAATAAACATGTTTACAGTAGGAATAAACATGTTTACAGCAGAACTAAACATGTTTACAGCAGGAATAAACATGTTTACAGTAGGAATAAACATGTTTACAGCAGAAATAAACATGTTTACAGCAGAAATAAACATGTTTACAGCAGAAATAAACATGTTTACAGTAGGAATAAACATGTTTACAGCAGAAATAAACATGTTTACAGCAGGAATAAACATGTTTACAGCAGAATTAAACATGTTTACAGCAGGAATAAACATGTTTACAGCAGAAATAAACATGTTTACAGCAGGAATAAACATGTTTACAGCAGAAATAAACATGTTTACAGCAGAAATAAACATGTTTACAACAGAACTAAACATGTTTACAGCAGGAATAAACATGTTTACAGCGGAACTAAACTTGTTTACAGCAGGAATAAACATGTTTACAGCAGAACTAAACATGTTTACAGCAGGAATAAACATGTTTACAGTAGGAATAAACATGTTTACAGCAGAACTAAACATGTTTACAGCAGGAATAAACATGTTTACAGCAGGAATAAACATGTTTACAGCAGGAATAAATATGTTTACAGCAGAAATAAACATGTTTACAGCAGAAATAAACATGTTTACAGCAGGAATAAACATGTTTACAGCAGGAATAAACATGTTTACAGCAGGAATAAATATGTTTACAGCAGAAATAAACATGTTTACAGCAGAAATAAACATGTTTACAGCAGGAATAAACATGTTTACAGCAGGAATAAACATGTTTACAGCAGGAATAAACATGTTTACAGCAGAAATAAACATGTTTACAGCAGGAATAAACATGTTTACAGCAGAAATAAACATGTTTACAGCAGGAATAAACATGTTTACAGCAGAATTAAACATGTTTACAGCAGAAATAAACATGTTTACAGCAGGAATAAATATGTTTACAGCAGAAATAAACATGTTTACAGCAGGAATAAATATGTTTACAGCAGGAATAAACATGTTTACAGTAGGAATAAACATGTTTACAGCCTGGGAGAGATTTTCTAGGCAAGACAACATGCATGACCCTGCCAAGATGACGATGGTAGGAACCATCATATATACAGAACCGCCCACTGAGCTTCAATTCAGCTCTTCAGAAGCCTACGGGCTCCGTCCCTCTCAGACCTGTAGAGGTCCAGGTTCTGGGCGGTGTCCGTCCCCCCATCGGGTCCAGGTTCTGGGCGGGGTCCGTCCCTCCATCGGGTCCAGGTTCTGGGCGGTGTCCGTCCCTCCATCGGGTCCAGGTTCTGGGCGGGCTCCGTCCCTCCATCGGGTCCAGGTTCTGGGCGGTGTCCGTCCCTCCATCGGGTCCAGGTTCTGGGTGGGCTCCGTCCCTCCATCGGGTCCAGGTTCTGGGCGGGCTCCGTCCCTCCATCGGGTCCAGGTTCTGGGCGGGCTCCGTCCCTCCATCGGGTCCAGGTTCTGGGCGGTGTCCGTCCCTCCATCGGGATCTGGTTCTGGGCGGGCTCCGTCCCTCCATCGGGTCCAGGTTCTGGGCGGGCTCCGTCCCTCCATCGGGTCCAGGTTCTGGGCGGGCTCCGTCCCTCCATCGGGTCCAGGTTCTGGGCGGGCTCCGTCCCTCCATCGGGTCCAGGTTCTGGGCGGGCTCCGTCCCTCCATCGGGTCCAGGTTCTGGGCGGGCTCCGTCCCTCCATCGGGTCCAGGTTCTGGGCGGGCTCCGTCCCTCCATCGGGTCCAGGTTCTGGGCGGGCTCCGTCCCTCCATCGGGTCCAGGTTCTGGGCGGTGTCCGTCCCTCCATCGGGTCCAGGTTCTGGGCGGGCTCCGTCCCTCCATCGGGTCCAGGTTCTGGGCGGTGTCCGTCCCTCCATCGGGTCCAGGTTCTGGGCGGGCTCCTTCCCTCCATCGGGTCCAGGTTCTGGATGCCCCTGATCTTCAGTCCAGTTCTTGCATCATGTGACCTCAGTCCTTCATCCTCATTTTTCTTCCTAAAGAACGGCTTCCTTGATTTTGTTTAATTATCACAGGAATCCACCAAACTAATAAAATAAGTAGATTTATTCATGATAAAATTCAGAAACAGGAATGAAACGTTTTGAACTTGCGAACACAGAAAAGTAAAATGTCCTTTATGTTACTGGGATTCCTCCAGTCTGCATTTCTACAGGTTGTCCACCCCACGGATCCTCCTGGCCAACTGAATGTCACGTGGAAACAACGTGACCCTCTTGGCATGGATGGCACACAGGTTGGCATCTGACAGCAGCATCACCAGGAAAGCCTCTGCAGCCTGGAAGCAAGAGGAGGCAGAAAAAGCTGGTTATTAAAAAATGGAAATCCTTCTGGAGAGCGATCTGGAGCCGCTGTTTCCTTTCCACTCCAACGAACAGTCAGACGACTTGCTGTGGAAGTTTGTATGGTGGTTAGAGGACATCATGTTTGGTCATATTGGAGAGTCACAAACCAGTGAAGACAATAAAAACTTTCTTAAATAAGTTTTTATTCTTCAATTCTTATTATTCTTAAATTAAAAGAGAGATAAAAAATAAATAAATAAAAATAAATAAATAAAAAAGAATAAAAAATAAATAAGAAAAAAAACTCTTGCTCTAAACAAGAAGACATTTTTGCTTTGTCTTCACAAACCGTTTTTTTGTCTTTTTTCCAAAGAAAAAGAACAAATTGCAGCATTGTTGGTTAAAAGTGAAGCATGCATAAAACTGCAGTTCCCCCTTCATCCACTAGGGGCTCCATAACACAGCAAATCTCCATAGACTCCCATGTTAAAGAGACCAACTTCACAGCAGAAATAAACATGTTTACAGCAGAAATAAACATGTTTACAGCAGAAATAAACATGTTTACAGCAGAAATAAACATGTTTACAGCCTGGTTCAAAAATCCATTTTAGGGTGAATAGGTCAGGTTTACCTTCATGACAACTGTGGAGGGAGTGATTTTTAAAAAAAAAAAAAAAAATTCACACGTGTAAAAGTAATTTAATCTTGAATTCTGCATATTTAGGGGCGTTTCCTTTGATTGACAGGTACCCAATCTCCCACTTCAAGTAAAAAGAATGTAGAACAACCGCAGATTTTAGCCGGTTAATGAAATGAAATTAAATGAAAATATACTTTATTAATCCCCAAAGGGAAATTCAACATAGTAGTATATAATAATAATAATTAACTAGAGGAGGTCTTGTTCCGGAGGCTGATGGCTGCTGGCAGGAATGATCTTCTGTATCTTTCAGTCTTACATCGGACCTGAAGAAGCCTCTCACTGAACACACTTTGTTGTTTCATCACTGTGTTGTGGAGAGGGTGTGAAGAATCCTCCATCATCTTCATCAGCTTGTGCAGCATTCTTCTTTGGACAATCAGCTCCAGCGGCTCCAGAGTTACTCCAAGCACAGAAGCAGCTTTCTGGATCAGTTTGTTGATTCTCTTCAAGTCTCTGGTTCTGATGCTACTACCCCAGCAGATGCTGCAAAGCTGACTGCACTCTCCACAACAGACTTCTAGAAGATATGCAACATCTTGGTGCAGACATTAAACCATCTCAGCTTCCTTAAGAAGTACAGTCTGCTCTGACCTTTCTTGTAGATGTAGTCAGTGTTGCATTTCCAGTCCAGTTTGTTGTCCAGCTGAACCCCAAGATACTTGTATTCCTCCACCACCTCCACCTCCTCTCCCAGGATGGAAACAGTGCTTTGTTTATTCTTCTTCCTCCTGAAGTCAACAATCATCTCTGTTGTTTTGCTGCTATTTAATATGAGATGATTGTCACCGCACCATTTAACAAACTGACTGACCAGTTCTCTGTACTCTGCTTCTTGTCCATCACTGATACACCCCACAACTGCAGAGTCATCAGAGTATTTCTGCAGATGACAGGACTCAGAGTTGTACTGGAAGTCTGAGGTGTACAGAGTGAAGAGGAATGGCCAGAGTACAGTTCCTTGTGGTGCACCAGTGCTGCTGACCTCCATCTCAGACACACAACCTTTCAGTCTCACAAACTGGGGTCTGTTTGTGAGGTAGTCATAGATCCAGGTGGTTGTGGAGGTTTCCACCTGGAATTTATGGAGCTTCTCACATAACAAAGCAGGCTGAATGGTATTAAAAGCACTGAGAAATGAAAGAACATGACCCTCAGAGTGCTGCCTGAATGGTCCAGATGAGAGTGTGCTCTCTGGAGCAGGTATATGATGGCATCTTCAACCCCAAGTCCATTACGATATGCAAACTGGAATGGGTCCTGAAAGGTGTTTACTTGCTTGTTGAGGTGAGCCAGTAAGAGTCTCTCCAGGACTTTCATTATGTGAGATGTCAGGGCAACTGGTCTGTAGTCACTTGGTTCAGCTGGTTGTGTTTTTTTAGGCACTGGAACAAGGCAGGAGGTTTTCCACAGCACTGGGACTCTATTTTGTCTCAGACTGGTGTTGAAAAGGTGCTGGAGAATCGGACATAGTTGTTTTGAGCAGGTCTTGAGAACTCTGGGACTGACACCATCTGGACCTGCAGCCTTGTTCTGGTTCAGTTTCTCAGGTTGCTTCTTAACCTGATTGCAGGAGACAAACAAGGTGGAGGTCTCAGGATGTCCTGATGTGGAGGGAGATGAAGCTGTGTTCTGGTCCATGACTGAGCTGCAGGGTGACAGATTGGAGGCGTGACAGGAAAGCAGTGGGCTTATGGAGGGTGTGTGGTCTGTTGGGCTGGAGGTAGGGGGTGAACTGAACCTGTTGAAGAATATGTTCAGCTCATTAGCTCTGTCCAGACCTCCATCAGGCTGGTCCCCCTTTAACTTGAAGCCGGTGATCTTCTTCATTCCAGACCACACATCCCTCATGTTACTCTGCTGGAGCTGACTTTCTAACTTCCTCCTGTAGTCCTCCTTGCACTTCTTAGTTTGGGTTTTAAGTTGTTTTTGTGTTGCCCTCAATAACTCCCTGTCTCCATCCCTGAAGGCTTTCTTTTTGATGTTCAGCAGCTTTTTCAGGTCACTGGTGATCCAGGGTTTGTTATTGGGGAAGCACCTCACTGTTCTTGTTGGGACGATGCTGTCCACACAGAAGTTTATGTAATCTGTCACACACTCAGTCATGGCGTTGATGTCGTCTCCATGAGGTTCACAGAGGACGTTCCAGTCTGTAGCCTCAAAGCCTCCTCTAAGAGCATCTTCAGCTTCAGCAGACCAGATTTTGATAGTCTTTGTGATGACTGGTTGCTGCTGAACGATGGGCTTGTAGGTGGAGGTGAGAAGAACCAGATTATGGTCAGATCTTCCTAAAGGAGGCAGGGCAGAACAACTGTATCCATTATTCATATTTGCATAAAATAAGTCCAACATCTTATTTTCTCTGGTGGAGCAGCTGACAAACTGCTGGAATGTTGGTAGAGTTGCAGAGAGGGAGACGTTGTTGAAGTCTCCGGAGATCGCCATGAATGACGACGGAGCTGATGACTGATGAGATCCACCCGGAGTTCCTTAAGGCTCTGGATGCTGTGGGGCTGTCCTGGCTGACACACCTTTGCAGCATCGCGTGGACATCGGGGGCAGTGCCGCTGGATTGGCAGACTGGGGTGGTGGTCCCCCTTTTTAAGAAGGGGGACCGGAGGGTGTGTTCCAATTATAGGGGAATCACACTCCTCAGCCTCCCTGGGAAGGTCTATTCAGGGGTCCTGGAGAGGAGGGTCCGCCGGATAGTCGAATCCCGGATTGAGGAGGAGCAGTGTGGTTTTTGTCCTGGTTGCGGAACAGTGGACCAGCTCTATACCCTCTTTGGGGTCCTGGAGGGGGCATGGG